>NW_028261386.1:58684333-59011208 GCF_051295495.1 Thamnophis sirtalis | reverse complement strand
TTATTCTGCATTTAATTTGCAGTCCATGGATGCTAGACTCGAAAAATAGTGGGAATCTGGGACACCTTATACTGGCCAAATCCGCATCTTCCCTGTATCAATCTAACTGGCATTTCTCACTATATTATTCTGTTAGACAAGAAGTATCCAGTCTTAGATTTTGCTTAAGGAGATCTCTGTTAGATGCTGACCTTAAAAAAAATGCTGATATTTTGACAATCAGATCTTGAATTTTAAAGATTTGAAGAGAGGGAGTTTGGTGGGACTCACATATAATAGCAATAGCAATAGCAGTTAGACTTATATACTGCTTCATAGGGCTTTCAGCCCTCTCTAAGCGGTTTACAGAGTCAGCATATCGCCCCCACAGTCTGGGTCCTCATTTCACCCACCTCGGAAGGATGGAAGGCTGAGTCAACCTTGAATAAATGGTGCAGTAGTGCCATTGAATTGAAAATTCACCCATTAATGCCACAACTTCTTACTCACTTTGGAGCTGGCTCAGAAAGCTTCAGGTATTAACCATCATAGGGATGTATAGGAATGACTATTCCAGAATGACCATTCTGTGCCTCCCTGATTTATTTGCACATAGATTAAGCTAACCTGGGGAAAGAAAATGATATTCTTATTTATCAACAATTACATGATGATGCAGAAAGTTTGCAATTCTGTCAGAGATAAAGCCATTTGGAAAAAATACAAATCTTTATGAAAACCAAAATTTCAAGGGCAAAAATCCATTCTAATACTCACTATTAAAATAGGCAAAACAGTTAATACCTCTTTCATCTCTTCTTGTTAGGAGACATTGAGTTGGGTTCCTTGTAATTGCATGGACAAACAACTTGCCAGCACTCTTATCCTTAGTAACATCTCTTAGTTCTTCAAAGGACATTCTACTAATCTCTGTCATCTCACAATCCTGTTTATCATAATCCTTTATTCTAGTCCATAGGCTCTGGGCCCAATGTGGGTATGTCTGCTTGCTGTTTATCACCTCAAGGGAGCAATCACTCATATTTGATCTAGGAATGAATGTTGGGTTATAAGAGTCCTGATGCCCTTGACATCTCTAAATATGTGGTTTGAAGATGGCCATCCCAATTCCCCCGCTGTTTCTCAGGTTATTTGTTGTCATAAAAAATTCTCTCTATTTTTCATCATCTTTTCTAAGTTTGTCATTACCTTCCTAAGCTTAATATTTATACTTCTCTGGCATCTTCTCCATCTGTACCTGTTCTTGAGCCAAAGAAAACAGAATTAACCAAGCTTATCAAGGTAATGACAAACTTAGAAAAGAATTTCTATGAGAACCATCTTCATTTGCATCTCTACAGTCAACAGACATAAGCATATTTCCTAATGCTTATGGTCTATGGTTTCCCAGTAACTAGAGGATTGCCTTCTGTTCACACCTAACCAACAGGCTAGTCACGCAATAGTTAACCTATACAAGTAATGAATGACAAAACCAAAGGTATACTTAACAGTAAAGTATATCTTTACTTCACTTTCAACTTTACTCACAAAGGTGATATTAACAGGTAGTCCTGGACTTGCAACAGTTCATCTACTGCAGTGTTTCTCAACCTTGGCAACTTGAAGATGTCTGGACTTCAACTCCCAGAATTCCCCAGCCAGCGAATGCATTCACTGTTGAAGTCCAGACATCTTCAAGTTGCCAAGGTTGAGAAACACTGATCTAGTGACTGTTCAAAGCTACAACAGCACTGACTTATGGCCATTTTCACACTTATAACTGTTGCAGCATCCGCATGGTCACGTGATCAAAATTCAGATGCTTGGTGTTGAAATTGCGCCATGATTTCCAGCTGACAAAACACTGCTACTCTATCTTAGAAGGTTTTAGCAGAATTAAGCATCACAATAACATTTCACCTTTCTCTGGTTAAAAATCTACTTCAAAGGAACATCTATGTGCTTTGCTTCTTCTTCTTATTACTCTCTATAAACAAGCTGTGAGTCCTTGAAGTGCCAAGCCAGGATAATCAGTGAAAAAAGTATTTTGTTTCCAATACACAAACCTCTAGCTTCCGAGTAGCAGCATGTCCTGGGGCCACGTGATCACCTTTTGTGACTTTCTAACAAGCAAAATCAGGGGGGAAGCTAGATTCACTTAAACAACAATGTTACTAACTTAACATCTCTGGAGATTTGCTTAACAACCTGGGGCAAGAAATATTGTAAAATGGGACAAAATTCACTTAACAAATGTCTCACTTAGCAACAGAATTGGGGTCAATTTTGGTCACAAACCGAGGGCTGCCATACTAGGAACCTTTTGTTCTTATCAATTTTGCTTTCAGAGCTACTGGAGCCACCTAATTGACCAGTGATACAACTGCTACGAAAGCTACTAGCCATGTTAGCATATTATCTTATAAGGAATTACACAACATATTATATTGGTATAATTATGTAAAGAGTTATTGCTTTGCCACTGGAGTTACAAACATCTGAATTGTGAGATCCAGAATAAGCTTGTGCTCATATCAGCTATCTCTGATTGATACGTTATCAAATGCTTATAATTACCACCAGCAATATAACTGGGAGTGTCCCCTTTTCAGCATTCTGCCATTATAAAGCCAGGAAAAGAGTATTATGCGTCAAAGTCAATATTCAGTAATTAAATTGGAAAAGAGATAGAAAAGAAATTGTGTAGAGTGGCCAAGTTACAGGGGACTAACTTTCCCTAATTGTAGTTTGGATTATAGGAAGGAAGAGGTTTGTTTCTTAAAGGAGCACTGAGTTTTGAAAAAATTGTACATTTTTAAAGAAAAGCTTAGTCAAAGCTAATCATTGTGTCTTAACCACAATTATTATGTTTTTTCTAATAGATTTTTTTTGTTTATACAGTTATCCTCTTCAGTAAAAAGTTTGAATAGGAATAATTACAATATTTGTATTTCTCTCTAAGATTACGTGAGGGTGGGTGTATGTGTACACACTACCACCAGGTGTTTTTTTAGTTTTGTTTGTTATGATTGTTTTCCTTTCTAATTCTGCTTTTTTGTTTTGAGGTGTTTAATTTAAAAATCTGTACTGGAATTGTCATGGGGTTAATTAGTTTAATGGTATTTTCTTCACTGAACTTAGACTTTTTCGCTCTCGTGATATGTTCACTTCTAACCCTCTTAACTTCAGCGTTCAAGGTTCAGATTGTCAGCTTGAAGGA
Source organism: Thamnophis sirtalis (assembly GCF_051295495.1). Taxonomy (NCBI): domain Eukaryota; kingdom Metazoa; phylum Chordata; class Lepidosauria; order Squamata; family Natricidae; genus Thamnophis; species Thamnophis sirtalis. The sequence continues at coordinate 59,008,006 of NW_028261386.1, read as the reverse complement.
TACCGATATGTGGTACAGGTTTCTGCAAATTTTCTCCTACGATATTGGTTATGGAAGAGGCAACCTTCGTCTGCCTCGTCTGAGGAGATCTGTCCAGTATGATTGAACCATTGGCATAGCTTCCATGTTTTTTGGAGCACATAAGTCCCACAACTATGTCATTGTATTTCTTCACAACATGCCTATTAAAATTAATAAATTTATGACACCTGACTCCCAGCAACTCTGAGTGGTTTACAAATTATTTAAAACATGAGAAACAGGACAATGAAAACAACAAAGGCATTGTTTTTCTTCTGCATCGGTATTAGATTGATAGTTATACTTTTGTTTATTGGTCTTGAGGGGCTTGAGTGCTGGTGAACCTTTTTCGCCTCAGGTGCCAAAAGCATGTGCACTATTGCCCACACTCATGTGCCTACCCCATAATTTAATGACCCATGCCATGCCCCCTGCATATGCACGCATGACACCCCCCCCCCGCTGCCATGCACATGCACGCATGGCTTTCTAGAAGCCTGGGGAGGGCAAAAACAGCCTCCCCCGCCCCCCTGGAGAGACTCAGGAGGCCGGAAATGGCCCATTTTCTGACTTCCGATGGACCCAGAAGGTCCATTTTTTTGCCCTCCCCAGGCTCCAGAGGCTTTCTACGAGCTTGGGGAGGGCATAAAATGGCCCAACATGCAAACCAGAAGGTCAGGAATGGACTTCCAGTTTGCGCGTTGGGCTTTTTTTCTCCCTCCAGAGGCTTTAGGAGGCTTCCCTGAAGCCTCTGCAGGGCGAAAAACAGCCCAACATGCAAACCAGAAGTCCATTCCCGAACTTCCGGTTTGTGCATTGGGTGGTTCAGGAAAACATCCGGAGAGTGAAAAACGTCCAAAAATCAAGGCCGAAAATCAGCTGGCCAGCGTGCGATGCATGCTGGAGCTGACAGGGCAATGGCTTGCATGCCATAGGTTTGCCGTCATAGGGCTAGAAGATCAGGGGTGGGCTTTTCATTTTGATCATGGAAATATTGGGGCTGCAAACTGTTATTCTCTCATCTTTTCAATTATGTGTATTAAATTGGGGAGAGGCTTGTTAATCTGGATGACCAGCCCACAAATACAGGCACTTCTTCTTTACTGACCACTCATTCAGTGACCAAATTCACAATTGCATTGAAAATTCAGACTTACAAATTGTCCTCAAAGTTGTGGCCATCAAAATTTCCACAGTCCTGCAAATCATGATTTAGGTGCTTGGCAGCGGGGATGCTTTTACAATGATTGCTATATTCTGCGGTCAAGCAATTGCTATTTGTGACCTTCACAGTCAAGTCAGTGGGAAAGCTGGCAGAAAGTTGCCAGTCGTGGTACTATGCTGTCACATTTAAGGAACCCTGGTGATTCGCTTAACAATTGCAGAGGAACTTACATCAGTCATGTGATGTTTCAATTAATGACTGCATCACTTAGCAACAATGTTCCTAGTTCCAAGTGCGATAAGTGAAGATTACCTGTAACTAAGAAAGAAGTGGCTGTAGAAGCCAGATTTCAGTCTCCCTTGCAGTTCAAATAATAAGTGCACAACCAACAGAGACCCAGCCAGGCTAATTCCTCTTCCACGTACTACAGACTGGATGGGATCTCTTCTTCCTTTTTCCCAGGCAAACCACTCATGCCAGAATTCCTTGGTCAGCCTGCTCTCATCATGGATGCTCATGAAATAGATGCTCCATTGTGAGGACATGTTTTTAGCAAACAATGGGGAAATCTTTCTGCTATGATAATAAGCCTCTATGGGTCAGCCCTTATTTAGTGATAATGCCTGAAGAGAGAAAAAAACGGATGGTGTTTGAACAGAAACACCTAAAAAGCAACTGTGCAGTGTGAGCAATAAGTTAGATTGGATGATACTCTGTGGCCTGGACAGCAGAGAATTCCTTCCCAGTAAAGCTGGAAGTGTTGAGTAGCCTGCCTGCTCACTTCCTGTCCTCACAGAAATGTCCTTATAAAAAAAAAAATCCACTCCCTTGTGGAACGTATCTTGGCAGAAGTATAGCATCAACATACAGCTGTTTTTCCCCCCTCCTGTCAATTAGAATGATCAGAGCTGCATTCTGCAATTTGTCAAACTCCAGCTCTTCAACATTTAATCCAGAAGCTGCATGTTGTTTGCACAAATCTAAACAACTACATTACTGGATGATAGCCAAGAAAGATAAGTTCAACTTCTCCCACCTTGTAATGAATAAGTCAGGAAAAAGTTAGAAAAAAATCAGGTGGATATGTGCAAAAGCATACTACTCATCATAACCTCTTTCTTTATGCAGTGGCTGCCTCGGGGCTGTACAAAGCAGGCAATCCTTACACTGCAATTAAAGGAGACAAACTAGTGTCATCTAGTGGATCTTCACCATACTCTCATTTTGTAGCTAAAGCAAGGTCTTTCTTTTTTTGAAAGAAATACAAGTGTGATTAATACAGTTCATATCAGAATTATTCTACTTTGTGTTCTGTTTGCAGTCAACTTATATATAGAACAATGAAACTATATAAAGCAGGAAGTACTTGCCTGAGTGCTGATGAATGGGGATTCCACTTTACCCCACCCTACTAGTGAGTCATAGATAGAAGAAAGACTGAGTAAGTTGGAAATGGTTTCTGGAACATTGAGCAAAACCAAACAAGATGAAATCCAACAGATTCAACCTCTCTTCTCCAAACTAAACATAATATTGGGTATTCTTCCCCATCCTACCAGTTCTAGCAGGGTTGGCATGTTCTAGGTCTCGTCTGTGAAATAATGTCTTGTAGAAGGACCTAGACCCCTGGTGGCAAACCTATGGCCCATGGGCCAGAGATGGCATGCAGAGCCCTCTCTGTGGGCATGCACGCTATTGCTTCAGCCCAGCTACGTCGTGTTTCTTGCCGTTTGTAGGGAAACAAAAGTTTGAGGGACTAAAAACAATGTGTGAAACAGCATTCCGCCTTCGTTGTGGTACATTTGCTGTTGCTGCCCCCATGGCCTGCCCCCTACTCTCACAGCGCCTCTTGTGCAGCACAGTAAAATTTAGCACGGAGCCACGTTGCGACCCTGTATCATCTCGGCTCAGCAAAAAAGAGCAAGTGACGACCGGTTAGTTGCTTTTCCTGCAGAACTGCCTGTGTTGGGATGCTCCGCCTCCCCGCCGGCTAAGTGGGCTTCGGTGCCCTGCTCCTAGGCTTGTGGGTCGCCAGACGTCAGATTCCCACCACCCAGAACCAGTTCAGGGGTTCTTTCCCCTCTCCAGAGGGGAGGGTGGGAAGAGAGAGGGCGGGAAAGAGAGAAATGATATTACAAAAGTTTTTCTTTTTTATTGTTCCTAAACATAATTCAAAAGCAGAAAAAAAATGAAGGGGCATAAAAGTTACATTTCTCACATTTTTCTTAGAACAATTAGCTGAACTCTGCCTTGTTTATCATTATTTTAGGTAGTAAAACTTCATTATTCAAGTTAAATTTCCGTGTTGGCACTTTGAGATAAATAAGTGGGTTTTGGGTTGCAATTTGGGAACTCGGTCTCTAAAAGGTCCACCATCATCGATAGACCTTCACCTTCCCCATCTAAGATCCAAATGGTCCTGAGCTTGCTGGTTATTTGGAAGGCCTTTTCATTGAATGCTGAATTCAAGATATTAGTAGAAACTGATGTATGGGTTCTTTGTTGGAAGATAGGTTTCATGTGTGTTATTTTAATTTTACATGTCACCCTATAAAGCTTTAATTTGTTTTTATTTTATGCACATGTTGTGTATTCAGAATGATTTTGGAAGCCATACAGATTCTATAGATAATATATAAATAAACATGAAGTTGTCTTCCATAATCTTAAGATCTGCCTTGTAGAAGATAAAGGCAAAATTATTTGGAGTTTTTCAGAAGACTGGTCAAGAAATCACAAGGAAGTAGTTTTCATTTGGATGTCGGAAGAAAAATCCTAATGATCAGAGATGTTCCACAAAAGCATAGACCAGGGGTCAAACTCATGGCCCGCGGGGCGGATCTGGCCTGTAGGGTGCTTAGATCTGGCCCACAGGGCCAGCCTGGGAATACCAGCCCACAGTGCCTCTGCTAGCAAAAACGGGGCATGACCATACCCCTTTTTCAGCATGGACAGTCTCCTGCAGCACACACCCCGCACACTGCCATCCCATGCCCTGTTTTGGCCGGCAGGATGCTGCAGGTGGTCATTCAGGTTGAAAACAGGGTACAGAGCCCCCCACGCCTCATTTTGGCCAGCATGATATTGCAGGAGGCCATCCAGGCCAAAAATGGGATGTGTGGCAGCTGTGTGCCCCATGCCCCGTTTTGGCCAGCAGAATGTTTCAGGAGGTGTCCATCCCATCTGCCATCTGTCCTGTTTCTCCCCCCCCCCCCCGCAACTGGCCAGCCCACGGAATACAACTACAATGCTGATCCGGCCCTCAAAGAAATCCAGTTTGACACCCCAGGCATAGACTGTGTCAGGGGATGAGGGACTTCCTTTTGCTGGAGGTACTTAAACAGAGGCTGAATGGGTTTCTGTAGAAAGAGAAATAGGTTTCACCAGTAATAATTCTTACATTATTTGTTTCCAGGAAATGAGTTTTTTTCTGAGATTGAGAAACAATGCTCTTAAATAAGAGCTGTAGAGATTGTGGTTGGCTCTTGGTTTGCAATGGAAAAAGTCTTAAAATCTCCAAGAGCAGATTTCATTGTTAAAAGATCCTTTGCTTACATTTGTTTTTGAGGAAGCTAAACCCGGTCTCTGTGTATAGATGTAAATAGTTGCAATTCCACTATGGTTTATGGTTTTAGAGGTTAAGTCTGGGTTTCTTCATCTAAAGTAATTTGTACATCCCAGCTGTCTTTCCAGATACTGCTAATTCTCAGGACCTGTCAACTTGCCAATATATTCAGGATTAATGAATGATAGGCATTGCAATCCATATCTGGAAGGTAACATGTTACCCATCCTGCTCTAGGGTGCAGTCGCTTCAATTTCTACAAGAAAACCCCATCACGTATGGTGATGTTGATAATTTATTAAACATGTAGGCCACCTGACTTTTTTTTTAAAGAATTTTTATTAAACACACAATAAAACATTGGACACAGTGTAACTGTCCTGGCTTTGTCTTTGCCATACATACTAAAATATAAGAGATATATCATAAAAACCTTGCTTATTTACATTTGGTCTATTCAGTATTTACAAATATAAACACATCTTACTCCTATCTATATTGCTTTCAAGATTATCTTATCCACTATCAGTCTGCTATAATTACATACATAATTCTAATTTTCCATTCTATAAATACTAATCATTTCTTATTTTAGGTCCCTCTTTTCTGTTCCAACCATCAATAAAATTTATTCCTGGTCTTGTAGTATTCTGTTTCACCTTTATTCTTCAATTCCTACATCAATCTATCCATTTCAGTGCAAGTCAGAATTTTCCTAATCACTTCCTCTTCTAGTGGAATTTCCATTTTTCCAGTTTTGGGCAAAGGCCATTCTTGCTGCTGTTATAATATGTATTATTAAGTAGATTACGCCTTCGCTATATTTCTCATTTATAATTTCCAGAATGAATAATTCTGGTTTAAATTCTATTTCCTCTCCAGTTAACTCTATCAGCCATATTTGAATTTTCTGCCAATATTACTTTGCTTTTTTACATGACTACCACATACCGTAGTAGTGCCTGATTTGCGATTGCATTCCAACATTTTCGGCCACCTGACTTTTAATGACTTTGGATGACTCACAATAAATATTGTAATAAAGAAATTACAATAAAATCAATAAAACAAAAAAAGATAAAATATGGCAAATTCAATGAAGTGAGGAGTCTCATTCTCCCTTCCAAATATATATTTCTTCTAACACTGAAATTAACTCCCTAAAGCAGCTGTTCTCAACCTGTGGGTCGCAACCCCTTTGGGGGGGGGGTCGAACGGGTCGTTTCACAGGGGTCGCCTAAGACCATCGGAAAACACATGGTCTTTCTAGGGCCTAGAGGATTAAGCAGACCTCATGAGGAAGAGGCGCGGACTGAACACACAAATGCGGTTGGCAACGTGGAAGGAGCCGCATGGCTTTTAGGAACCAGGCGCTGTTCCTGCGGGTTTAATCTTTTTCTAAATCCCACTGTCTCTTCCCCGAAGCATTGAGGACAAATTAGCCACAGGAGCTAAATAGAGAATAGAAAGCCCAGCACCTTAAGCTGGGAGAAAAGAACAGGGAGCGAGAGAGAGGGAGGGAGGGAGGGAGGGAGGGAGGAGAGACTAGACTCACCGCGATCTCTCCGGCGGCTGCTAGGTGTAATAAGCGAGTTAGAAACTCCCGCCTTATTTCAAGTTCTCTTTGCTCGTGAAGTTTTTTCAGTGGCGCTCTCTCTCTCTCTCTCTCCCCCTCCCTCCCTCCCTCCCTCCCTCCCTCCCTCCCTCACACACACACACACACACACACACACACACACACCAACCAACCAACCAACCGGGGTCCCTTGTTAATCCCCCCCCCCCGGTTTGCCCTTTCGAAAACGCGGGCTGGCCAATACCTGCGAAACTTATTAGGAAATGTATGTCGGAGTTTTGAGCCCAGGCGGGAAGCCGGGTTTTGAGCGAGGGCATGTAAAGGTGGCCCGGGGTGGGGGCAAGCAGCCGCCGCCTCCGGAGCGGACCGCTTGTTGTTTTGACAACAAACGCTGGTGACCTGCCGCCAGCCAGAGGGGAAGAGTCAGCCTCCTTGAGGCAGGAACTGATGGGCTGGCTGTGCCGAGAGGGGAGGGCGACCGGTGTGATAGCCTGGGGGACGGGGGAAGAGGAGGAAGAAAACAGCCACGGTCGCTGCGATAAACAACCCTCTGGAGTTATATAGCTGTCAGGGGGGTCGCTTTAGACATTGGAGATTCCAGAGTCCATGGGGACACGGGTTCCTTGGGCTAATCAGTTTATGTCCCAAAGATGCTTTTTCTGAAGGCAACTGGATTTTGTTTTTCCTTTGAAGACCTTTGGCTTCTCATCCAAGAAGCTTCTTCAGCTCTGACAGGACAGTGAGGAATGGAAGGATATATATTCCTTGGAGACTGAAATCCTTCCATTCCCCACTCTCCTGTCAGAGCTGAAGAATCTTCTTGGATGAGAAGTTATGAAGTAGCAATGAAAATTTTAGGGTTGGGGGTCACCACAACATCAGGAACTGTGTTAAAGGGTCGCAGCATTGGGAAGGTTGAGAACCACTGCCCTAAAGTCTACTTGCTTATTTCAAAATATTATTTTAAAGTTTCAGATTTTTTTAGTAAAGTGCAACATAGTTGTTCATACTCTGCCAAATTGTTCATATCCTTTGTTAGAAATTATTTAATTCTGCCAGAGGTTCTTACCAGAGGCATGGCTTCTCTTCTTTCTCTAACTTTAAGCTGCACAGAAATAGAGCAATGTTCTTTTTAATATTTATACAATATAAATTTGGCCAGGATGTCTCTAAACTGAGCTTATGGAGTATTACAACAAATGTGATTTGTGCAACAGTGTTTTGTTTTTTAAAAAAAGTTATAATTGCCTAGATTCACACAACATACTTGGCCAAACCTAGTGCTGTACTCACAATACAATTTAGCCTGATATCTGTAAATTCCATAGTGTAAATGGTAATTACCTGTTGTACTACTATAGGACAACAGTCCAAAAGAGAGCAGTTTGCTTACTTGTAAAATCCAGATTTAAATCCTTAGAGTGAAATAAGAAGCCAAAGGCAATAAAGACATGCCTTTGCAATAAAGATATACAGGGGAGTAATTATAGTGTAAACCAATTTTCTATCCTTGTGAATCATCCTAACTTCTACCCTACCTATCCACTACATTAGACATTGCATTATAGTTATAACACATTAAAATCTATGTATTCTATGTTCTGCTAAAAGTTTGGTAGGAAACCAGATTTTAGAGGCACCAGTTGACTATTTCAAATTTATTATCCTTGAATATCATGTTTCATGTTTTTGGTTGCCACTTTTATTGAACTAGAACAGTTTGCAGGGAACCTTCTGATAGAATCTTCTCATTCAATATTGCTGCTACAAAGAATAGATGCTAAATTGCTAACAAGAATATCTTGCAGGTCATAGAAAGCACAGGTAGCATGGTGATTCAGCAATTAAGATGCTGGGTTTGTTGGCTGGAAAGCTGGCAGCCCAGGTTCGAGACCCAAGCTCCATGCAACAGGGTGAGCTCCCATCCTTACCCCAGCTCCCGACCTAGCAGTTTGAAAGCATACAAATGCAAGTAGATAAATAGATGCCACTTCGGTGTGAAACAGGCCGGTCAAACTGGCAGCCCGTGGGCCAGATGTGTCATGTGCTCACCCAGGTTCCGCAAAGGCAAAAAATGTTGCAATGTGTCACAATACGTCACGTGACATGATCAAGACCTGTGGTGTGAAGGTAACAGAATTCTGTGACATCATGCTGTCCATATGACTCTGGAATTGTCTTCAGACAACACTGGCTCAATGGCCTTGAAATGGAAATGAGCACCCTGCCCCCTGTATTCTGCAACAATTAACAGAGTAAAATCCACAGGGACTCCATAAAAAGAAACATAAAGTCAGATCTAATATACATATAGTAATTTTATGGAAATATGAGGCTAATCAGAATTGGATGTGTAATTTTGAAGAAACATTTTCCAAGTTCTAGCCTCTATCGTGGCTTAATCTCAAGCAACAGCACTCGTCCACTGTAATTACCCCTAGTTTGATGTCATTCTTAGATAAAAAGAGAATGGTGATGACCTTGCAGTGACTGTTAGTTACAAATTAGAATTTGAAATACGTTCACGATAACTGGTCCCTAAATTTAAAGCAGTATACCACCTTTCTAGATTTCTTAGGTGAAGCTAGGTTAATATTTCTCAGTTTTCTTCTTGTGTTGGCCAGAAATCTCCAGAAATACCCTTTCCCATAACCGCAGATTTGATTTTTTGATCTAAGGTCTAACTCTCATGTCCTTATTTTGGGTTCTAGGAGAACTGCTGAGGCACCAGTTGTCCCTGTCAAGCAGGGTGTATCATGATTTCTTTTGGAGGAATTGCTGCCAAGCTGGAAAGAGACCGTCTGCGAGCTGAGGGTGTGGGTGATCACGAGAATTCTGTGAAGTACCTTGGTCAAGATTATGATACCCTGAAGCAAGAATGTTTGGAGAGTGGAACATTATTTGAAGACCCCGTATTTCCTGCTGTTCCCGCAGTCCTTGGCTTCAAGGAACTGGGCCCTAATTCTAGCAAGACCCGTGGGGTGCACTGGAAGCGCCCATCAGTGAGTATCTGTGTGCTGAAGAAAGCTTTAGTAATGTGAGGAGTTGATATCGTGGTCTGCATTCAAATATAGTAGATTTCATTGTGGCTTACTGAACAAACTAATATATTTGCCAAAACCTTATTTTAACAGATCCATTTTAGTAGACTTCAGATGCAATAGGCAAAATTTTTGTCTGGACAGCATCTCAAACTAACTGACAAATTAATTACATCTCAAGTAATTTGGACTAAGCATTAAAGATAGATAGCAGTAAATGATATATGTTTGGATTTAAAGGACACTTAGGAGTTAAAATTTAACAAGAATATCTTAAATAAACCATTAAATCAAGGCTTTACTTTAGTTATTTTTATGGTCTCTATCTGTGTTCTTATTAGTAGTATTTCCTGTTCCTAATTTCAAAACATCTGTGCAGTTTATGAAGTATGGAAAAGAGCCAACTCCAAGACTGATTACAACATTATTCAATAACTGGATTAATGTATTGTATTAAGTCTTGACTCAAACAACTATGCAATGTTAAGTATTCCACAGATGGCCTGGTTAGTATACTGTATTGTATTAAGCCATAAAACTTTGTTGCTACATATTTGTAGATTATCCCAGGTCTATAATTTAACAGATGTTATTTTGTAAACTTCATACATAGCATGACTAAACTATGAGATGCAAGCTCATTACTTCAAATCTCAGTTGTGTTATAACTTTCTTTCCCCTTTCCCTTTCCATCTGTCATGCAGATTATTTAAGCATTACTAAAGCAATATAATTGAGCAGATACAAAAACAATTGTTAAACATGGAACAAGGTGAAGTTTTTTTTAAAAAATAGCTTATTCTCTTAGAGAATTACAAGATATGAAATTAATCTTATAATATAGCTGAAGGTAAATATGTAGGGCAAAGATTCATTGATACAACTCATAACACATGGATTAGCATTCATTTTTATTTAGATATGCATAGGAAATTGCATGTTGCACAGCAATCAAATACTGTAAATATTTAAACATGAAATTGCATCATTTTCAATATAAAGGGAATACTGTTGGGCTTATTATCACGGACATTAGTTTTCTCAGTCCTCTACTTTTTGGTTTACAAATACAGGATGGAGAAATAGTCTTGAATAAACACAACCATTTATGCTCCTAATATAGGAAAATGTTACAAGGCTATGCGTGGCAAAGTCATGATTAGTGATGCAGGATATAGTGATTGCAAAAATAAAGTTATATCAAAGAGTCTTAAAAATATAAGCCTCTCCAGATAACCTGACTGATACATATGAATTGGGAAGGAAACTGGGAAAGAAAGAACCTGCCTGAAAACATGGTCATGTTTGAAGTGATCTTCTTAGAGAAACATTAGCACAACTCCTAATAGTGTCTTTATACTGTAGATGTCTACCAACTATGGGACCATAGAATCATCAATTGGTGATTCTGTATAAATTGAATCATCAATGTATACATAATCACCATTCCCTGTAAAGCAGAGAGTGTTTACAGAGCTTTGGAATAAGCTCACAAAGTCTCACAATGCCATGTAAGGAAGGTGGTTACAGGATCTTAGTGGGTGTGAGTTCTACTGGTTATAAGAGACAATAGACCTGTTTGATTAAATAAAGCATTACGCTGAGTCTCATAATAGAAGAAAAGGAGAACATGAATTTGTAAATGTACAAAAGAATTAGTGGGTCTTAGAAGGTCGGACTTATTGTTGGCTAGCAAAAACAATACAGGAAGAATGGATAGCGAGTAACTTTAGCCTTGTTCAGAAATCCATTTACCTAATTTTTCTTTAGCCACATTGCATGCATATTGTATTTCATATTTCCCCATGAGTTTGTATGGGAACAATGAGGAAACCTCCTTCATAATATATCTTTTGACAGGAAATTGTAGATGACCCTCAGTTTATTGTTGGAGGCGCAACAAGAACAGATATCTGCCAGGGGGCTTTGGGTGAGTATTGTATAGTTAATTACATAACAAGTAGTAAACTGATAGTTACAGAAGCATTAGTCAGAGATGCTGCGGTGATTTAATAGTTTCATTAATTATCTTCACATTAAAACCTTGTGTAGTCATTGAGTTTTTGAGAGGTTTTTTTTTTTTTTTTAGTAAACTTAAACCAGTAAATTGAACATTGCTATTTTCATTGCTGCTAAATTTTTGGTGGATTTAGTCGCATATAAGTGGCAGCAATCTGGTAGGACTTTTTGGTTATTCATAGACAGAATGTGATGTCCATCTTTCCATCACAGAATAATTAAGATGTTTTTGCATTTTTTCAGCTCAGTAATGCAGAGCCTTTTCTCTTGTGTACTGAATCTACATTAATATGGAGAAGGAGAAAGGGAGCAATTATTTGAGAAAATTGGGAGCAAATATGATGTCCCCCACTTACATAGAATATAAACATGGAGAAGAATGTGTGTTTTGATCACATTGATTCCAGTCATTACTGTAGGAAGGAGAGGGTCTTTTCATGCCTCCTCAGAAAGCAAGGGTCCTTCACAATGCTCTTTCTGTTTTCAACATAATTTCTGTAAAGAAATTGTAAAGATAACAGAAATCTGCTATTGATATAAAATGAGTTACTCACAGAATATTTATTCAGATGAAAGTAATAGTTTTTGCATGTATGTTGTAGCTATAGGAGAACCATTCAAAACTCTCAAGCATCTTGAAACCATTGATGTGGACAATAAAGGCCTTTATTATATTAGCAAGTAAAGTGGTACATTTTTAGTGCATTGCATTTTCTATGCTTTGCACTATTAAAAACCCAAAAGATGCCAAGGAAGCTTTTAAACAATTTGCATCAAGTTATATTACGAAGTTTGTATGAGCTTTAAGGCTTAGTCTTTCAAATAACCAATTTCACCTTATAAATTAGGACTGGAATTATGGGGTTGGGGGAAGTATTGACATAGTTGTGTAGGCTGCAGAGCAAACCAAGCGGAAGAATTAAAAAGCTTAATCCTGCTCTGACTTCTGAATCTGTATCAAATATACTGTATTTAAAAATGCAGCAGCTCTTAGAGCTGCAAAATTCAAAATTAAGCGGATTAGTTTTATTAAGCTGGAGATTTCAGAATACTCATTTCTGTAGTGAGAGTGCCATTAAGAGTCTCTGCATTATGTGTATTATTCTTCAAGGCAGATCAGTATCTCTTGGCTGCTTTAACTCTAGATTCATTAGATCTGAAAGTTCTGTATCTGTGAAAAAAGGAATTCGATATTGTAAATATTTTTTCCAAAACAAATGTTCAGTTTAGGTCAGCATTAAATTATCAACAAAGATTGGAAGTGCATCACAGTAAAAATACCATCTGGCAGAACATTTTTTGTGTGCATTCGTCAATATTTCTTGACACTCCAGTCATGTTACGAATCACAATGGATGAAAGGGAATCAGTATAGTCATTTTATTGATAAATTGAAGAGGATGGGAAGGAGTTGTGACATATGATTTCCAAAAATGTCTTTCTGAAGTATCTCATAAATCCAAAGTGTCCTTTCCTGGAGCATAGCAAGATAGAACCCCCATGCAAATGAAAACAAACTGTGTGTCAATCATAGATTTTTAAATATATTTTGTCCTTTCTCATCAACTGAACTGTCCCCATTCTCTGCTCCAGTTCTTGCATTTGTTACAAAAATATCTAAGATTAGTTTCAGGCAGAAGGACAAATTTATTACAAATATTGCAGATTATCGTTGCAGACTCCTGTAAATCCATCTTCATTTTTTCTTATAATACCACCTATGGAAATGCTTTTTCCTTCCCATCTCTCAGGCTTATAGATTAGCCAAGTAAAAACTGTTTATTTAGAGTAACTCCTCTTAAACTCTTTAAGGCAAACTAGGTTTCCCTATTCATTCACTTGGTGAGCTCTCTCCCTTGAACAGGCTGCCTTATAAGGTGCTGTATGATAGAAAATGTTAATTTCCCCCCTCTTCCTAAACAAGACAGCTTAAAGGCAATACTTTGCTATGAAAAGAATAGCTGACTATAGAAGGAATATCAGTTCTGTTTCAGACATTATAGTAAACAGTGTTTATAATGATATATATGAACTTGGAATTCGCAAGCTCCCATTCCTCTTCGCTACTTGTAAATAATTTGGGTTCCTGGTATGTCTGAAAGTAGAAAGAACAATTAGAGAAATGATCTAGAATTATAAACCACAGCATGGTGTTATCTTTTCCTAAGAAATAGTTAAGAACGATCTGTTTTTCCACATTCAAGTATAGAGTAACTACATCTAGTTGAAGGGGTTAGAAAAAATTCTCAGTCTCTTTTTTATGATAACTTAAGCTGCAGCTAAAACGGAGAGCTCACAAAACTGATGCTGAAGGATCTAAATCCAGTCAGTTCTTGTTGGATCCAAGGAATCTGCCTTCCCTTCTTGAGTGTGGCATGCCCTAAATGATTCTGGATAATAGAGAAAGAATCACTTTAGAGTAGAAGTAAGGAAATGTAATACTTGGAATGTTTCTCCATCTTGGTTCCCAAGATGGATTTTGATCTTTTTGATACAGAAACTAGCCAATAAAAATTAACCAATGAATGACATATTTGATGCACTAGAAGTCTATTTCTGTCATTTATCTATGTTTTTAATGCATATTTTTGATATTGTTGTGCCTCACCCAGACTCCCATCAATTTGGAGACAGAACAAGTTACTAATATCAGATAGTAGATAAATAAATAATAAAATAAATAATATTCTATGGAAATAATTTCAAGGAGAGAAAAATCAAAATGGAAGGAGATTGTGCATGATTGAATATATATCTATATGTGTGACAAGAACCAATATATTATAATGGAGGACAGATTAAAAGATGGAAATTTGGGAATTAGCGAACACTTAACATATTTTTCCAGGCCTGCCTCAAAGAGCTGTTGCCTACACCCATCCTTTTTACTGTATGGGGTTAACAAGTGCATGACTCTCAGGGTAGCCATTACCCCACTGTTCTTCGAGAATAGGCTGATTACTGTCCTGCCACCTGATTGGAAGGGCCTTTACCTCAACAGATGTTTTTTTCAAGAATGCCAAGGAAGTAAGTCAACAAGGTGAGCCATGGCATTGGAGTTATCGTGGTGACCATGGCACAATGCAGGGTTATGTGTACCTTCTTCTCAATCTGTGATAGCATCCACTTTTCTCTGCTAGATAAGACAAGGCCTTTGTTCCTTTGATAGCTGGGAAAGGAAATGTGTTCTCCCCATTACTGCAACTCTGAAAAAAAGCTGCAGGGACTGAACCTTCTGAAGAACTTTTCAGAGTATAGATCCATATACAATATGGGAAATTTTAAAAAATGAGGAGTTCCCAGGTGGTTCTCCCTCTCACTCACACACCCTTCATGTGGTTTTTCCTCTTGGCATCGCTAGATACTTTACTTTGTAGTTGCAGTAATATTTAAAGTATAAATTGCAATGGGGGAAAGAATGAGCTGATTAGCAATGTGCTGTGTTGGGAAATATTTATACCTTGCTTGAGCGTTTATATGGTGTGGTGATTAAGAGTGTTGCAGCAGCTCACTGGAGAAGTCAAACTTCAAATCCTGACTTGGCCATGACATTGATTCATTGCCATTCAGATTGCCACTCTCTCACAGGATTATTGTGAGGTTAAAAGGGGGGAGAAAAATACACATCAGCTGTAATCCCTTTTAATTGTATGTTTATCTCATCTTATTTGCTTTTCCTGGAGAATAACTATGTAGTCACTAAGAGTCAATATTGACTTGATGACACTTAATTATTTAGCTCAGTGTGGTTTTTCTTATTGTTCTTCCAACATGGAAAGTTTTGGTCCTGTTTACTTGATAGATGGGGATCTGCAGGATCCCAAAATAGATACAGTCGGGTTGTCTGAAATCTCTTATATACACTTTGAACTTATGGCATTCTTTCCTTCAGTCTTTCTCATACTAACCGCCTTTCCTAAATCATTTATGCCATCAAACAACAGATGAGTTCTACATCACTAAATTATGAAAAAGAAGAAGTAATTAAAACAACAGAGGTATAAAGCAATTTATAAATGTGACTATTGTGGATGGAGAAATTGATCCTGTAAGATAACTTTTGCATTAGTGAACAATGAAAACAACTGCTACTCAGCGCAACCTATCAACCTGACAATTGTGAATGGAGATACAGCTCCTCTAAGTTCTTAATGGACTAGAATCCCTGGCTAAGTAGCAGCTTCTGGTAGCTTTTATATTTCCATTTGCTGATCAGTAGCTGTAGTGTTTCATCTCCTCAGCATGCTGTTTTATGAGAGAAATAGAGAAAGGAAGAACCGTATTTTTCAGAGTATAAGACACACCTTTTTCCCACAAAAAAGAGGCTGAAAATATGGGTGCATATTATACACTGAATACAGCATTTTTTGCCTCCCGAAACCCTGCCCCCCTTCACCAAAATGGCCATGCATAGCTTTTAGGAGGCTTTCAGAGAGCTCCTGGGGGCTGGGGAGGGCAGAAATGAGCAAAAAACAGGCCAATGTTTGTTCAATTTTGCTCCCCCCCCAGCCCCTAAGAGCACTCTATAAGCCTCCTAAAGGCTATTCATGCCATTTAAAAAAAAACATGTCTGTTCCCGTTTTCACGAAAAACGGGCCGTTTTGGGGAGGTCTGCAGAGTGCAAAAAAAAATTCTTAAAATTTGCCTCTTCAAAACCTTGTACATCTTATACTCCAGTGCAT
Organism: Thamnophis sirtalis; assembly: GCF_051295495.1. Classification (NCBI taxonomy): domain Eukaryota; kingdom Metazoa; phylum Chordata; class Lepidosauria; order Squamata; family Natricidae; genus Thamnophis; species Thamnophis sirtalis. Next base: position 58,991,937 of record NW_028261386.1, on the reverse strand, counting down.
CTTATGCTCCGAAAAATAAAGTATGTCCTTCAAGCAACCAGTAACATCCAAGTCTTATCTGCAGCCTGGAAGGAACCAGCACATACTCCTCTTTCCATTTCTCTCAGATATCGTAAAAAAGGCTCTTCTACCTTAATGGCAATTTACTCGTGATTTATTGATAAAGGTCCTTGCGCAGCCATTTTTTCAGACCGCAGGATATGTCTGCAAAATCCTCACTAAGCGAGTGTGCTTCTTTCAGGCCAGATAAAAATTAATTGAACTGAAATTGTGGTTTTAAAATGTTCATTAAGCATCACCATGCACAAACCCATTTAAAAGAAAAGAACTCTAGTTTTAGAATGTTCTGCATGTTTAAATATCAGCCAAGTGAAATATTGCCTTAGCACTATTTTCCTGCATTAATGTGTTACAGGCTGGACTGAAAAGTTGAAAAAACAAAACAGGAAGACAGCGATAGCAAAGCACTTATATACTATTAACAAGAAATCTAGATAGGACGCATTCATAAAGTTGCCAAAACAGAAACAGAAAATTCTTCAAATTACAGTACATAAACTAGGATGCTACAATAACAGAGAGCAGACAAGGAAAACTGATTATGTGCCATCAAGTCAGTATTGACTTTTAGTGACTGCATTGCTAGATTTTCTCCATAATATTCTGTCACTAATCTTTCAGGACTTTTATCAATGCCCCAACTGCATTGTAACTGTACTTCCATATTTCTGCTCTTCCTTTCCTTTCCCAGCATTAGAGTCTTCTCCAGTTAGTTCTTCACATAATGCGCGTGAAGTAAAGTGATTTGAACCTGGCCATTTGCACCGCAAGCCGGTTGTTCAATGGTCCATTTGTTTGTTTTCTTGACTGTCCAGGGTATTTTCAGGAGTCTTCTCCAACACCAAATTTCAAAAGCGTCAATACTCTTCCTGTCCTACTTTTCAAAGTCCCTGTTTCATTTTCACTTCATAAAATGTCATAGGGCTTGTCATGGCTTGCATTATTGTAGGTATAGAAATATCACTGTATCTGAATATATTTTCCAAGTCTTTTATGGTTTGCACTGCCAAGTTCTAGTCTGTTGGTTTCTTGTTCCCTTACTGTTGATGGTTGATCTTGTGAAATGTATAATCATGGTTCATAGCTAAATATTTTTACATAAAAACTAACACAAACTAATAAAAAAGTTGAAAAAAGAAGAAAGTGCAGAAGTATTAAGAAAAAAATAAAAGAAGCTTCCAATTTTCTTGTAGCAATTATAAGTACAATTTAAAAAAATATTTCACTCTATGATTACGGAAGAAAGCTCACTCTTTTCTGTTATCCAGATTTTTTTTCTAATCATCAAAACCACAAATCATAAGTCCTTTTTTCCCTTTTATGCAAAAAGTCTATTAGGCAGAAGACAAAATTCTTTTATTTCAATAATACATAGCATTGCTGTACATTAGTGGTAAGTTATCCATTTGCACCAAACATACTGTATACTAAGAAATACAGTATATCTTGATTTATCTTATCTGGCCTCATCCTTACTGCCTCTTATGTCAGTTAATTTGCTTAGATCTATTTTAATATCATTCCCTTTGGGGCAATAGATCAAGCACTATAAGAGTTGAAGAGCATCACCTCTTACTATCTTATCTTATAAGAGTTGAAGAGCATCACCTCTTACTATCTTATCTTATTCAAGCAGTGGCTCCTTCTCTTCCTTTGTTTTTATCACTAACTCAGCAACAAAAATTCTTTTTACTGCTTTTATCTTTTTTGTAAGTCTTTCCAGTCTGTTGTTTCTACAGATTTTCCTAAAATTGATTAAAGTTTTCAGAATGGATCTACTCATTTTTAATGATCTATAGATATCATAAGCGAGAAAAATATTATATTCTAAGGAGTATCTGTAATTGCAATGATGAAGATAAAAGATAACGGTTCCCCTCGCACATATATGCTAGTCTTTCCTGAGCAGTACTAGTCTTTCCTAAGGAGCAGTACTCATCTCTGTTTCAAAGCCAAAGAGCCAGTGATGTCCAAAGATGTCTCCGTGGTCATGTGGCTGGCATGACTAAACACTGTTACCTTCCCACCAAAGGGTTTTCCCTATTTTTCTACTTGCATTTTTATGGACTTTTGAACTGCTAGGTTGGCAGAAGGTGGGACAAGTAATGGGAGCTCATTCTGTTATGCAGCACTAGGGATTAGAACTGCCAAACTGCCGACCTTTCTGATCAACAAGCTCAGTGTCTTAACCACTGAGCCATTGAAGATACTGACTTTTAAACTCTAGAGAAGTGAAATAGTGATCAGACATTGCAGACAGATTTGAAGTAACTTGTGTTTCCTTTCTCTTAAGGTGACTGTTGGTTATTGGCTGCCATCGGTTCCCTGACTCTCAATGAGGAACTCTTACATAGGGTTGTACCCCATGGACAGAGCTTCCAGGAGGACTATTGCGGTATTTTCCACTTCCAGGTAAGGCATGCATTTTTCTACAGGAAGTGATTCACAGAGAGACTTTGCTCACCGACGTGTGTTACAGAACAAAAGAAATGCAATTCACAAAAAGCACCATGTTTTACTCCAACTTAACTTTTTTTATTTTGAACAAACCAAGCCTGACTATAAATTCATTATTCCTTTCTTCTATTTTTTTATTCCTCAGATATGGCAATTTGGCGAATGGGTAGATGTGGTAATAGATGACAGATTACCAACCAAGGATGGAGAACTCGTGTTTGTGCACTCAGCCGAGTGTCAAGAGTTTTGGAGTGCTCTGCTGGAAAAAGCTTATGCCAAGTAAGTGTTGCTGTTGTTTAGGTCATTAAGTACCTAAAGTAGGAGGTGGGGACATGCTTTCTCAAGCAAACTCTGGTTTGGATTTGTTTCTCTGCTATTATAGCTCCCACCTTCTGTATATGTCAGGGGTGTCAAACTCAATTTCATTGAGGGCCACATCAGGGTTGTGTTTAACCTTGGGGGGGGCGGAATGGGCATGGCATGGACAACTCGACATCATTCGTGTCAGGGGCGCCTGTGGTGGCCCAAGCACTTTGCCACAAAAACAGGCTTCCGAGCTCCGTTTTCAGCTGCAATAGCCTCCTGCAACCCTCTGCCAGCGAAAACGGAGCTTGGGAGGGACGCAGGCCCTCTTGAGTTCTGTTTTCACTGCAGAGGCACCCTGGGCCAATCCTTTGCTGTTTCCAGGGTGGCCCGACAGACCAGATCTAAGCACCCCGCTGGCCAGATCTGCCTCCCGGGCCTTCAGTTTGACAACCCCTGAAATAGGTGGAGACCGCTGACAAGGTTTGTAGGCATCCTTCTAATTCTGAGTTTTGTTTGCTACATAGGTTGAATGGCTCTTATGAAGCCCTGTCCGGGGGTAGCACCACTGAAGGCTTCGAAGATTTCACAGGTGGTGTGGCAGAGATGTATGACCTCAAGAAACCACCTCGCAATTTATCCAAAATCATTTGCAAAGCCCTTGAGAGAGGATCTCTGCTTGGCTGTTCCATTGATGTAAGAAATGGTTCCTGAGAAGGTTCATGAAACGCTTTAGTTTGGGAATTTTAAAACTCTTTCTTTATCTGGTTCTTATTTTTAGACACCCATTTAGAGGCCAAAGTAAGCAGAATATTGGATTTCATAAGTGTAGGTTTATCAGAGCTGAACAATCGAATGAGCCTATGTTATGGGATAGAACAAATGTTAGATTAAAGAGCTCCTTCTCCGTAAAACTGGTTGGGGCTGTCATAGAAGAGTTTTCTGAAATTCATTGTTCATTCCAAGCTTTTAGCTTTTATTTTTTTAGGTAAGAAAAGAATATGACTTTCAAACACGAAAAACAAGACAATACAGAAATATAATATACAGGAAGTTAGACCATAATTGATTAATCATATTCTGGGATGCTTGCCAAGCTTGTATCCTGGGTTTACTCTCATTTGATTTATTTGCACATCGCAAAGTTTGGGGTCTATTTAAAATATGAAGTTGGTAAAAAAATAAAGTCAGAATTTACACACAAATACACATACAGTAAGTCTAAGCAAAAGAGATATTGTCCACAGTATTGTTATCTGTATATCTGACTTGATTTTTTTTCTTTTTTCTTATTCAACTTTGTTGTGAAAGAAAAAAAGTACAGGATAGGCCGAGGAAACATTTCCAAATATGTTATGGAACATTTAGTTATTTTGCTATTAATTTCATCTGTATTCCTCTGAATGCACCAGCAGACTTGCAAGTGAATACTCACTTCTGTGTATGCACGTACATTCATGTCTGCCTTTGAGTCAATGTGGATTCATTTTAACTGCCCAGACAAGTCCCTGCAGTTTTTGTGGCAAAGTTTTTCAGAATTAGTTTGCCATTGACTGCTTCCTATGGGTGAGAAGAATTGGATTGGATTGGATTTATTACATTTATATGCTGCCCTTTTCCCCGATGGGGACTCAGGGCGGCTCACAATTCAGTCAGGGAAGGGGGTACAGACAGGGGGATAAAAAGACAAACATAACAATACAAAATTTAAAAACACACAACAACCATACCATTCGAGAAGGGGGGCAAAAGCTCTTTAGCCCCAGGCCTGTCAGAATAGCCAGGTTTTAAGGGCTTTGCGGAAGGCCTGGAGGGTGGTGAGGGTTCGAATCTCCATGGGGAGCTCGTTCCAGAGGGTCGGAGCAGCCACAGAGAAGGCTCTCCTCCGGGTAGTCGCCAGTCGGCATTGGCTGGCGGATGGAATTTGGAGGAGGCCTAATCTGTGGGATCTGATCGGTCTATTGGAGGTAATTGGCAGCAGGCGGTCTCTCAAGTACCCAGGTCCAATACCATGAAGGGCTTTATAAGTGACGACTAGCGCCGTGAAGCGTATCCGAAGACCAATAGGCAGCCAGTGCAGCTCGCGGAGGATAGGTGTTACGTGGGTGAACCGAGGTGCACCCACAATCGCTCGCGCGGCTGCATTCTGGACAAGCTGAAGTCTCTGAATGCTCTTCAAGGGCTGCCCCATGTAGAGCACATTGCAGTAGTCCAGTCTAGAGGTCACAAGGGCACGAGTGACTGTTGTGAGGGCCTCCCGGTTCAGGTAGGGATGTAACTGGTGCACCAGGCGAACCTGGGCAAATGCCCCCCTGGTCACAGCCGACAAGTGGTGTTCGAAAGTCAGCTGTGGGTCCAGGAGGACTCCCAAATTGCAAACCCTGTCTGAGGGGCATACTGTTTGACCCCCCAGCCTGAGAGATGGAAAACTTGGCCAATTAGTAGGAGGGAAACACACCAGCCACTCGGTCTTATCCAGATTGAGTACAAGCTTGTTAACCCCCATCCAGGCCCTAACAGCCTCGAGGCACTGGCACATCACGTCAACCGCTTCACTGAGTTGGCACGGGGCGGACAGATACAACTGTGTATCGTCTGCATACTGGTGGTATTTTATCCCGTGCCGTCGAATGATCTCACCCAGCGGCTTTATGTAGATATTAAACAGGAGGGGGGACAGGACCGAACCCTGTGGCACCCCATAATTCAGGGGCCTAGGGGTCGATCTCTGCCCTCCAACCAACACCGACTGCGACCTGTCCGAGAGGTAAGAGGAGAACCACCGTAAAACAGTGCCTCCCACCCCCACCTCCCGCAGTCGTCGCAGAAGGATACCATGGTCGATGGTATCGAAGGCCGCTGAGAGGTCAAGGAGCACTAGGAAAGAGGCATGACCTCCATCCCTGGCTCTCCAGAGATCATCAGTCAGTGCGACCAAAGCGGTTTCCATGCTGTAGCCAGGCCTAAATCCCGACTGGAAGGGATCTAGATAATCGGTTTCCTCCAAGGACCGCCGGAGCTGAAAGGCCACCACTTTCTCAACAACCTTCCCCACGAAGGGGAGGTTGGAGACTGGACGATAGTTGTTTAAAACGGCTGGATCCAAAGATGCCTTCTTCAGAAGGGGTCTCACCACCGCTGCCTTTAAAGCGGGGGGAAAGAACCCCTCCCGAAGGGAGGCGGTAACAACCGCCTGGATCCAGCCCCGTGTCACCTCCCTGCTGTTAGCAACCAGCCAGGAGGGGCACGGGTCCAGCACACATGTGGAGGCACTTACGGCTCCCATGGCCTTGTCCACGTCCTCAGGGGTAACAGCTTGAAAATCAATCCAGAATGTCTGACTCAAGATCATCCAGCTGGCTTTGTGCTTACATCAGAACTAGAACTCACAGTCTCCCGGTTTCTAGCCTAGTGCCTTAACTACTACACCAGACTGATTCTCTGAATACACACTGTCATTTCAATATAATAAAATATTTTAAAAGATTTTAAACTGTGGGTGGCTACTAGTATATTTAATAGCTCGTATAACCCACTGTAAAAGATGATGTATTGATATTCTCTGAAGGTTATGGAGTATAACTGGGGGAAAGAATATAATGTTCTAGCCATGATATAATATAAAGTTAAAAGAACTTGAACCACTTGCTAGAGCAAATCCAGAGGGCTAAACTCAGTATCAGTAATGAAGCAAAAGTCTGTTTCGCTATTCTTAATATTGTTTCCCAAAACTCAAATTCTGAATTAAACATTAACCAATCTACATAAACACTATTGCCTCCAGTTAGACCAGTGGTTCTCAACCTGTGGGTCGGGACTCCTTTGGTGGTCAAATGACCCTTTCACAGGGGTCGCCTAAGACCATTGGAAAACACATATTTTTGAAAAAATACGGAAAACATAAAATAATTTTATGGTTGGGAGTCACCACAACATGAGGAACTGTATTAAAGGGTCACGGCATTAGGAAGGTTGAGACCCACTGAGTTAGACAGACAGATGGTTAAATGGCAAAGGAGATGGAATTGCATGGTCTATTTCAAGACCTGGCTCTAGGAATTAGGATAAATTGGTTGGGCTAAAGTAATGTTGGGAATTCACCTGGATTACAGTACAAAGTTGGAAGAAGTTTCTGCAACAACCCAACATTGAATACACATGAATTATGAATGATGGCAGCGGAACAAAGTTGACAAACTGAGAAACCAATGCTGCTGCGCAGGCCAGGATGACTTTAATAGTGACAGCTACAATATTGCAATCTGGATAGGTTATCCCTCCTTCATTTTTATCTTTTTGTGAACTAGGGAGGAGCATGAGATTTTGCATTGTTATTTCTTGGTCTGGGCTTAAACCCCATTTATCCAGTAGCAATTCTTCCTCATCCTTCAAGGCCATTCCCTATGCCCAGCTGCAAAAGTCTTTTCTAAAGTCAGCCATTACTTAAACTTTGGAATTTTGGCCCATCTTGAGAGTATTTTTTTTCTTGTACAGACTGTTGTCTCTCCGATCAAGAAGTTGTATTGCTCCTGCTGGTTCTGTGGCTTTAATTTCATGCCATCTGATTATAGATGGAGGGATCAGGACACCAAAATTATTATGCTGTGTGGTTTATCCTTTTTCTCAGATTACAAGTGCATTTGACATGGAAGCAGTTACCTTCAAGAAACTGGTGAAGGGTCACGCCTACTCAGTCACAGGATTTAAAGGAGTAAGTTTCTCTTTGTGGAATTACAAATATCAATTCAAGGATTTAATTACTTATGTATGCAGCCTAATGTCTCAAATTTTACAGGTGGAGTATCGTGGCCGTCAAGAAGAGCTAATTCGCATAAGGAATCCCTGGGGTCAGGTCGAGTGGACTGGCGCATGGAGTGATAGGTGAATCATAGAACTATAGAATTAGAATGTACTTTAGACACATCAAGTTCAGCTCCTGCTCTGTGCAGGATCCACTTTGACAAATGACCATGTTTGAAAGTTCATAGTAAAGAACACACTTCATTTGGCAGCTGACTGACAGCTTGTATAGTCAAAAAATACTTCCTGATAACTAGCCTTATTCCTTGATATTTTAACTTTTGGTGATGGCAGGACGCAGTGGTGGGTTGCCAAATTTTTTACTACCTGTTCGGGCACACTTCTCCGTGTGTGCAATGCTTCTGCACATGCGCAGAAGAGTCTGGGTGGGTGGGCGGAGCCTCCCGCCACCACTACTACTGGTTCCCTAATCTGGGCCGAACTGGGAGCAACCCTCTGGCAGGATGGTCCTAACAATAACTAGTGAGTCTGTTTCTTCTGTGTGATAACCCCACATATATATGAAGACTCCTGTCATATCTCTCTTCAGTTTATGCTAGCTAAACTTATCCATTTCCTTTAACTGTTCCACATAGGACTTGTTTCTCAGACCATTCACCATCCCGGTAACCCTCCAACTGTCCTTTTTGAAGTTACGGTGACCAGAATTGGACAATGTATGCTAAATGGGATCTGATTTGGATAGATTGAAACAATTACTTACTATCATCTGGGTTCTGTTAATGCCCCATTCCCCCAAGATAGCACTTGCCTTTTTAGTACTGACCCCACTACTGGCTCACATTTAATTTACAGACAATAAATACAGCAAAATCCCTTTCACATGTACTATTGCCAAACCAGTTCTTTGTCCTAGATGAATATTTTTTCCTACCTAGAAATAGAATTTTACTTTTTTTTCAGTTAAATATAAATTGTATTAATTTCATCTCCCTTCTTCAGCTTGTCTGGATGCTTTGGGATCTTCTACATCTAGAGAATTAATCAGCTAGTTTTGTGTCACCTGTAGATTTTGTAAATGTTCTCTTAACACACAATTCATGAGAGTGATTTGGTCCTATTATGTTATTTCCACTCCAATGGTCTCTGATACAAACAGTTCATATGTGTGACTGTAAATTTTAAAGACATTTTTAGAAAGGAGAGCCTTCAATGACATTGAATCTTTTTCAATTCCAATTGAAAATGCCCAGAATTGACTGTGACTTTTTTTCTTACAAAATATATACTACAGCATATCATTGAGCTTCCAACTCTTTAAATTAGCCATTTGCTATTCTTTAGTAGTAATGTTCACAGCTAAAATTGGAAGTAGAGAAGCAGTATAATAGCATAATTGCCTTTTTTTGCTGCCATTTTAGCTCTTCTGAATGGAATGATGTAGATCCTGATGAGAAGGATGAATTACAACTGAAGATGGAAGATGGTGAATTTTGGTAAGTTCCAAAATCTAGGGGCCAATTCTGTGTGCTACACATGTATCTTAAACGTTCCTAAAACTTTGGCAATATTTACAGCAGAAGTCAAGACTGAATAATTGCTTCTTAAAATATCTTTATATTAGATCCATTAATACAGTAGAGGAAGCCTGCATAGCTATTGAACTGTTTTCAGCTTTCTCCAAAAGAACAAAGTTTTCTAACTAAAAAAGAATTGAAATAAAGAATAACTGAGCACAGAAAACAGTGTCAAAGCAACAGAACAAGGTTGTCTGCATTGAAACATGTTCCAAAAGAAACATCTAGCACAAATATTAAAGATGTCAATAGTGCAATATCAAATATAAGCACAGCTGACTACAAGAATCAAAGCAGCTGACATACAGCACAGTTGCAGTTGCAACTGAACCCCTAGGATGCAGAATCGTCAAAGAAAAAAATACCAATCAATGCACCAAAATAAAAACTGAAATCAGCAAGCCAAAATCAGATGCTAGCAAACTAGAATGGATGAAAGAAGAAAAGTTGAAGAATAAGAAGCCCAAAGAATACCTGATCAAGAAGTACTACCTAGAAACAAGGAAGCACCATAAATAGTAAAATAACAAATAATAACTATAGCCAAGATCAGTAGATACAAAGTTGGAATTGCACATTATAAGCAGAATTGCCAATTTCAGTCAAATCAGAAATGTTTTTACCAATCCATCAATAAAGAGACTGCCCCAATGAAGCCAAAAGAAAACATAGATAAATACTAGGTATGGTAGTGAAAAGAACAGGGAAGATGTAGAATTGGTCAGTTCCAAGTGAAGCAAAACTGAATGATTTTAAATTGAAACATCTGCTTGGTTAACATCTGGCAAACCTACTTAACAAGCCAATTACCTGTTTACTGATAACTTTTAAATTGCTGACTGGTGTGGGAGCAATAGCATCTATTGAAAACAAGCTCTTTCCCACTGAGCAGAAAGGAAACTGTCCAAAAGGCAGAAGAACAAAAGATCTAATTGACAAGATGATTTTAGAAAACTGCAAGAGAAGGAAGACCACCTTGAATATAGCTTGTATTAATACAATACAATGAGACATTCAACTCCTCACTTCATGATTGGATAATCGTGCCTAAAAATAACATGAGTAAGTAGCCATAGAAAATGAAGAAATTAAAGTACTCTGAGGCTTTAGAAGTCACACAGACAAGCATCTGCATCTAACATCCCAGATTTTACAACTATTGATAAAAAAGACAAAACACATCTGAATAGTGGATGAGGCAGTAGGTGAAGACAACAGGAGATAAGAGAAAAGACTGGAGAAAATTATGAAGTACAAATACTTGTAAATAAGTAGATAAAAATGCCAAATTCAGCCTAAATATCTGGCTGACACTCCAGCCAACCATAATGACAGCAAATGAGTTTTATGAAGGAAAATCAGACTGCAAAAGTAAACACTGCATCATCAGCTTTTTAATGTTCCAAGCATCTTCAGACATGTGGATGGAAGTACTCCTGATCTTGTTGTACATGTATCGGTCCAGTTTTTGTATGATACTAAACTGTTCAGGCGATAAATATCAAAATTGATTGTGAAAAGCTCCAGGACCATCTTTTTAAATAGGTTGAATGATCCACCATGTAATAAATGCAGTTCAGTGTAAGTAAAGTGCACTTTGGAGAAATTAAAAAAATACTGATGGAAACTGAGCTATCTGCAGGGAAAGTATCGCAAGGACAGAATGAATAAGCAGCAGCTGTGAAAAGTGAATTCCATGCTAGGTATATTAGAAAAGCAATTAAAAATGAAAGTCAACAGTATACAAATCTATGCTCTATCTGATTTGGAATACATTCTGATCACTGTATTTGAAAAAGATACAATAGAGCTGGAAGATGTATGTAAGAGCAGCTAAAGCAATAAGGAGACTTGGATACTTTCTAAAGACAGACTAGAATGCTTGTAATTTTTTAGTTTGGAATAAAGGCAACTTGATTAAACTATATAAAATCACACATGGCTTGGAAAATATAAGCAGGGAATAGTTTTTTCAATGAAACCAGGTGCCTGCATGGAAGGAAATTTAAAACAGATAAAAGAAACGCTGCTTCACACAGTATGCAAGTATCCTGAAGTAAGCTTTCCAAAACCTATTGCAAGGGAATAATTTTGAAAAAAGTTATGTTTCTACTTCCTGCTTGCAAACACCCAGGAGGCACCTGGTTGGCTAGTGTGAAAAAGCAAATGAGGGACTAAGATGGGCTTTGACCTGGCCCAGCAGAACTATTATTACAGTTTTAGAGTACTGCACTGATTATTTTCTTCTGCTGTAAAGTTGCACTGAGACCATCATATCTGCTTTTGATATTGTTCTTACTATGTCTTTTGCTCCTTCAGGATGGCTTTTCGAGATTTTATGCGTGAGTTTTCTAGACTTGAGATCTGTAATCTCAGCCCAGATGCTTTGACAGCGGCAGATACAAAGAAATGGCACACTACATTATTTGAAGGAAACTGGCGACGGGGCAGTACAGCTGGAGGCTGCAGAAACCATCCAGGTAATAGAGATTTTCTCTACTTACTCTTCTATCTTCTCTGTTTCATACTTGATGGATTACTACAGGCTACATATAACCCTTGAGTTTCAACCGTTCACTTACCACCGTTCGAAGTTATGACATAACTCCTCAAGTATTTATGACACAATCTTAAAGTTACGAATGTTGCAGGACCATGGCAATCGTTCACACGAATAACCACAGAGGCACTGTAACATTTGCCCTGCCTATTCCTTCCCCCACTCCCTGGGGCAGGTCTCCACAGGAACTGGGCTTGTGGAGACTCACTTACCTTGTGACGATCGAGTGAGCTGTCCGTTCCTTTGCTTGCTTCAGTGCATTCATGCAGAACAGAAGCCTAAAGTAGTGCAAGATCATGCGAGATATTTAGGCCTCTATTCTTGATGAACCAAGGCCTGCACCAGATCCGGCCGAAGAGCGTTTGCATGCCGATGAGACTTGGGGTAGCAGAATCGCGTTGCTTCAAGTCTCGTCAGCTTGTGAACACTTTTCATGCCAAGACTGGAAGCTTCTGAATGAGATCACGGCCCCCAGAAGCTTCTAATCTTGGCACGAAAAACATTTGCAAACCAATAGGCTTGAAGCAATGCAATTTTGCTGCTCCAAAGTCCCATCAGCTTGCAAACCCTTTTCACAATGAGACTGCAAGCAGGCAAAACCGCTGGAGAGGAGACAGCTTGTTAGATCTTCACAAGGTAAGTCACCTAGCGTGGCCAGGAGTGATCATGTTTTTTTGACATGATTCATTCCAACAAATCCTCAGGTTCCGAATGTAATAGACAGGCTCCATTATATTTGTAATTCGAGGATTACATCACATGCAATTAGATTAAAAAGAGGACGATCTTGACCCTATTGAGAGGGTAGAAGTTTGAAAGTCAGCTCTCTTTTCCTCCATTGATTTTTATTCTTTGACTTGGATCTTCCTGGATCTTACTCATTTCAAGTTATGCTATCTAGATTTGGTACTAAGATTCACTACACTTGTCCCTTTGTCTTGCAGCTACATTCTGGATTAATCCACAATTCAAAATCAAGCTTTTAGAAGAAGATGATGACCCAGATGATGATGAAGTAGCATGCAGCTTCTTAGTGGCTCTGATGCAAAAACATCGAAGAAAAGAGCGCCACGCTGGAGGAGACATGCACACCATTGGCTTTGCCGTCTATGAGGTAACACCAAATCATTTTCTGGTTTTCCTATTCTGCAGCACAGCTTACGGAAATTTGTTCCTAATCTTTCTACCTCTCTCTATTTCTCTCTCCCCATAGGTTCCTGAAGAGGTATACCCTGAGCTCTACCAATCCATTTTTTGAACTGTTTGTGGAGGTGGAAAATGGCTGACTGAAATTGTTTGAGATGCAGATAGTCATCTCTCATGAGGGTGCTTTCCTCTTACTTGAAACCATCATAATTTGCCACAATTACTTTGATGGCTACGTGTATTAAGATATTCAATGCTGTATATCTTCTGAAACTTAAAAGAGTCAGTTGTTATTAAAGGGGCACAGAAGCCTGCCTCTGTAAAAACACACTCTGGGTGTGTAGGTACCTATTTTTAGTTCAAGAAAAGTGTTTTGACTTGTATCTTCTCCTTTGTGCTTTTGGGATGTGTGTGAGTGTGGTTATATACACACGCATATATTGGTTGGTACCTTGATGGTTGAACAGCTGTACAGAATCCCTGAACAACTTCTCTCCTAGGCCCAGGGCTGTCAAAGCGTTCATCTGAAGAAGGACTTTTTTCTGAGGAACCAATCTCAAGCACGTTCAGAGACCTTCATCAACTTGCGAGAAGTCAGCAATCACATTCGCCTTCCACCTGGTGAATACATCATAGTTCCCTCTACCTTCGAGCCTAACAAAGAAGCAGACTTCATCCTGCGTGTCTTCACAGAGAAACAGTCAGACACAGAGTGAGTCCATGCTTTATGACCTTCCTCTAATATTAGGGTTTTTTTCCCCACAGACCTATAAGTAGGCTTTAGGCTTTGTGCCTTCTGTCTGAAAATCTCCTGGGATATTAAGAGTTTACTTGGAGGAAAAATAAGCCACTGGGCACACATTAACACATCAGATCTCAGTTGCATCCATCTCTTAATAGAAGGCAGTAGGAGTAAAATGTTTCCCATGTCTTCTCTATTTTACAAGAGCATTGGTGTCTCTAAGTATTCTTTCTTTTCTTTTTTTAGGGTGCTTGATGATGAGATCTCCGCAGATCTACCAGATGAGGTGAAGTTGAACTACCAGGGGGAGTTATTTCTTTCATTGTTCTTGCCTTTTTCAATGCAGTGTCTGTCAAACGGTTGGACTTGAGTTCTCATGACCTTCTTGAATCATGGCATTGAGATTCAACCCACCGATTGAGAAAGAGCTCTTCTGTAGAGGTTTTTTTTAAAAAATAAAAAGCCATAAGATTGGCAGATGGTTTAAGACAAACCTGGTAACACCTGCTTCCAAGTTGCATGTTTCCATACTTGGTTTACCTTTAAAAAAAAAAACGAAGGCTCGCTTCAGGTTAAAATAGGCTTGGGTAAAAGGAAAAATAAGAAAGAATGGAAACAAGATGATCCAGGTAATGGGTGTAAGAAGGTTCTAAGTTGATTTCAATTCTGGGAGGATAGAACATATCCTCAGTACACATTTCTAGAAGATTCCAAGAATAGTCTAAACATTGTTTTATCCAAGTATTATTTAACATAGAAGTTGGTTGCGTCCGCTGAATCCCGCCCAGCCGCCCTGTTTAAGATAACCCGCTCCCTATTAAATAAAAGGGAGGTAGGGGAGCCCTTGCAGGGCAGAGCTGAGGATTATGCCCAATTCCTAGCGGACAAAATTGCTCGGTTTCGGTCGGACTTGGACTCCACCCCTGCAGTTCCAGCCGAGGCACAAGAGGATCAAACGGAACATCTCTGGGTTGAGTTTCAGGATGTTACCCCCAGGGATGTGGACAAGGCCATGAGGGCTGTGAGTGCCTCCACCTGCGTACTGGACCCGTGTCCCTCATGGCTGGTTACCAGCAGCAGTGAGGTGACACGAGGCTGGATCCAGGCGGTCGTGACCGCCTCTCTTCAGGAGGGGAACTTCCCCGCCGCACTGAAAGCGGCGGTGGTGAGACCCCTCCTAAAGAAGCCATCTTTGGATCCAGCTGTCCTTAATAACTATCGTCCAGTCTCCAACCTTCCCTTCCTTGGGAAGGTTGTTGAGAAGGTGGTGGCCTTTCAGCTCCAGCGGTCCTTGGAGGAAGCAAACTATCTCGACCCCTTCCAGTCAGGCTTCAGACCCGGTTACAGCACAGAAACCGCTTTGGTCGCATTGACTGATGATCTCTGGAGAGCCAGAGATGGAGGATTCCCCTCCATCCTGGTTCTCCTTGACCTCTCAGCGGCTTTCGATACCATCGACCATGGTATCCTTCTGCGACGACTGCGGGGGGTGGGAGTGGGAGGCACCGTGCTACGGTGGTTCTCTTCCTACCTCTCAGACAGGTCGCAGTCGGTGTTAGTGGGGGGGCAGAGATCGTCCCCTAGGCCCCTAACATATGGGGTGCCTCAGGGTTCGGTCTTATCCCCCCTACTATTCAACATCTACATGAAACCGCTGGGAGAGATCATCCGCAGGCACGGGATCAGATACCATCAATATGCGGACGATACTCAACTGTATCTGTCCGCCCCGTGCCAACTCAATGAAGCGGCAGACGTGATGAACCGGGGTCTGGAGGCGGTTATGGACTGGATGAGGGCTAACAAGCTTGTGCTCAACCCAGAAAAGACCGAGTGGCTGTTGTGTTTCCCTCCCAAGGATTCCACCAATATTCCATCTCTCAGGCTGGGGGGTCAAATTCTACACCCCTCAGAGAGGGTTCGCAACTTAGGAGTCCTCCTAGATCCACAGCTATCGTTCGACCATCATTTGACGGCTGTGGCTAGGGGGGCATTCGCCCAGGTTCGCCTGGTGCGCCAGTTGCGGCCCTACCTGAATCGGGAGGCACTCACAACAGTCACTCGGGCCCTCGTGACCTCTAGGCTGGAATACTGCGATGTGCTCTACATGGGGCTGCCCTTGAAGAGCGTCCGGCGTCTTCAGCTGGTACAGAACGCAGCCGCGCGAGCGATAGTGGGTGCACCGCGGTTCACCCACATTACACCTATCCTCCGCGAGCTGCGCTGGCTACCTGTCGACTTCCGGATGCGCTTCAAGGTGCTGTTAATCACCCATAAAGCCCTACATGGTAGTGGATCTGGATACTTGAGAGACCGCCTCCTGCCAATTACCTCCCTGCGACCAATAAGATCACACAGATTGGGCCTCCTCCGTATTCCATCGGCCAGCCAGTGTCGGCTGGCAACTACAAGGAGGAGGGCCTTCTCAGTAGTTGCCCCGACCCTTTGGAACGAGCTCCCCGTGGAGATTCGTACCCTCACCACCGTCCAGGCCTTCCGCACAGCCTTGAAGAACTGGCTAGCCCGTCAGGCCTGGGGATGAAGATAGTTGCCCCTCCCGAATGATTAATGCATGTTGGTACTGCTTTTATTATATGTGTCTTTGTTATTGTCTGCATTTCCCCTTCCCTGATTTATGTGAGCCGCCCTGAGTCCCCTCAGGGAAAAGGGCGGCCTACAAATGTCAATAAATCACTAAAAATCACTAAATCACATTTCTAGAAGATTCCAAGAATAGTCTAAACATTGTTTTATCCAAGTATTATTTAACATAGAAGTATTCAAGCATTGTTTAATTGCCCACAGCACCCATATAATCCCCCCACAGCACTCGTGTGGATCCAACCTTGACCAAATAAGCCCTTTGTCCTAATTTTATTCCTTTTAATTGAAAGGGGAAAAAGAAGCTTTAAAGTACCAATTTGTGTGATGGAATGTAGACCTGCAGGAGCAAAGAGAGAGTATTTTGACAACACAGAGCTTTCCCAGAGAGAGATCTGGATTAAGAGACTCCACAGTCCCAAAGGGGATGAGGGGGAGGATGAGAAGGAGAGGTTCAAGGCAACCACACCCTAGACACTTTATGGTGAACCTATGGCATGCACGGCACAGGTGGCATGCAGAGCCCTCTCTGCGGGCACACGAGCTGTCACCTCAGGTCCGTCATGCATGCACACTCATCTCCCGCCAGCTAGCTGGTTTTCGGGTCTCTGCCGCACATGCACCGGGGCGGGGTGCACTTGGGGGTCTCATGCTCGCATGCATGGGGTTGGTCACATGTGCATATGTGGGGGATGGGGCTCACATGGGGTTCGCGCGTGCATTGCATTATGGGGTGTGTGCTCATATGCACTTTCAGCACTGCACCAAAAAGGTTAGCCATCACTGCCTTAGAATCTCTTGAGCTATATCTAGTAGTTTAGAAACTTATAGCTTTAGTTTGGCAAGATTTCCTCCATTAGGTGTGTGCAAAGAAAGGATTGAGCTTGATGGATCTCACTGTCTCATTCAAGCCCAGAATTTCCCTTGCATCAAAGGGAATTCAGAATTGCTGTAGCTCTGCTGGTAGTGGAGCTTCCCTCCCCTTGGCTGTCTGGATTTCCTGACTTGTTTTTTCTTCCTAGCATTTTTCCACAAGTCAGGATCTGCTTTTCTTAAATCAACTGAGTGTTGCTCCAATGGTTGCAATAGGAATTAACTAATTGACTTGTCACCTGAATCCGATTATGTGAACTGGCCCCAAATCACCCAGCCAACTTTCATGTCTAAGGCAGGACTAGAACTCACTGGTGCCTGGTTTTAAGCCTGGAGCCTTAACCACTAGATCAAACTGCTCTCTAACACATTTGAGGGACTTGAATTAATCACGGGATCATAGCCAGCATTTGGGAAGTAAGGAGCATATAGATGAGGCAGGTTACTCTTTGTGCCTCCTACACATTACATCTAATGGGCCCTTGCCCAAAAGTAGTACGTGGATGGCTTAATCAGGTCCTATTTTTTGTTTCTTCAGGAAGAAATATCTGAGGATGATGTAGATGAAAATTTCAGGAATATGTTCCAGCAGCTTGCAGGAGAGGTAAGTATTGTGCCTTAGCTTTCCTATGAATTCTTTTGCCTTCAGTTGTATTATAGAGTGAGGAGTATGGAGAATAGCAGCTAGTTGCTGTGACTAACATAATATTGAGGAGGCTTTAAGTCCATTGCCATTTAAGCCAATTTAGTAGAAGAAGCAATACAGGTAGTCCTCAACTTACAAGAGCTTCTGTTGTAAGAAGGGGGTCAATTTTCCAAAGCACCCAAAGGCCAAACAAGGAATAATGGATGGAAACTGACCAAGGAGAAATTCAACCTAGAAATAAGGAGGAACTTTCTGACAGTGAGAACAATCAACCCATGGAACAGAAGTTGCCTTCAGAAGTTGTGGGAGCTTCATCACTGGAGGCTTTGAAGGGGAGACTGGGCTGCCGTCTGTCAGAAATAGTGTAGGGTCTCCTGCTTGAGCAGAGGGGTTGGACTAGATGATCTATAAGGTCCTTTCCAACTCTGTTAATCTGTTATATCTATCTAGTATTCTTTAGTGACTGTTAAAAGTTATAATGGCACTGAAAAGTGACTTACGGCCATTTTTCACAGGTACGACCTTTTTGCAGCATTCCCCTGATCATGTGATCAAAATTCTGTTGCTTGGCAACTGGTTCATATTTATGATCATTGTTGTGTCCCAAGGTCATGTGATCACCTTTTGCAGCCTTCTGACAAGCAAAATCCATGGGGGGAAATTAACTTAACATTCAAATTACTAACTTACCTTCTGCAGTGATTCACTTAACACCTGGATTACTTAATTTATCATTGCAATGATTCACTTAAAATCTGTGGCAAGAAAGGTTGTAAAATGGGGCAAAACTCACTTAATATATGTCTCACTTAACAACCAAAGTTTTGGGGTCAATTGTGGTCATAAGTCATGGACAATCTGTACATTTAAATCAAAGACCTCTTTGATATAACTGCCTTCAAGGTAAATCTGCTCTGAGCTTAATTTGGTTCATAGGATATTGTGGGAATAAAGTGAGACTTAAAAGCAGGTCTGTATCATCAAAAGCTTGGGAAAGTAGAACAAATGTTTATTAAAAATGCATATATCATGATAATGTTTTAAAGTGGTTGTTATTGGAATAAATTATATGGGCTGCAAGTGTACAGTACAGAATGTCTGTATCCAATGTTATGATCTTCCTCAGTGTGTTATAGCCATCCCTTGATACACATTTGTAGACTGCCCTAGGTAGTGTCAATATGTGAGAAATTATCAGTAATCTACTTTCAGAAGAAAGTGGGATTTTAAATACCTTTGAACTATTATAAGCAATTAATTATCTGTTCTCCATTATTCCAGGACATGGAAATCAGTGTTTTTGAACTCAGAACTATTTTGAATAGAGTCATTGCTAGACGTAAGTACTGTTTAGTCAATCCAGGATTATAGGGAGTGAGATACATCTTCATTTCCATATATGTATTCCAAGTATTATCTTAGAAATAGCTTCCTCTATAATTGTGGCTCTTTTTCTTCCTTTGTCTAGACAAAGATCTGAAGACTGATGGATTCAGCATGGACTCTTGTCGCAACATGGTCAATCTAATGGATGTATCCTCTCTGTTATAAATGAGAGGGATTTCCTGGTCATAATAAAACAGACAAGCAAAATATATTCTCTATAGCTTATCCTATGTTAAGAAATACCTGGGCTGCTACATTATTTTGAATTGCAAAATATCCAGATCTATTTAAGCTAGTATATAGCTTATTTTATTCCTGTGTAGAGTTTGTCTAGGCTGATAAGTGATTCAGAAATATGTTAAGATGGTTTATGACTAGAGATTGTTCATGCTTTGTATATTGTCCTGATACTCTTTTCTCGCACCAGTAGTAAGGCTTTACAAATGTTATGGATGGAGAGTTGGAGAGTTAAAGTAGGAAATTAATTGCAGATCTCATTTGAAAAAAAAAATCTTATCTTTACTTCGGTTATCTTGTTCAGATTTTTTTTTCTTCCATAGGAGCACTGATATAGCATAAAGAAGCTAGAGTTGATCACTGGGGAGAAAAAATTCTGAACAAATAAATGGAATTAAGCTATGAGATGAAACTACTTGACATTATGTTGACTCAAGACCCTTCACTGACAACAGTGATTGCCAAGAACCTTTGTAAACAAGCTTTAGCTAGGCATCACATTTTTCTTACCAGTAACTGCTTGCTGCTATTTTATTTTTCCCCTGGTTTGAGAAGAGCCTATTGAAATAATAAGTCTAGACTTTAAAACTTACTGATTGACAGTTCAAATCTCACCAGGCTCAAAGTTGACTCAGGCTTTCCATCCTTCCAAGGTGGGTAAAATGAGGACCCAGATTGTGTTGGGGGCAATATGCTGACTCTTAGAGAGGACTGTAAAGCACTAAGTGCTATTGCTATAGCTATTCTGTACAGTCAATTGCATTATAAAGTAATTTTGTGTGTTTATTGGGTGAACATGGAAAGGCCAGAATCCTGCCAACATTATTTATGGGTTTGTATGCATGTTCTGGGCATCATAAAGAAGTGGAGCACTATTTTCCCATCAACTTGCCAATATTTCCCCACTTTCAGATTATAGGCCATTCTTTTTTACATTTTGAAGTTCTTTCCTTGACTATTTTGCTCTTCAGAAAGACGGCAGTGCTCGTCTGGGTCTTGTAGAATTTCAGATTTTGTGGAACAAAATTAGGAACTGGCTGGTAAGAGAGATACAGTGCATATGTGTGTGGTCAACACAGCTTTTGATGGAAGGATGGTGTTTAAAGAATGGGAAAAGTAATCTTAAGCACTTTTTTGTTTTTTTGTTTATGTGTGGGGCAGAATGTATTTCGCCAGCATGACCTGGATAAATCAGGAACTATGAGCTCTTACGAGATGCGTCTGGCCTTGGAATCAACTGGTGAGTCTGGAAGGGATGGTTAGAAAACGCTGAGTTGGTAGGTGTAGGAATCTTTATCAGCCAAAGAGACTGACATATTGATTATGCTACATATTTTGAATTTTCATTTATGCTGAATAATGAATGAATAATAATTTGTTCAATTGTTCTTTTTTTTATAAACTTTTATTTTAAACACATAAACACATCAACAGAAACAGACACATGACTTAAAACAACATAGGAACAATAAGTTCCATCGTATATCATACAGCAGTTCCGTATCGGTTTCTTTGCAGTTAGTGTTTTCCTTCTATACATTTCTATCTTGCGTTCATAATCTCCTTATTCGTTATCCATTTTTATGTACAATTCTATATTTATTTATACTTAGCTATTTATAACCAAATATTATTTACCTATATTGTGCTTTATATTTTTACTGTCATTTATTCTCTTACATACAGTTATAGATATACATTCACATAGTTATTCTTTTTCTTTGCCATTCTTATACTATAATTATTCCATTTAAAAGGTTATAAGGTATAATTTGGATTGCTTTGTTTACCATCCCTAGCACCTGCTATGACACCACCTTATTTTCTCTTTCTTTTCTTTTCTCTCTCCCTTCCTTCTCTACTTCCTTCCTTCCTCCTCTCCTTCCCCTTCTTCCTTCCCTTACCTCTCCCCTACTCCTACCCTCTTTCTTCTCCTTCCTACCCTCTCTCCTTCTCTTTCTCTCTCTTCCTCCCTCCTCTCCTCCTTTTTCTCTCCCTTCCTCTCCTTACCTCTTTCTTCTTCCCTTACCTCTCCTCCACTCTTCTTCTTCCTTTCCGACTATCCTTCTCTTTCTCTCTCTTCCACCCTCCACTCCTTTCCCTTCCTTCGTCCCTCCCTTGTTCAATTGTTCTTTTATACCTGGCAAATACGATCAATAGAGAGTGAAAGGATGAAAGGAGAGTGAAATCCCTTTCTCAAGCATGGAAAATGAAGCTAATCAATACTATGGGTTGGGTTCCAGCCTCCCAGATTAGCTATGAGAACTTTGGAAAGTGCTTGGCCACTGATGTTAATGCTACTTTCACATTCTGATTTAGACATCTTTGAATTTGAGAACATTCTTGGGAATTGAAATTCTGTGATGCATAAAAATATGTTATCCATGTTGTTGAACTTACTGTGCAAAGCTCCAGATAGTACAATCATTTCTGCTCCTGCCTGAATCGCCCAATTCTTTTACATAGTTTGGAAACGCAAGAAACCAAAATAAGCATTGTACTATGCCTGTGGAGCTTCTCCTGCCCTTGACTGTACAACTTTTTAATGAAAAAGCCTTGAGCATTCAGATACCTCTTAAGTATGGGGTGTGGCTTTGCCTTTCCTCTTTTTATCTTCAGGAAGTGCCAACAGTAATCCAGACTTAGTTGCCTTTATGATTCAATAGAAATCTCTAGGCTTGATCCTCCCAATTCTATTTTTAGCTAGACATGATCCAGAATTTTTTTTTAGCTCCTCTAATTCTGAGGACACTGCCCTGAGAGTTCAAGTCCCCAATCAGCATAGCTTAATCTCTTATAGCTAATCTAATCATTGCTTGTTCAATTAAATGAACAAGCAACTCAATCTTGTTCCTCCAAGGAAAACCTCACTTAATAATATAACTCATGGTGCACTATTAGAGAGCTTTTTCCTGGAGGAGCAAGATAGACACATCCTTTCCCCTCCATTGTGAATTTAAGATATGATTTTCCTAAGAAAGATTCTAAGGGAAAACATGTCCTGGAGTCTCTCTTTACTCACTCCAAGGAGTATTTGCTTTTGGGGAAAAACAAAAAATGTGATTTCTTAACTGCAAGTACATGCAGATCAATAAGTTGGTATTACCACTGCATTTCTTCCAAACATGGTAGGATTTGCCTCCAGCCTCTAGCAGGAATTCACTCACAGCACCTGCTTCTGTATAAATATAGACAATTCCAGCAACTAGGTGATTCTAGGCTCCTTCTAAAGATATGTCATCTAATGAGCTTATACCTAATGTTTTTCAACTTTCCTGAATTTTTAAATCATTTCCTGAATCTCTTCTAGTATGCCTCATGACTTTCACTATGCCAAGGCTAATGTTCTATTTCTAAATCTTTAGGTTTTAAACTGGACAACAAGTTGCATCAAGTGATAGTAGCACGCTATGCTGATGAAGCAATGGGTGTGGACTTTGATAACTTTGTCTGCTGTCTAGTCAAGCTGGAAACTATGTTCAGTAAGTGCTTATAGTGAAGGGGCTGATAAGGCAGCCACCTCCAGAGGCCATCAATAACCCTCATTTCATGTAGATTCATCTCTAAGCATGATGTGTGAATTTCTGCTTTATTCTTGCAATTTGACTGTAAAAAAAAACAGCTTTGCTACACCAAATCCTTAAACTGTAAAATGGGTGGGATGGAGGGAGGGAGAGGAGGAAAGAAGGAAACTCCTGTTGAGGTATAAATGAATTCCAAAATCAGCTGATTATACAATTCATTTAAACCTCCATAGGGGTTGATGTAGCACAACCATTTTAGCTCCCCAAATGAAACTCTGTGAAGCTATTGAAGTAAATTGGGTTATTACCAAAATCAAGTCATTTTTTTAGTGGTTATCTAGGTTCCACCACAAAACCGCGGTAGACTAAAGCGCGCCGACAACACCGCGGGGCTAAAACCGCGATGTCAAAAGCGCGCCCACAACAGCGCGCCGACAACAGCGCGCTGACAGAAGCGCGCTGTAACATAACCCTAAAAATAACCCTAAACCTAACCCTAAACCTAACGCTAAACCTACCCTAAACCTAACCCTAAACCTAACCCAAAACCTAACCTTAAACCTTACCTTACCTTAAGTTAAATCGCGCTTCTGTCGGCACGCTGTTGTGGGCGCGCTTTTGACATCGCGGTTTTAGCGCCACGGTGTTGTCGGTGCGCTTTAGTCTACCGCAGTTATGTCGTGCCACAGTTATCTATTCCTTTGTCCAAGGTTTGATATGTGAGCTCCTATGTGGAACTAGTTGACGATAAAGCTGGAATAAAAATCCTTTTATCTAAATGACTTTTCTCTTTATTTTTTAAAAACTTTTCAGGATTCTTCCGTAGTTTGGATCCAGAAGGCTCTGGGAGTGCTGTGATGAACCTTGGTGAGGTAAGGAAGTTAAGACTGTTTTCATTTATTTTTAACTATTACTTTTTTATTTTTAGAATCTTTTGGACATAACTGGATATGGCAGAAAAAATGAGCAGATTAGAAGAGATGGAAGGAAAAAAACAAGGTTTAGTCCTATTTTGATAGATAATAGTGTTATGATTGAATTGTAGGAGAGAAAGACTTGAGAGAAAGCTAAGTTTTGGTTTGATTACTTTACTTTTGAAGTAGTGATGAAATATCCAAGAAAATATTTCTATATCCAAGGAAAAAGGAAAGACATGTGAAGATCTATATGAAAAAAAAATCATTCTGACAACATATGACAATTAAAGTACCTTTAAAATTTGATTCCTACATAATTCTGAAAAATAGAGCAGATTATAGCCTAGTGTATCATTCTGAGTTTCTTTGTTGCTTTCTTTTCTCCACAGTGGCTGACATTCACAATGTGCGGCTAATACAGTGATGGAACTTCATAAAGACAACCAGATGGGACTGGGCTATCCTGAGTGCCTTCCATATGTCAGATCTACAGACATAGGATGTCCCATCAACTCTATCCATTCTTTGCCAACGCATCCAGTCCAGAACCTGCTTTCTTCTTCCTCTTGGCAACAGACCCAACAATATCCTGTGATTTATGTTCTCTCAGATTTACGTGTCAAAGCTTCTTCAGGAAGCAGGCTATTTCCTGCTATTAGCATAGGTCTTGATAGCAGCATTATAGGAAATGGGGAAAAGCAAGTCAAGGGGCACAGATGCATGTTTGTTCATTCACTGCATGCATGTTTTAGTGATTTTATTGAGCTTGTCAAGCCTTTGGAGTGAGCAAGAGGCAGGATTGTAGTTCAGCTATATCTCCTGATCAATTAGTCTTTTTCTCTTCACTGGCTATGGCTGATTTTGATCTTGCAAGAAAGCCTCACTCTTTTTGCTGGGAAGTTCTGCATCTACTACTTTGCTTTTCTCTTGTGAGAAAGTTACAAAGGGAATTGTATCCCTAATTCAACTTTCAACACAATGCTTTCTAAAATAATGCAGTGACACTCTGAAGTGGTGCCAAAGGTTGGTGAAATCAGGCATTTGCCAAGATGACTAAGAAACTCTGTTGTCACGAAAGGCCACTATTTTCACTTCATGAAGGAACTCAACAGAGGCAGAGGCATAATGCTCAGCTTACAAGCTCTGTTTCTTCCAAGGGATGATGGGACTGCATTGAGAGTCCCTGCAGTTCATAAACTATACCAGAAACAGATGTGCTCCATATTGAGGTTTCTGTTCTTTCACTATTAAATTAGAAAAGCTAATCATCCAAGTCATTAGAACAGACTCAGCTAAGCAGCCTCTCCTGCTAGACTTGTACAAAATCCTAGGTAGAAAATGGTCGGAAAACATCTTTACCAGTGACCACACTGGAGAGTGTGGCCCCCTTCCCTGCTTCCAATGTAAGAACAGTCTTTCTAGATTTATTAATTTCAAGTTTTAAAAACTAATATAGAAATAGTGAAGTGTGCTTAAGGGTATGCTTTCCTGTTTTTTTTATTTATCTCCACTAGACTTGGAGATTTTTAACAACGAAAATATTTTTTTTAAAGCAAAACTAAAGTGTCTCTTGAACTTTATGTTTTATACATAGTAAATGAGAACATCAACATATTCCAAATATAGCCTTCTATTTCAGAATATTTTCTGTTCCTATGCAACTAAGGATGTTGTTTTGACAGAGCTTGGTGAATGGGCTAGGACAGCTACTGCTGAAGTTGTAAGCATACATCAGGT
The DNA here is from genome assembly GCF_051295495.1 of Thamnophis sirtalis. Lineage (NCBI taxonomy): Eukaryota > Metazoa > Chordata > Lepidosauria > Squamata > Natricidae > Thamnophis > Thamnophis sirtalis. The sequence goes on along the minus strand of NW_028261386.1, from coordinate 58,966,410 downwards.
CACTACATGCCTTGCACTCCAAGCTTTTAAGAGCAATATTTATGTACAACAAACAATGTGGCTTAATTGAAGAAAAATGTTACTTCTGAGTGTTGTTTCCAGTTATGTCTCTGACTTGTCCTTGGCTAAAAATATCGCTCTCCCTCTCTTGGGTTGCTGGGTTTTTTTTGCTAGTAGCTTTAATATTCTGAAGGTATCAGAGTGGAATAAAATATCTACACAGGAAATACATGACTTTGCGGATCACTTCTTACTACTTAATAAGTCGCTGCAGTAATATTGAATAGAATATCCCTTCAGGTAATGATATCCATCCTACATTGATTGAAAAGGGTCAGGCTAAATGTTCCCATCTATCCTGCGGTTTCATCTTTCCCCAAATGTCCAACTTGCATAGTTAAGTAATTTGTACAAAAGGGGAGTTTGTACTGTATAGATACGATCTCAAAATGGTGGTCCAATTTTTGATTAACAAGCGCAAAACAACTATTTATAAGAATATCTACTAAAGCCTAATGCTTTAATTTAGAAATGTTCCAGAGGGGATCCTATATTAGTGGCATAGAAGAAAGATTGAAAGTCTTATGCTTTACTAACCAAATAAGGAAATTATTTATGTCTTCTGGGCTTTCCTAGGAAGATTATTCATTTGATTAAAAGAATGAGGTCACCACTCTGTAATCTAGTCCTCAGAAAAAGGGGGGACCCTGTTTTCAGTCTTCAAGTCTTCAAGAGCAGATTTGTAAACAGTACGTTCTTTTGCCAAGAGTTAGGTTTTCAGAAATTTTACTAAAACTGCTGCATGAGAAAAGTGGGAGCTGAAAATTCAGATTGTAACATGGATGTGAGGTTTAGGTAATCAAGTCCCAGCAGAGGAAAGAGAGGCCAATGTGCTGAACTAGGACTACCAGATCTGGGCAAATGATACTAAATGGCATAGTTTTGTTAATCTATTTCATTTGACACTGTAATCATCCACAGAGTCCACATTACCCTTGTAATAGTAGAATATTCCCCTACGCAATATTAGTCCAAACTCATTCATGCTCTTATGTCCAGAGGCTGGCAATGACCTTACTGCTTTCTTGCAATGATGTATATGCTCTCTTGCTGCCTTAGTCCAAATTGCAATATGTAAAATAATAGAAATTTATCAAATTCTGTTCATATACAGGTAAAACTCGAAAAATTAGAATATCTTGCAAGTTCATTTATTTCAGTAATGCAACTTAAAAGGTGAAACTATGAGATAGACTCATTACATGCAAGCAAGATAGTTCAAGCCCTGATTTGTCATAATTGTGATGATTATGGTTTACAGCTCATGAAAACCCCAAATCCACCATCTCAGAAAATTAGAATATTACATGCAATCAATCAAACAAGGATTGTACATAGAACAATATCTGACCTCTGAAAAGTATAAGCATGCATATGCACTCAGTACTTGGTTTGGGCCCCTTTTGCAGCAAGTACTGCCTCAGTGCAGTGTGGCATGGAAGGTTCCACCACAAAACCGCGGACGACAAAATCGCGGTCGACGAAAGCGCGTATGTGACATCATCACAGCGTGACGAAAAAGATAGAAAAATGTAAAAATAAAGCGAAAACCTTACCCTAACCCCCCCAAACCTAACCCTAAACCTAACCCTAAACCTAACCCTAAACCTAACCCTTAACCTAACGAAAAACCTAACGCTAACCCTTAACCTAACGCTAAACGTAACAACGCTCTAAACCTAACCCTAACCCTTAACCTAACCCTAACCCTAACCCTTAACCTAACCCTTACCTTTATGTGAATCGGCTTGCTGTAATTTAATTTTTATTTCAATTTTTCGATGTTTTTCGTCGCATTGTGATGACATCACATACGCGATTTCATCGACCGCGCTTTTGTGGAACGCGGTTTTGACGGGTCACGGCATGGAAACTATCAGCCTGTGGCACTCTGAGGTGTTATGGAAGACCAATATGCTTCAGTAGTGGCCTTCAGCTCTTCTACATTGTTCGGTCTCATGTCTCTCATCTTTCTCTTGGCAATGCCCCATAGATTATGGGGTTCAGGTCAGGCGAGTTTACTGGCCAATCAAGCACAGCAATCCCACGTTCATTGAACCAGGTTTTGGTGCTTTTGGCAGTGTGGGCAGGTGCCAAGTCCTGCTGGAAAATGAAGTCAGCATCCCCATAAAGCTCATCTGCGGAAGAAAGCATGAAGTGCTCCAAAATCTCCTGGTAGACGGCTGTGTTGACCCTGGACTTAATGAAGCACAGTGGACCAACACCAGCAGATGACATGGCTCCCCAAATCAACACACACTGTGGAAACTTCACACTGGACTTCAAGCATCTTGCAGTGTGTGCCTGTCCATTCTTCCTCCATACTCTGAGTCCTTGGTTTCCAAATGAGATGCAATCGTTGTTCTCATCAAAAAAGAGGACTTTGGACCACTGAGCAACAGACTAGCCCAGGTAAGACGCTTCTTATGTTGTTTGTTGTTCAGGAGCAGCTTGACAAAAGGAATACGACATTTGAAGCCCATGTCCAGAACCCGTCTATGTGTGGTGGCTCTTGATACACTGACTTCAGCCTCAATCCACTCCTTGTGAAAGTCCCCAACACTTTTGAATGGCCTTTTCCTGACAACCCTCTCCCGGCTGCGGTCATTCCTGCTGTTTGTGCACCTTTTTCTTCACACTTTCCCCTTCTACATAACTTTCTATAATGTGCTTTGATACAGAACTTTGGGAACATCCAACATCTTCTGCAATTACCTTTTGAGGCTTTCCCTCCTTATGGAGGGTGTCAATGATGGTTTTCTGCACAACTGTCAGGACAGCAGTCTTTCCCATGATTGTGATTACTACTGAACCAGACTGAGAGACCATTTAAAAGCTCAGGAACCCTTTGCAGCTGTTAGGGCTTAATTAGCTGAGTGGGACACTTTGAGCCTAGAATATTGCACCTTTTCACAATATTCTAATTTTCTGAGATTGTGGATTTGGGGTTTTCATGAGCTGTAAGCCATAATCATCACAATTATGACAAATCATAGCTTGAACTATCTTGCTTTGCATGTAATGAGTCTATCTCATATATTTCATATGTATGTATGTATGTATGTATGTATGTATGTATCATCTTTTAAGTTGCATTACTGAAATAAATGAACTTTTGTACATATTCTAATTTTTCAAGTTTCACCTGTATGTTTGGTGTTTGTATGTGCATGCATGCGTGTGTGCAATTTTATTAATAGTGATTAAAATTATTGGAAGCAAATGGATTTTCTTAGGAACCATTTGTTAAAGCAGATTTCATAAATATTTCTATAAAAATTTGCAGACTACATTATAAAAAAAATCTACAGATCATTTGCATGAAAAAATGTTGAAATATACTGTACATTACCAACAACTAATTATGAAACATCCAAGAATAAAAATACCATTTATGTTTTTGTTGAAAAAAATAACATAATGGAAGGGTACTGTTCCAATGTTAAATTTACCATGTATTTGCTGCTACGTGGTAAGATGGCTAAAATTCAGAAAAGGGGGAAGTAAATTGAGTTTCCAAGCTATATCTATATTACTTTACAGTCTTAAAAATAGTAGGAATTGTCTGCAGATAGAAAAACCTGATTCTGATGAAAAATTCTTGGAAACTCTAAGAATTGAATATTATTTCATAAGCTTCTATTGGATTGCAATATTTCTGCCTTAATATAGATATGAATTGTTTTACCTGCCATATTCAGCATGGTTGCTTTCATTTTTTTAAATTTTAGACCAGAAATTGTAGTCCATCAACAAGTGTAACAACTAGTCCATACATGACAAAGTCAGCTCACAAATATCATTGAAGTAATTAAATTGGAAGAGTAGGAAAGGTAGAGCTATTAAACCTGTAATATTTACAGTGATCCTTGTGTCAAAATGTATTGTAGCAAGCGGTGGTAATCTCAATTAATCTCTCTAAAATAGCATTACACAAAACAGAAAAGCTGACAAAAATATAAAATCCAATCCAAGTCTATATTTTATCCAGAAACCAGCAGGTGGCATAATAGCTCTTTTAACACAGATTGCAATCCTGCCTCTTCATTGTGGTTCCTAAAATGACTGGAAGATGACTGTGGCTGGGTTTAAGAATATAGGGAAGCATTTGTTAGATTGGTTTAAGGGAAATTATGCTCAGTCATTGCTTTAATATATAATTCAGAATGAGAACTTAAAGATCTTCAAAGAATTTATGAATAACTACCTTAAGTTTATGCTGGACTAGTATAAAAAAATGTTAAATAATATTCCAAGTAAGCAGTCCCTACTCTTTTTAGGCTAGATTCATATCACATGGAAAGGCTGAATGAATTTAAAACAAAATTGATGTGCCTTGAGCTTTCTGGTTTTTGGGATAGCTCTACTCCAATCATGGTATTTTTAGAATTATCCTTTTTTTTGGAAAGTGGAAATGACATAGGGATTATTTTTGCAAAACATTAGAAATACTTTTCTTCTTTAGTTTTGCTATGGCACAGCTCCTGACCAATAATTTTAAGTGAGATGCCAATTTATAGTATGATTTTCTCTAAACAATTAAACTGGAATTCAGGTTATTCCCGATTTGAAAGTGTTCTGGAAAAACGATCTAGAGAAAAACAAAGCTTCTCCCATGTGGCATTAAATATATATACGTACATGTATATGTATACGCATATGCATACGCATATGCATATGCAATGTATGTGTGTGTGTGTGTGTATATATATATATATACACACACACACACACGGTATGTATGCAGCAGTTTGAGTCATCCAGAAATTAAAATTTGAACCAAAAGTCAACTGTTGCAGGAAATCAGCTCTTAAAGTAAACATTAACATCCCAAGTATTTATTTAAATAGAGAAAAATCTAACTCTTAATATCCTTCAGCTTGTAATAGTAATAAGCTTTCATGGACTTCCTGTGCTTCTTTGGCGTGAGCATTCATCATGCTAGGTGGCTACAACTGAAAAACCATGTGCCAAGCTTCCAACAAGCGCAGTTTGTTCTTTCCTTCCTGGATATTGCTTCTGTTTCGGTTCAACAGTCCAAAACCCTGGGAGTAAGAAAGGATCCTGACGGTCAGTCTTTAGAGACAGTATATTTAGCACCACACAAAGCTTTACCCTGGTAAGGCTTTGTAGGAGGCCAGCATGCTTTTCCTGTGTTTTGGGATTAGCTGCACCACACAGCTGGATATGAAAAGCTTCCAGGAAACTTGTATGAATGGAGAAGGTGGAGCTTTCTGTGGCTCACCGAATGTAATTCAGTGTTTGGCAACATCTTTTTTCCATTCCTCTTTTCTCCTGTATGGGTCTCTGAACAGCCCCAATGCAAGGGCTTTTGAGGTGTCAACAAAGCCATCTGGAGGCTATGGCACCAGTTAGCCAGGGTTGGCAGACTGCCATCAACAGCTCCAGAATCTCAAATTGGACTAATGTACTGGGGAGAGCTGCTTCCCAAGATTTTTTTTCCCCACTTGTAAAAGTTATTCTAGGCATATTCCGATAAAGAAAGAGGTTTCCTTGGTGTGCTAAAAAGAGTTCTGACGCTCTGGCAAGTGTCTTCTTATTAAGAACTTGCCAAACAGAGCTGCATTTCAAAGAACCCCTTGGGACTGCCTGAAGGATAAACTGTTGGAAGTATCTTGCTTGGCATTTCATTTTTGTCACATACTTATACACTGTAGGGATTTCTTCCCTAGTTATGCATTTATTACATATGTATTATTGCTCATATTTATTAAAGGTAAAGGTTCCCCTCGCACATATGTGCTAGTCGTTCCCAACTCTAGGGGAATGTGTTCATCTCCGTTTCAAAGCCAAAGAGCCAGCATTGTCCGAAGACATCTCTGTGGTCATGTGGCTGGCATGACTAAACGCCAAAGGTGAATGGAACAGTGTTACCTTCCCACCAAAGTGTTCCCTATTTTTCTACTTGCATTTTTTATGTGCTTTCGAACTGTTAGGTTGGAAGAAGCTGGGACAAGTAATGAGTAAAGTGCACTCCTTTACACAATGCTAGGGATTTGAACCGCTGAACTGCCGACCTTCTGATCAGCATGTTAGCCACTGAGCCACCACGTCCCTTCATATTTATTAATAGCATGCAATTTGTAATAATTTCCAGAACAATCTACAAGAAAACCAAAGCAATTCATAATTAAAGTTTGCTATAGTCTCACAATAAAATTCAAACTAGCATGCCTGAAATACCTAATCTGGTTAGGTAAATTAGGGTGACCAGATACAACAATAAAAGGTTTCCAGAACATTAAAAAAAATAAAAAATAGCCTTACACAACAAACTCCGTCTGTTGAAATGGCAACTCCCATAAAACCTTTCTGTTTGAGGTCTATGGAGATTCTCAATCACCCAGGTCATGGTTGTCCCAAAGGTGCTTTTCCAAAAAGCAACTGGACTTTCTTGTGTGTGTGTTTTTTGTTCTTTGAAAATATTTCGCTTCTCATTTAAGAAGCTTCTTCAGTTTGCTTCTCAGAATTGAGGAAGCTTCTTGGATGAGAAGTGAAGCATTTTCACAAAAAAGGAAAAAAAATCCTTTTGCTTTTTGGAAAACACCTTTGGGGCTTTGTGTTGGCCCCAGCTATCCTAAAAAGGATCCATGCAGTTGCTGGGCCAATGCATTGTATATAAGCAGGGATTGGTTTATCTGGCTTGTTGAGCAAATCACAATTGGCTAGGGTCACAAAACATCCAACTGAGCCATAGGCTACAAATCATGCCTGAGTTCTTCATACATACATTAAAAGTCAAGTCCATAATGAGGAACATGTAAGCCTGTTCTGAAGTTCTCCACCATTAGTGCACATTGTACTATTTAGCCCTTACTATATATAAAACAAAATATCTCCGGGACCTTCAAGCCATGGAAACCCTTTGGCATTGGTAGGTTGCTGGACAATGTATGGAAGCTTCTAAATTCCTCCTGCAATTCTTTAAACCTATGTATATTCAAGTGAGGCTTTAAGCCTCGGAAGGTATAGCAGGGTTTATTTCTGTGCTGAATTGAATTGACTTGTTAATCCCTTCTTATTAAAAACTAGCTTCTTGCAGTCGTTGAAGACATATGGTGGTGGGTGGTGGGGCCGTTTGTTTTGGTGGAACAATGCTGCATTTGAAGAAACCCAAATTAGAAAAATGAATTCATCCCATATTGCTGTATGAGATATCCTAATAATGATGCAATTCAGTACGAGCACTCACATTTAAATTGCTCTCACCACAACTGCTGGGAATCAAAACTGCCTTTTAGTTAAAAGTATGATCAAATGAAAAGCATGCACTCCTGTTTCCCCTACGGAATGGTGTTACAGGCAATATTGTATATATATATTCATTTAATAGAGGGAAATGTATGACTAATGGAGAAGGCAGTCTAATTACAACATATGCAGACATACTTTATTATTTGGGCCTTTGTATATAGGTATAAAAATAATGCTTCAGAATTCTGGAGCCATGTTACTTAATGCCACTAAGCACACTCTCCTTGCCATGCCATTCCTCTTGGCCATTGGCCGGCTCCCCGGGCACTTCAATCACAAAGAACCCTTAGCACTTTAAACGTTCAGCTGCCTGGCTCCATCCCCACCACTTGCTTTCTCTTCCAACAAGCAACTGCTTGCATAATTCTTCCAAATCAGTCAGCAGTTGAGCAAACACAGGGTGGAGGGGAATCCACCCAGCCTGTGCTCACCTGCTTATGCCAGCTGCTGTTGCCTACTGCATGCAAAGTTCGGGACCCCCCAGTCCACCCATCAGATGTAAGATTTTCATCCTATTACAAATTAAGTCCTACCAGAATTCCAGATTTGCTGGCTCAAAAGGCCTTTTGTAGGCAATAAGATTGAGCGCAGACAAGGCAACTCTCCATGGATGCTCCAGCTGCTGTTTTTTATCATAGGAATGCCTCAGTTCCTGGAGCCCTAGCATATGCTTTGGAAGAATGTAGGTAGCTTGCATTGGGCCCAAGTGAGAAATCATGCCAAGGCCTGAGTTTGTAGCAAGCCAGATTACCTTAAAGGTTGTTCTTTGAATTTTCCCTTGGAAAAAAAGGAGAAACAGAGTCACACAGTCCACATCCAGTACATTTACCTATTCTCCTCCTCCTCCTTCTACATTCCAATCTCTTCCTCTTACAAACTTGAGTTATCATAGGTCAGCTGAACTGGGCAGAACTGCTTCCATCTTATGTCAAGCATCACTCACATTATTTGAGCAGGAAAGAATAAAATAATGGAACAAGGAATGTTAGTGGCCCTCTTGAAAAGTCCACAAGAACTTTCATGCTCACTAATGTCAACACTGGAAGTGAGGTTGGCAAAAAGTATGCAGAGCCACTTCAGGTTTAGAGAACTCAAATCCTACTTCACTGACTCCCTTCATACCATTCTCAGGTCATTTGGCACTATTGATTTCAAGTGCTACCCACAGCTTTCAAAACTGTTGTCATAAAATTGGCTTTCTATGTTGCTGATCCCTTCATCTTGTAACTCTGCTGAAACATGTCAAGGTTAGCCAATAATGATAGGCAACACTATTCTGTTTTCCTCTCTAACTTTGCTGATGTCCTCCTTCAGCATTGTCACCCATGACTTGGGATACTGTAAGAGAAATGGAGCAGGTCTAATCTAATTATGCAATTATGCAATTTCAAGATGCCATCTGGTAAACCTCTAGGATGATTTGTCTTTCTTCCCACAACCCATTGGACACCTTACAAATAAAAATGTGAAATGACTGATGGATTGATTGTCCATTAATTCATTCACACACATTCAGAGGCCTGACTTCCAACAATTCTAGATGGTTTACAAGAATAAGGAAAAAAAATCCAGCAAGCATAGACAATATAGGTGACGACACAAAATTTTAAATTTTAATTTAATTTAATTTTTTAAAAAAAATCAATCCAATTCCCAAACTTGGGAGAATAATCAGTTTTCTGGATGTCAATGAGATAGAGCCATCTGGATAGAGCCATCTGGAGGAGAAATACCCTTGCAGGAGACAGGCACCATGATAGAGAAGGAATATTTCCTGGGTCCCATTAGGTCAGATTACTTAATTACGAGATCTAGAACATGCTCACTCTGCCTGAGTTTACTTCTGAGACAAAAACAGAAACTTTCCTTCAATTAGTCAGATCCCTGTAACATAATGAACTGCATAGGTGATACCAGAATTTTGAACTGCACCAAAAAACCAACTAGTAACCAGTGCAGTTCATGGAATAGTAGGGTCCCAAGATCTTAATGAGGCATAACTGGTATGTATTGAATATATATAATACCCATCATGTGCTGTAGCATTCCAGATGAGCTGTAGCCTCTGAGCAGACTCCATTTGTGAGGTGATTAAGGTGCAAATGGCTGTCTGAAGAGCTTCCTGGTCCAAAAAAAGGAGCACAATTAGTGCATTAGTGTCATCTGTGCAAAAGCAGGGGTGAGTCTGCATTAGTTTTGAATGAGGAAATAAACCCTCCTTCAAGATCAGAGATTAAAAATCTTCCAAACATTGGCACCATTTCTAGGCTTTGGCTTGGGGTATTGACAACATTACCTGAAGGTCTCTGCTCAGATTATACTATTGGATTTCGTGTATGATGATGATACCTGACTGCAAACTGACAAAATAAATTCACCCACTCTTCTCATCAACAAGAGGAGCAAGAGCATTAAGCCCCATGGCACCCCACACGTGAGAGGATGTAAATCCCACCCACTCCAAACCTGTTAACACTATGACAAGCCACAAAGAAAGTGCTTTTCCAGATCTTGCAGAATTGAGAAGAACATTGTAATTGACAGTATTGAAAGCCACTGAGTGATGGATGAACACAAGTATGTGGATATGTTAACTCCATTCTGGTTCTACCACAGGTCATTAAGTAGTGTCATTATCTTCATACTGCATACACACCTAAAACTTGATTTAAATAGATATAGATAATCCACCTCCTCCAGGTTCCTCTGGAGCTGAAGCCAAACCACTTTCTTAACAACCTTCTCTAAGGGATTGGATGAAGATGTTCTGGATATTTGGATTCAGGGAGAAGGAAGCACATCATTGTAGTGGGACATGACAACAGGTCACTTCCTGGACAGCCATGACCAGCCATGTGGGGCTTAGATCTAGCATACAAGAGGCTAAACTCACAGTATGCAGAATCCTGTCTACTTACTTAGGCGTCACAGGCATAAAATCATTCCCGTTAACTCTATAAGACTCTGTTTTAGGGATTCTATTGCAATTATCCAACTGAAGTACAATTCTGAGTAAACCTGAATGACTTTATTTACCAAACAGAAAGAATATTGCCCATGATGGCACAAGAGGATGAGTCACCTTAAGCAGGACACTAAGCAGCTATTGAGCCGTAGTGGTACAGTGGTGCAGTACTCCAGGCTACTTCTGCTGACTGCTAGTTGACTTCAATCTGGCAATTCGAATCTCACCAGCTCAAGGTTGACTCAGCCTTCCATCCTTCCAAGGTGGGTAAAATGAGGATCCAGATTGTTGGGGGCAATATGCTGACTCTGTAAACCACTTGGAGAGGGCTGTAAAGCACTGTGAAGCAGTATGTAAGTCTAAGTGCTATTGCTATTGGATGCTGCAATAAAGGCAGACAAATGATGATATACTGTTCTCATCGCCACAATGTAATCCCAGGAAAGGCTCTTACTGATGTTCAGTCTCAATCTCCATCTTTCTCCAACCATCCACAAAAAGGGGCAAGAATCAGATTGCACAGAGAAGAAAGAATGAAAATCGCAGAACCTCAGAGTTGAAAAGCTAGTAGAAATTTAGCTATTTGAGCAAGGTAGAATTAATTAACTATTCTAGGACCAGAAACATTTGAAACCTGAGAGATTATTTTTCTGTAAAGGTTCCCCTTGCATATATGTGCTAGTCGTTCCCAACTCTAGGGAGTGGTGCTCATCTCCATTTCTAAGCCAAAGAGCCAGCGCTGTCTGAAGACGTGTCTGTGGTCATGTGGCGGCATGACTAAACATCAAAGGGGCATGGAACGCTGTTACCTTCCCACCAAAGGTGGTTCCTATTTTTCTACTTTTATGTGCTTTTGAACTGCTAGGTTGGAAGAAGCTGGGACAAGTAACGGAAGCTCACCCAGTTATGCGGCACTAGGGATTTGAACTGCCGAACTGCTGATCTTTCTGATTGACAAACTCAGTGTCTTAGCCACTGAGCCACCGTGTCCCTATTTTTCTGTAATGCAATGCTTTAAAGAACTTATGATGCAGACTATTTCAAAGGAAGGTTTCTGTGCAGTCTTTTGTCCAAGACAATATTGTTCTAGATTTCTAAGTATGTTAATCTAATGCTAAGTGTGTTACTTTAATGTTAACCAACAAACATGAATCTGGGGGTGATAAACTATATAGGCAGTCATTAATTTCATACATCACACACACACCCGAATGCACACTTATTTTACAACAATACTGGTGAATAAATCCAGTTTTTCCCCCCATTAAAACTGTAGATACACTCTCTGATGATTATTACATTTTGGAGAGAGACTTTATTTATAATACACTTTGAAAATATTATTAGTGGCCATAAGCAATATGACTAAGAGGGTATTTTTAAAATTACAGTGCTTAAATGAACTATTTCATTTGATTCCATTACTCAATCAAAATCAGCGCTTGCAGAGGAATATTAAGAAACTCGTATCTGTTGTCTGACTAGCGTCTGGAATATTTAACTTGATAGCAAACTGACACGGTTTAGATTTCAATGAATCACAATATAAAGTTATCTAGCCCACCAATTGGAATTAATCAATCAAGCAAAATATATTTAACTGAATTTTTTTTAAACATTTCAGAGCACAAATGACATGTAACTGTAGGCAAAGTAGTGTATTAGCTCTGATTTTGGAATATAAGTAGATAACACAGAGCACTGTGTATAGTGGAAAGGTGAGAACTAGCTACTTAGCAAAAGGCTAGATTAGAATCAAGTATATTACAAGTAGATGAGAAAAGAAAAAGAACAGTGTCTTCCAGTGTTTCTCAACTGGGACCATTTTAAGATGGGTGGACTTCAACTCCCAGAATTCCCCACCCATCTCAAAATGGCCCAGGTTGAGAAACATTGGTCTGTTCCGGAACATCAGATTTTGAAACCTGTCTTTATAAATATGGAAATGCAAAAATGGAAAGCAGATGTCCCATGCCACCTGCTTTGAACAACTGATGTCTCAGAACTGGCAGAGTGAGCCAAGAATCAGGCTTATTTATATTCCCCAAAGAATGGCCAGCAGGCCAACTGTCCTATCTCAGATTCAGTAGGAAGGGAATTTCAGTTGTCATACGCCTGCCATGCTGTCCTACCCTGACCACAGAATAGCTGGTGTTTTGGATGCAGCTGGTCTCAGCAGGCCTATTTAAGCTGTTCCTTCTTTTGGGTGATGAAATATGGCTACTTCCTGAATCCAGTAACTTCTTCAACTGTTTTTCCCAAAGGTTTACTTCAGAAGTTGTCAAACAGATATACATGACCGTAGGAAGAGTCATTGCTTTAATCACAAATAGTGTTCTCTGTTAAGCTTACTTTTTCCTTGCTTGGTGCATGCTCTCCCTTCATATTTGAAGAAGTTCCATGTCTTGATCAGTAATTTTGAGAATAACATTAAGAAACTTGAGATCTTGTGCTTGAAAAGCCATTCACTTATTGCTGCAGCTTTCTTCTCCTATAGAAGTGGTCTCCAACCTTGACAACTTTAAGACCTGTGGACTTCAACTCCCAGCAAAGCTGGCTGAGGAACTCTGGGAGTTGAAGTCCACAGGTCTTAAAGTTGCCAAGGTTGGAGACCACTGTTCTATAGTATCCTAGGGCTACACCAGAGAAAAACAAGACAATGTTTTGCTTGAAAATCCATCAGATCTGCAGAATTCTCTGTGCTTGTTCATGTCCTATCAAATATATGAAAATAGGTTTGTTTAATAGAACCATGTTTACTATTACGTTAGTACTGTAGCAAATGACGGAATGATGAGAACTAGCTGCTTGACAAAAGACAGGGGCCGTGCTGTTTTCCTCGAAATGGTCAGATTTTTCCCAACTGCCTTTCATCTGCATTTTCCTGGCCCGAAACGGCCTGCCTGTATTGTGTCAAACTGCTTGAGTGATTCTAATCAAGGGCTCATGAAGTTAAATCATTAATCTCATTACTTACATTGCATTCCCTTTCTGCTGTCTCAGCAAGATCCTAATAACAAGATTTGTGGGTCTGCCTGAAAGGGCAGTATTGGGAGGGGCCTAAATTCCGAAGGCTTCTCTCCATCCATTTCTTTATTCCCTGCCTCTTCTAGTGGCGACTCTAATCAACCAGTTGCTCTCAAGTGGGTCTCCTTGAAAAAGGCAGTGCAGAGAAAAAAAACTATTTATTTCTTTTCTCAAAACAATTCCTATGCACGGATAGTACTGTCGCACCTTTCTAGAACCCAACTGTACAGAAGAAGACCATTGTCATCTGTAATCTAGTTTGTAGCCTTATATATTGGGTGAACCTAGCAGTTCACCGACAAAAGGGCGACTGACAAAAGCGCGCCCGACTAAACCGCGGTGACAAAACCGCGAGTTCTAAACTGCGCCGATGAATGAGCGCTGAAGCGCACCAACAACAGCGCGCCGACAGAAGCACGCTGTAAACCTAAACCTAAACCTAACCCTAAACCTAATCCTAACCCTAATCCTAACCCTTACCTTAACTTAAACCATGCTTCTGTCATCACGCTGTTGTCGGTGTGTTGATGACGTCGCGGTTTTAGCACCGCGGTTTTGTCGGTGTGGTTTTGTCGTGCACATATTTGTCGGGTCATGGAACCTAGCCCAGGGGTCCTCAAACTTTTTATACATGGGGCCAATTCATGGTCCCTCTGACTGTTGAGGGGCCAGACCGGCTGGGTGGGTGTGGCTAGATGGTCATGTGACTGGGTGAGTGTGGCCAATTTAGCAGTCCATTAAACAATACACACAAATTAAACTTTAATTTGTTATGCTCTTGGGGGTGGAAAGCAGGTTAGTGAAGGGATATGGTTGCCTTGGGGTGGCGTGGGATGAGGACCTGTTTTTGGCTGCCTGAGGCCTCTGTGCATCCCGTTTTTGGCCTCCTTGGCCTCCAGAAGGCAGGTGGGGGCTGGCAGGTAGGTGGGGTGATGTGGGTGGAGCAGACTCATGGTCCCAGGCGGGCCAGATTAATAGCTTCGGCAGGCCATATCCAGCCTGCGGGCCATAGTTTGAGGACCCCTGACATAGCCATTCCAATTAATCCCAAGTCAAGGATTAAACAATTCCATCTTTGTGTCGTATGTGAGCCATTTCCATAACTGGCTCTTGTGTAGTTAATCTTTTGGGACTGGATCCAGCTAAATCCCTTGGTGGGAAAAAGGATATTTCCGCATGTGGGAGGCTTCTGATTTTGTTGAGCTTCGCCACAGTTAGACAAAAAAAGAAATTCTCCTCATCACTGCTGTAGAACAAGAAATATGCTCTCAAAAACCCCAATATGATTTATATGTGCTAATAACGTGTGTAAACCCCATTTTAGCCCTTCATTTTTTCATTTAAAAATGATTACCATAATTAAGCTTAATCGCATAGGCTTTTAAAATTTCCTAATATTAGCTTTTACTTGATGAATTATTTATTTAACTAAATATGTAATGAATGGTTTTGATTAACAACAGACTTGATTCAGAAAAATTTACAGTGTATTTGAGTGTACTTGTCCCTCTTTCTTAAATGTATTTTTCTATAATTTTATCATTCAACAGTTTTGCATACAACAACATAGTGAAGCTAGGAACTTTTCAAAAATAGGCAATTTAAAGACTTTTTAGTGCTTTAGACTATAATCTTTCCAGAGATTTGTTTAATGCAATTGATAAAAGTCCTGAATTAAAAACTGATTTGCCAGTTGTAGCCCTGCCTTAAGCACACAAACTGACTGGTGACCTTGAGACATACTTCTTCAGCCTTAGGAAGAAAGTATTTGCATGTTACCTGTGAAAATGTTACCAATAAAGTTACAGGGAGTCATAACTCTTGTCATAACCAAGAGTTAAGGTTGACATGATGGGTCACAGGGTCAAGCATTTCCAACCATATAAACAGGAAGGAAACCTGCAATTTCCAGTCAGGAAAGCTTTGTAATATTCCTTTCAATAGTGTGCAATCCTTTACTTCTCCTTGTCTTGAATCCAATCTATGGCTCCTAAAAATGTTTTACCATGTAATACAATTTTTTGACTATTTCCAAATTTAAAAAACTGGTTTGAAATCATTAATTATCAAATTTTATGCAAGGGAAATAGGGACGCAGTGGCTCAATGGCTAAGACGCTGAGCTTGTTGATCAGAAAGGTCGGCAGTTCGATGGTTCAAATCCCTAGCGCCGCATAACAGAGTGAGCTCCCGTTACTTGTCCCAGCTTCTGCCAACCTAGCAGTTCAAAAGCATGTAAAAATGAAGTAGAAAAATAGGAACCACTTTGGTGGGAAGCTAACAGTGATCCCTGCTCCTTCAGCGTTTATTCATGCCGGCCACATCACCACGGAGACGTCTTCGGACAGCGCTGGCTCTTTGGTTTTGAAATGGAGATAAGCACCGCCCCCTAGAGTTGGGAACGACTAGCACATATGTGCAAGGGGAACCTTTACCTTTACCTTTACCTATGCAAGAAAAGAGCAGGCACATTTGTTTACACTCAGTTCTATGGGACTATTTAGCCGTGATACTGATACTGAATATTTAAATCCTTTTGATTTCCAATTTGAGGCTCACCACAATGCCATACAGACAAGAAAGATGATGGCTTCCTTTCCAACCAAGCAAAAGCTCTGTTTACAAGGACTGTCCTTTCTTATACAACAGAAGTAAATGAACAGCCAACCTATTTTCATGCTGAATGTAATGAATTTTTACCTTCTGAAACTACTTGATTTGCACACCCTGTGCAAATGACATGTAAGTAAACTGTATGCAACTTATGCATGTGTTATATTAGATTTTCAAGAGGTATTTACATTGAGAACAAAAGGTATTTATTTACCGTGTATCTTAATTTCTGTATCAGGTAAATATTTTCAGGAAGGAAATGTAATGTATGAAGCAGCTGAGACAAACCAAATAACGCTCAATAGTAAAGAAGGTTTTGTATTTTAAACTTCTCAGTACTGTTGGAAGAAATGTCCATCTGGGTTCAGTTCCAAGTGGGGAAAAAGACACTGGATTCATGGAGGTTGCTCAGAAAAAAGGTTTTAATAGTGGACAGGATCACATGCCTTGAAGATGTTGGGTGAAGAAGAAAAAGTGTGAGGTGCTGAGAGTGTCTGAGTTTTATACCCTCTCTGGGCTTTTGAATTTGAGCTTGTATTCTGATTGGATGTCAGACTCCCATGGGGCCATGCAAGGGCAACTCCGTAGGCTGTCCTGAATCCCAGGCTTGGTTGAGCCTTGCTGGGTAATATAATCTTCCCAGGTGCCTTGTGGTGAGATGGCTAGAGGGCTAATCCTACCTTTGTTGAATCTTGAGTGAGGGCACTTACCTATGAATAGACCTAGATGTCTTACTCTTAAGTGTAAGACATCTGCTGTGGACTATCGAGGATGGTGGGGACTATTAAGGGTGAGTCTGTTTCCAGCCTAAAAACATATTTCTCTGTTTCTCATCCAGGGAAATATAAGATTCTGCCTTTTTAATATTTCCTAGAATATTTCATTTTTCTAGGAGAGGGGGGGTTTGCTCGTAGGATCATTTTTTGCCCTATGGAGGCTTCAGGGAAGCCTCCTGAATGTGCCTGAAGCCTCCAGAGAGCCTCGGGGGGTGGGTGGGTGTCTGTTTTTGCCTTCCCCAGGCTCCTATAAAGTTTCTGGAGCCTGTGGAGGGGGAAAAAGCATGCCAAAAATGGGGGGAGTGCCTCTTGTGTGTGCATGTGCACTGGTGGGGGTCGCACATTGCATTATGGGTGTGACATGCTTGCGCACGACTCCCCTGCACTCCTCCCCTTATGGCACACGAGCCAAAAAAGGTTCGACATCGCTGACCTAGGCTAAACACACCTCTACTTTTAGCTTTTCCTTTTTTTGTTTTCCTCAACTAATTTTTGCCCTTTGTGGTTCTTCTTCAGGTCATATATAGAGTGAGGCCTTTTTGAAAGGCTATCTGAACTCCAAACCCCTTATTTCTCTCTGCCTCCATTGTGCCTGCACACAGCAAGACCAGCTGTTCTATAAGTACTTTGCAACATCTCCTCTAGCAAGAAATTGGAGGGATGAGCAGTCAATGATATGCTATGAACAATTTGGACTGTTACCACTACTATGTTT
The DNA here is from genome assembly GCF_051295495.1 of Thamnophis sirtalis. Taxonomy (NCBI): domain Eukaryota; kingdom Metazoa; phylum Chordata; class Lepidosauria; order Squamata; family Natricidae; genus Thamnophis; species Thamnophis sirtalis. The sequence goes on along the minus strand of NW_028261386.1, from coordinate 58,948,980 downwards.
GCTCCTAATATGTTCCTGTTGCTGAATAACACAGCTGTTGCATGATGTGAGTTCCCTTCTACAGTTTTTAGATGCTTCCCTTGATCCCTGCAGTATTGTTGCAGTTCTTCGCTTGAAAGCCATGAATCCCCAGTTAGGTCGCACCATTTTACAAAGGATCCTGCCTGTCCCTGAGCATATATAAGTATGTGGAAAGTAAATAATGGAACTGCGAGTTCTTGAGCAGCTTAAAAGAATGAGGCAAAAGGGGGAGGGGGGGTTTGAGGAGGAGGAGGAAGGAAGCCCCAGGAGTCTTACATCACTGTTGACCCCTAGTGCTCTCCTGCTAATAAGTGAGCTGTTGAGTGATTGTTTCTGATTTTGGACCATGAAAGTTGCTACGCTGGGGCTAAGATGGTCCCTTGGGTTGATTTCTGCTTCCCTGTGAGAAAGTTTCAGAGGCTGGGAAAGGTCATTCTGGCTGAGCTCATTGCCACAGCCTTCAAAGGGCAAAGAATAGGTCATATCATGAAGATTTGTCTGGAAGCTGGAAAGCAAAAGAGGGGGAGGGAGGAATGGAGAAAGGGTCATCTTTGATCTCAGGCACAAATTTCTCCTCACAGAACCAAACTGACTGAACTCTATAAGAGTTTCCAATCATCTTTTGCTACCCGTTCCCATTTCCTTCATTCTTCTTCAGTGAAATTTTGTGTGAGTAAGCTGCAAGTCATCATCCAGAAGACCCATTTCCCAGCTCTGGGAACCAATTCATCCCCTTGACCGTCTGACATAATAATGTCCAACTATAGGCGATATATTGTTCATTTCATCTCATTATCTGCCATGCAACAAAAGCAAAATTCTGGGCTCTTCTTCAAGAAAGCAAAACCTGTTCGAATCAAGTATCACTTAAAGACTCTGGGATTACAGACACTATTATATACTAGACCAGACATGTCAAACTCAAGACCCATGGACCGGATTCGGCCCACAGAGTACTTAGATCTGGCCCACAGGGCTGCCCTGAAAACAGCGAAGGACCGGCCCGTGGTGCCTGTGCCAGCGAAAATGGGCTCTCAGTCTCCATTTTGGGCTGGGATGGCCTCCTGCAACCCTCTGCATCCCTGCCAAAAATGGAGATTGGGAGCCCGTTTTCACTGGCAGAGTACTCGGGCCACCACGGGTGCCACTGACACGAGTGACATCAAGCTGGCCACACCCATCCTGGCCACACCTATCCTGCCCCCCCGCAAGGTCAAACACAACCCTGATGTGGCCCTCAATGAAATCAGGTTTGACACCCCTGTACTAGACTGTTTAGATTTAGATGCACAAAACCTGCCTAGATTCTAAACCTTCTTATCCATAAATCCGGTCTTCAGCAAAGATTTCCTCACAGGACTCTCGTAGAGCAACAATGGCAAAGGTTTTTATCTTGAAAATGGATACTAAATATAAAAGTATGTTTAAACATTATGAACTCTTGGCGAACCTACCCACAAACTCTATCTGAATTTGCACATCTTTTAACAACAGCGCAATTTTATGAATGAGGCGTGTATGGTGTGATTGCTGATGTATGTGTCCACTTTTAATTCCTATTATTATTGTAACTTGTTTTGTGTTTTAAATCGTTCTGTGGGGAGTGGCTGGTTATGTGATTGTGCATGTCTGAGTAGGCTGGGATCGCAACAGGTACCCCTGTACTGAGTGCTCCGCAGAAGTGTCAGGGGGCCCTGCCTAATCCCAGCCTTAGAATGTCTGATTCAAAGGGTCTGCCGGGTAACGCGGTGGCTGGGGGGAGGGGGAGGGACCATGGACCCGGCAGTGGGCTGGAACATTAAGGTCATAACAGGGAGGGGCAGATATGGCGAGGACTTTAGGGCTAGCTATTACCGGGGAAGGAGGGTTCACTACGTCACAGAGATCCCTCCTTCCAGCTCTATTAGTCCCACTCCAAGGCCAGATGGCGTGAGTAGTCAGGACCCTGGTCTCAGGCTGTTGTCGCTAAATGCCAGGTCTGTGGTTCACAAGGCTCCCCTCGTCCGGGACCTAATTTTAGACGAGAGGGCAGACCTGGCATGTATTACTGAAACCTGGCTGGGCCCGGAGGGAGGAGTCCCCCTCACTGAAATGTGTCCAGAGGGTTTTCAGGTGCTGCATCAGCAGCGACCCCAGAGAAGGGGTGGGGGAGTGGCCATTGTTATCCGGAAATCTTAAGTTCCTCTTAGGATCCCTGCTCCAGAGCTTGTCGGGTGTGAGTCCTTGCTGGTGAAGTTGGACTTTGGGGGTCAAGTGGGCTTGTTGTTAACTTACCTGCCTCCCAACAGCATTGCAAAAGCTCTCCCCTCGCTCCTCGAGTCAGTAGCCGAGCTGGCAGTTGAGTTCCCCAGGCTTATGGTGCTGGGGGACTTCAATTTGCCTTCGCTCGGCAAGCACTCTGATGGAGCACAGGAGTTCATGGCTTCCATGACAGCTATGGGCTTGACCCAAGTAATTCGGGTCACACTCTCGACCTCGTATTCCTCTCGGAGCAGTGGAGTTATGATCTTGGTTTGAGGGGTAGCGAGATCTTGCCCCTGTCATGGTCGGACCATTTCCTACTGAGGCTTGATTTTCGGAGGCCAATCCCCCACTGTAGGGAGGAGGAACCAATTAGGTGGTTCCACCCCAGGTGCCTTATGGACCCTCAGGGCTTTCAGACGGGGCTTAGCGTTGTGCCTGATACTCTCGTCCACAGTCCGGTAGAGACCTTGGTTGCTGCTTGGAACTCAGCAGCAACCGAGGCTCTTAACCAGATTGCACCTTTACGGCCGATCCAAGGCAGTAGATCCAGGAGAGCTCCTTGGTTTACTGAGGATCTCCGGGAGATGAAATGCCGAAAGAGACGCCTAGAGCACCGCTGGAGGTCCAGTAAATCCGAGTCAGACCGAGCACTGTTAAAAGCCTGCATCAGAGCTTACCTCCTGGCAATTCGGACTTCTAAAAACACCTATATTGCCGCTCTGATTGCATCCGCTGAGTCGCGCCCAGCTGCCTTGTTCAGGATAACCCGCTCCCTCCTGAAAGGGAGGGATGCGGGAAACCCTTTACGAGGTAGAGCTGAGGAATTTGTCCAATTTCTTGCGGATAAAATTGCTTGGCTTCGGACAGACCTGGACTCCAATTGCGCAGAGCCAGCCAAGGTACTGGGGGTGGATCTTGAGCGGCATCTATGGATTGATTTTCAACTTGTTACCTCTGAGGAAGTGGACAAGGCCATGGGAGCAGTGAGTGCCTCCACGTGTGCGCTGGACCCGTGCCCCTCCTGGCTGGTTGCGAATAGCAGGGAGGTGACACGGGGCTGGATCCAGGCGATAGTTACCGCCTCCCTTCGGGAGGGGTTCTTTCCCCCCCTTAAAGGCGGCAGTGGTGAGACCCCTCCTGAAGAAGCCGTCTTTGGATCCAGCCATTCTAAATAACTATTGTCCAGTCTCCAACCTCCCCTTTGTTGGGAAGGTTGTTGAGAAAGTGGTGGCCTCTCAGCTCCGGCGGTCCTTGGATGAAACCGATTATCTAGACTCCTTTCAGTCTGGATTCAGACCTGGCTACAGCATGGAAACTGCTTTGGTCGCACTGACCAATGATCTCTGGAGAGCCAGGGACAGGGGTCATGCCTCCATCCTAGTGCTTCTTGACCTCTCAGCAGCCTTCGATACCATCGACCATGGTATCCTTCTGCGATGGTTGCGAAGGTGGGGGTGGGAGGCACCGTCCTTCGGTGGTTCTCCTACCTCTCGGACAGGTCACAGTGGGTGTTGGTTGGAGGGCAGAGGTTGACCCCTAGGCCCCTTAAGTATGGGGTGCCGCAGGATTCAGTTCTGTCCCCCCTCCTGTTTAACATCTACATGAAGCCGCTGGGTGAGATCATTCAGCAGCACGAGATAAAATATCACCAATACGCAGACGATACACAGCTGTATCTGTCCGCCCCGTGCCAACTCAGTGAAGCGGTTGACATGATGTTTCAGTGCCTGGAGGCTGTTAGGGTCTGGATGGGGATAAACAAGCTTGCACTCAATCCAGACAAGACCGAGTGGCTTGTGTTTTTCCCTCCCAACAATTGGCCATGTATTCCATCTCTCAGGCTGGGGGGTGAAATTATATGCCCCTCAGACAGGGTTCGCAATTTGGGAGTCCTCCTGGACCCACAGCTGACTTTAGAACATCATTTGTCAGCTGTGACCAGAGGGCATTTGCCCAGGTTCACCTGGTGCACCAATTGCGTCCCTACCTGAACCGGGAGGCTCTTGCAACAGTCACTCACGCCCTTGTGACCTCAAGACTGGACTACTGCAATGTGCTCTACATGGGGCAGCCCTTGAAGAGCATTCGGAGACTCCAGCTTGTCCAGAATGCAGCCGCACGAGTGATTGTGGGTGCACCTCGGTACACCCACGTTACACCTATCCTCCGCGAGCTGCACTGGCTGCCTATTGGTCTCCGGATACGCTTCAAGGTGCTAGTCGTCACTTATAAAGACCTTCATGGTATTGGACCTGGGTACTTGAGAGACCGCCTGCTGCCAATTACTTCCCAAAGACCTATTAGATCCTACAGACTAGGCCTCCTCCGAATTCCATCTGCCGGCCAATGCCATTTGTTGACCACCCGGAGGAGGGCCTTCTCTGTGGTTGCTCCGGCCCTCTGGAACGATCTCCCCGTGGAGATTCGGACCCTCTCCACCCTTCAGGCTTTCCGCAAAGCCGTCAAAACCTGGCTGTTCCAACAGACCTGGGGCTGATGTGTTCCCATCCCCACTCGAATCATGTGGCTGTTGGCTTTTTTTAAATTGTTTTTTTATTTTGTCTCTTTGTTTTTATTGTTTTTGTCTGTATTATTCCCTTCCCCTTCAGTTTGTTAGCCACCCTGAGTCCCTCCGGGAATAGGGCGGCATACAAGTGCAATAAACCTTTAAACCTTTAAACCAGCTACATGAAAAAGTAAATAAAAAGAACAACAGCCTTTGTGGTATTTATTCCATGATTTTAAATTGACACATTTGCAAAGGCCTATTTATTCCTATCCATCCACATCTACAAATTCCACTATGCCCTTTGGGGCTTGCTCCATAAATTCACTTTTATTATGATTCTTCAAGGGAGAGGGAGAGAATAAAAACCATAAAAATAAAGATATCAGATTTATGCTGGTTGCAAGAAGTAGTATTCCAACTTTAATATCTCAAATAATTGGAATATTATTATTTCAATTCATTATCAGTAGTTTTCATTTTAAAAAAACCTTCACAGGTACAATACATAAAATGCAGGATAATTGAGTATAACTTTCCTTTGGAAATTTATCCTCACTCAGCTATGATGTAAGGTTTTGTGAGTCAAAGATGATCCATTCAAAGCAGGATTTTGAAAAGGAGTTTCAAATTTAGTTCTGATAATTAAAAAAATTATTATTATTTTAGTGCTAGAATAACAGAGTTGGAAGGGACCTTGTAGGTCATCTAGACCAACCCCCTGCCCAAGCAGGAGACCCTACACCATTTCTGACAGATGGAAGTCCAGTCTCTTCTTGAAAGCTTTCAGTGATGAAACTCCCACAACTTCTGAATGTAAGTTGTTCCATTGGTTGATTGTTCTCACTGTCAGAAAATTTGTCCTTTTTTGTAGGTTGAATCTCTCCTTAGTCAGTTTCTCTGTCTGGCCTTCAGGTGCTTTGTAAAATAACTTGACCCCTTCCTCTCTGGGGAAGCCCCTCAAATTTTGGAACACTGCTATCATGTCTCCCCTGGTCCTTCTCTTCACTAGACTAGCCATGCCCAGTTCTTGCAACCATTTTTCACATGTCTTAACCTCCCCTAATCATTTTTGTTGCTCTTCTCTGGACTCTTATTAGAATCTCAACATCTTTTTTTATAGTGTCGTGGCCAAAACTGGATGCAGTATTCTAGGCATGGTTGGTATCTATAGTATACCCTATTTTAGAAATCCACCTTTTATCTTATGAGATCTGTAATTTTTACAAAAATATTTACTAGATTAATAACTGCAATTAGAAAAGCAACATATATTCCCAATTCTTATTTTCTTGTGCAAACAAATGATGGCCGTTAGCAGAAGTAATAGAGTATTGTTAAGAAGGGTGCCTGAGCAGGACTTCCATATGTCTTTTCAACAGATGTTGCCCATACCAGATGATGTAACTGGACAGTATGGAATCAAGGATTTCTTATCTTCCTCACACCCTCTGAACTTTACAAGAGCTAGAATTGCCCTCCCAACAGGCCATTTCAAGGCTGCCAATGATCATTGACACGAAGCATGTGTCTGTTCTCCACCCGTTTCTATTGGCGAGGGAAAGCCAGGTGCGAGCAAGGACAGCTGATAAGGAGTGATCCTTTTTTGTGTGTGGGAGAGAGAAATTGTCCCTTAGTATCAAGACATATGGTAGCTGTTGATGGTATGGGCAAGTGATATCGTCAATTGTAATTCGGAGAAGGACGCTTCTGCACCATTGGAAGAGGAGACCAAGGGAGGAAACTAAAGAAAGACAGTAAGAGGTACTCTAATGCACACACTTTTCTGAGAACTGTATTAGCCAGAGACAAGTACTATGGAAGGATTTCTTGTAGACATCTCCCAAAGGATCTGAATTTCCTATTATAAGAAACTTTGAAAAATATAGTAATAGGAGGGGAGGGGATTAATTACATGCCTCTGCAGTGTATATTGGCTGCTCCAGCTGAAGATTGAAATGGCTTTTTACTATGGTTTCTAAGGACAGCTCATATATAAAGGGTTATGTGAAGGGTAAACTTAGGGTAAACCATGCAACTCAATGGGATTTAACTTTCTTAGTACTAACTTCCTATTGTTTGTAGTGGACCTTTTTAAGTGCCTGTTTTTTTGTACTGAGATGTCATGAGGCAGAGTTATGTCATCATATATGAAGAAAGAATTATGACTAATTGTGACAATTATTTTTTTAACAGAATTTTAAGCTATATCTGATTCCAGACATACATCTATGATAAAAATAATATGAATATGTGGGTCCTTGGGGAAAAAGATTTTGAGTGAAGGGTAAGTTAAGATATATCATTTATTTGCTTTCTCTTAACTTTATATTTTTAATGTAATATGCATCTAAAATTGTTTCTGCTGTGTTAAAGGATATGTTTGATAGAGAATAAAGGAAATAATGAAAAAAATACTTAACATGGAAATGACGGTATTATAAAATAGTATATATTTTTGTATACAAATTGCAGAGTTTAAATAAAATAAGTTAATAAATAAGCAGTCTATTGATTAGTCGCTTCTTAAATTGCATTTATATTACAAAGGTAGTATTAATCATATTTAATTTCAAAATGTACTTTATAAAAAAAGATAATAGAAGCCAATGTCTAAATTATTGACTCTAAATTATTGAAAAACAACTTCTAACTCCAGAGTATATTAAAAAGTTATTCCTTCAAAGAAAATCATCATTGAAAATGTTCACAAAATATGTACATGGAGATAACCTGAGAGATTATTGTAGTTTTTTAAAAAGTTTGTCCTTAGATATGACTTTTAAACCTTGGATCCTATAGCTAAAATGACTGGTTTTGGATTGGTGATGGATGAAAAAGTTTGTGAAACTTTTGCCTCTGCTGGCAATGAATAATCCCAACAAATTAGCAGAAAATGTGTGTGTGTGTGTGTGTGTGTGTGTGTGTGTGTGTGTGCATGTGTGCATGCACAAACAAATGCACATGTACACACACACCATCAAGCACAATAGGTTATAATTCCAGTGATAGAGAATATATTAGTTTAAAGTTGAATTGTGAAGTCCTTGGTGCTATCTGAGCTTAGTTATTGCTTATGGACATTCAATTATCCAATTAGGTAATATGATCAGTACATCCAGTAGGTGCACTTCATTACCTAGACAAGTAATTTAATGTCTACAAACAAATATTCAAGCCCAGGGAGCATCAAGGACCTCATCAATTATATTGAATTCCATTAACAATAATAAAACAGGCTTTAGCATCACTCTCTTATCATCTGTACTGGCCGATGTTTTTATGAAAACATTCATCTTGTGTTCTAGATTTCTTCTAATTGCAAATAAAAATGGTAACCCTTCCGCTCTAAGTGTGGCTGTTCTGGCAACAAGACTGCATGTGATATCCTGTCCCACATTTCCTCCCCCCCTCCAATTATTACAGTTAATTAACCAAGTAAGAGAGAGCAAAAGACTTATTGTTTTGTGTAAGCAAGTCCCTTGAGGTCACTCATTACGCAAACAAATACAGAACCTAAATTGCAGAACCTGACCCCAAAAGAGAGCACTTTTGTTCAACATAATTATATCTATAATCCGGATGCCAAAGGGCATGCCTGATGTTTGCCTCTGAACAGAAGCATGCTATGAGAAAATATGTGTATAAGCCTAGATCCATTCTAATATTGTATTGTGCATAAAAAGACATTGTATGCTTCATTTTCTTCTCAACACTATCTTCTTAACTGGCTATTCCAAATTCAAATGCTGTTCTTCAAAGAATGGGGTGAAAAATTACAGAAAAGCACATTTTAAGGACCTAGTAATTAATGTCCATCTGATCTCATCTTCTATGGGCAACGGGAGTAAAATTTCTGCAGATCAAATGGCAGCTGCAATCAAACCCACCTTTAGCACGAAATAATACTGGTTTCTTTAATTCTTCTGTGTTGTCAATGTAGCAGCATCTTCCTATCTGTAGGCAACTTAAGCATTGGTGTGGGCAGGCAGCTTGCCTACAGATGACATCATACATTACATGGAATATGCCAGGGGAAGCAGGAATGTTATCAAACAGCTCTTCTGTATATCAAGGTCATTGTACATAGTGTGGGAAACAGTCTAAGTTTGACGTAAGAGTTTGTATCTGGGAATGTTTAAATAATTCTCACTGCTACCACAAAGGCTAAATGTTTTTTTTATACCTGCGTACTGTAGTGTATTCTGAGACAAAACAGGATGGCAGATGCAAAATGCAGGTCCACATACCTGAATGAGCTTACAGTATAATATGTGAATAAGATAATTTATTTTTTGTTTTTTTTTGCTAGGAGTATACGTATGTTGCAGCCAAATGCTGTTTACTACACAGGTATGTAATTGCTACCATTTGCCCCTTTCATTATACTATCAATTTGGGCATTACAGGGAGTGTGCATAGAGCAGAGGTGAAATCTAGCAGGTTCTGACAGGTTCTGGAGAACCAGTAGAGGAAATTTTGAGTAGTTTGGAGAACCGGCAAATACTACTTCTGGCTGGCCTCAGAGTGGGGTGGAAATGGAGATTTTGCAGTATCCTTCCCCTGCCATGCCCACCAAGCCATGCCCACAGAACTGGTCGTAAAAAAATTGAATTGCACCACTGGCAGAGAAGTAAGGGAGGGGGGAGTTGGATCTTGTTAGGATTCTGCCTTCAGCCTTTGAAACAATGCATAAGTACAAATTTGATTAGCTTCCAGTCTGGAGGTGTTAAAGAAGAGACTGGACAGTCACTTGCCTAAAATAGTGTAAGTATATAAGATCTCCTGCTTGAGCAGGGGGCTGGACTAGAAGACCTCCAAGGCCCCTTCCAGCTCTATTCTGATTCTCTCCCTCATTGGCTTAAGGATAAGAAGCCATTGGACATGCATGTTTTTACCCTTGTGGGCAATCACACATGCAACTTAACATTAAGGGCAGAGCATGGTAGAAGAGCGCAAGCACGCGCCTCTTATTTTCGTCTCCCGCGAGCGCATTCCCGCTCCAAGGCATCCTACCTGTTCCTTCAAGCGTTTCAAATGTGCTGAGACCCTTCTAAGAGTCTCCCGTTGAGAGACTCAGCCATAAGTATTTTTTAATCATGGAGCACTCTGGGGAGCTAATTCAGAACTAGGCCTTCTGGGGCTCCGTAGCGCAACAAGCGCCAAGAGAGGGAGAAAATGGAGTTGAGGGGATGCATTGCTTGAATCACGAGGGTTTATATATAATATATCGACTATAGAGCCGAGGTCCCCAAACTTGGCAACTTTTAAGACTGGTGGACTTCAACTCCCAGAATTCTCCAGCCAACTGGCTGGAGAATTCTGGGAGTTGAAGTCCACCAGTCTTAAAGTTGCCAAGTATGGAGACCCGTGCTATAGAGGCTCCATTCGGATTTGCAACCCTTGGCCGCACAGCGGGGGGGGGGGTTGTTCTCCCGTGCCTTCCAGAGATGAGAAGTCCGTATTGTCCGTTGCCATAGCGCCCAGAGAACTTTCCTCTCCGAGTCCCTGTGCTTTGAGCCTATCCTTGTGGAATTCAATTGCATCATCGCCTCCGACGCGCTCTGTTGCTATGACTACTCTGGGCACTAAGCAGAAGGTTCCACCCTGCCCTCCTCCCACCCTCAATTTCCCTTCCCAGAAATAAAACGGCCCGCGCGCTTAGCTGCAGGAACTAGCTTGTAAGCAAGCGAAACCGCCTCCGCTCCGCTCCAATAATGCAGCCCTGAAATGCAGCCTTGCTCTCGGCCTTGCGTCCTCCGGCGACGAGCTGCAGCGAGGGTACCGGTGCAGCCTTGATTCCCGCCTGCCTTTTCCCCGTTTTGAACACACACAATAAGATTTTGCAACTCGCGAATGGCAAAAGTTTGTTGCCTCGCTTTTCCTCGCCTGGGGCTGCAGGTGGCACTTTTTTTTTTAAATGAAACCCTTCGCGCCTGGAATGCAAAGCTGCGCCCGCTACGGGGGCCTCCAGCGTTTTGGCTGCCGGCCCCACGGACAGCTGAGAATGCTTGCAGGGGAAGCGTTTTTCGGCAAGGGACAAATGTGGAGAAGCGCTTCACCTGTTGAATTCCGTGCAGCTGTTAATGCCAGCTGCTGCTGCTGCTGCTGCCGCCGCCAGCATTCCCTCGCCCGCGGCGTCAAAATGCCTTTGTCACCCCTTTCTCCCTTTTGGCTCGATTTCAGAATAACAAGAGTAGGAAGAGACCTTAGAGGTCTTCTAGTCCAACCCCCTGCTCAGGCCTATACCATTGCAGACAAATGCTCTTCTTTAAAACAAAAACTTCCAGGGTCGCCTGCCTGCCCCGTTTTCTTCTTCCAAACAACTCTGAATTCCAGTAGGTGGTAGCGGTCCCCGAGCGAGCGGACCAGCCAATTTCCACATCTTCCCGGGAGATGGTGGAAGTAGCCCGTAGGTTTTTTGGAAGCCGTCTTCTCCCCTGAGTCCAAGCCACATTACCTCATGCTAAAGAACTCCCTGTCTGAAGAGCCGGGCTAAATATAGCGAGTGGAAGAGAGAGTGAAGACTTGGGCAAGGAGGGAAGGGAGGGCTTTTCAACGAGGGGAGCGCTCCTCCTCTCCTTCCGCCCCCCCCCCTCAGCTCCCCCCCCCCCCGAATGCTGGGCTGATTCAGGATGCGCCCCTTTTCCCTCCGCTCTTTTCTGACCTGGGTCCATCTATCTGTGCCTCTCTCTCCCTCCACCTCTCCCCCCCCATCCCACAGAACTCAGGCCCGCGCCCTGAGCGCAGCATGCCCGCCCCTCTGCTCGCCCTCCTGCTTCTGCGCACCCTTCTGACTCGCCTGTTGCTGCTGGCTCGCAAGCGCCTCCTGCCGCTGCTCCGGCGCCTGGGGGCCCGCCTGACTTCTGAGCAGTCCCGCGAAGCCATCCTCACCTGCCTGCTCTGCCTCCTCAACCTGCGCAAGAAGGTGGACGGCGCCTGAAACGGACTCAGGGAGGGAGAGAGGGAGGGAGTCGCCGGCACCCCTCCCCCCAAATTTTCGGGGCTCGGAAGTGGCAATCCCGGCACCCACCTGTCACAGCCCCGGAGCGGAGCCTGTTTCGGAGGGAAGCGAGACGTATCCTCCCAGCGCCCGTTTCCCCCATCAGAAGCGGCGTTTGGCTTCTCGTGGGAAAGAGGGCGCTCTTCCAAGCCAAGAGAGAAGGCGAGCTCAAGAAGTATTTACCAACTGCACTCCTCTCAAGGGGAAGATTAAATTTTTTGATCTCATTTCTTAAGATCCGCCCCCCCCCAAAAAAAACATTCCTCCCAACTTCCAGGCACTCTGAATAATTTTTCTCCTCTTTGCTCAGTAAGCCAAGACCAAGTTCCCTCCCTCGATTCTGCCTTCTCTTTCTCCCCGCCTTTGTTTTCCGGCAAAAACTGATCGATGAGTGAGTGACTTCCTCACAGAGCTAACTACCACTGCCCAGAAACCTTGGCTTGGTGGCAGCTGTGTAACTTCTGCTAGAAAACCAAAGGAGGTTTGGAAGTCCCCTCTGAACATTTGAAGGAGAAGTTTCACTTGTGAGGGAGCTCACAAACTGGACGCCTGAGGGAAAAGAAGAGCAGAACGGATCCAATGGGACACAGTCTCCACCTCTGAGTTTTCTTGCATGGGATGGAAGAAGCCAAGGCAAACCTTGTCACTTCTGATTTTGTGTTTCTTTCTATGTTCTCCTACCAAAAGCAGTGGGAGTTTATCAAGACTTGGGTCCTAGCATTTTTCTAGGGCCCCTTTAAGGCTTGTGCTAGGGAGACAATGTCCGGTAGCACGGCAAGGAAGGTCCAACCGTTCACGATTAGCACCAAATTATCTCTACCCAAGTGTTCCCTGGAATTTCCAAGAGACAGCTGTACTGACATTCCTCTCGATGCTCTGAATAACCATGACTTGCACCAAAACCTCAATGAGTGTGTTTCCCTGTATCTGGCTCAGACGTCTCTGGAGCCTGCTGGAGAAAGATTTAAAAGTGCTAGTCCTATTGAAGAAGTGGTCACCAATGATGATTGCATCAATAGCAATTCGCTGTCTCGTTCCATTAAGAAGATTACTTTGTCCAACTGGCATGGAAAAGGTGGTTTAGGGGAAGAAGGGATATTCAGGGGCCCTTCCCACACCAGTGCGGAGAAAAACTACAACAACAACAACTGCAAAGCAGGAAAAGCACAATTCAAGGTAAGCCATTCATTTATCTCCTCTTATTTTTCCTACGCTCTCCATTCTGCACTTCACATCTCTCTACAGTGCCAGATTACACCTGGCTTTAGGATCTTTGAACAAGCCATTGTGTGAAAAGGAATCGCAAGTAGCTGGATTAAGGGTGATGGAGATCTGAAATGTAGGATTCCTCCAGACAATTTTCTGCAGAATTTGGTCACATGGGGGTACAGTTTATTTCTTCCCACTGTCTGACATAATCAATCATGAACAAAGAATAATGCTTTTTCCTAGGGGTGGGATGAGACACATGTGCTGCTTGAGTTCTATCTGATTTTAAGTCACTATTATTTAAAGTACTTTACCTCTGAGAGCATTTATCTGCAAGCAACTGCATAGTGAGCATCCCTCTGAGCTAGACATGGTATCCTACTTTTACATAATTATCTTTCCATAGAACTCCTTTCAAAACTAGTAGGAGGACCTTGAGATTTCTGGTTCCATGTTATTATTTTTTTTCTAGTTCCATTTATTTCTTCCATTTCTTATTTCATGTGTTGGCTTATTCTCTTTTTGTTTCTGTTTTGTTTTGTTGTGGAGATAATCTGTGGATGGTGTGTAACGAGACTATATTACCTCTGAACATGGTGGGACAAGTCTAGGAAAGGTTACTCATACAATTAGTAAGCATTTAAATATCCGTCTTCCAGCACTTTTTAAAACACAAGATTATGTCATTTCTGGATATGTATTATAAGAAAGTATCATGCCAAGTAATGCCAGGAAATGCTTAGAAAATAACCTGCGTATTGTAATGGTACTAGAACTCGAATATAAACAGATCCATGCTAAAGTTGCCTTTTATGATTCTACAAGATTGTATTTTACAAGATTGTGTTGATGTTTATTCAGAGAAAGGGTTATGAGAGAGAGATTTGGAAATCTCAGAAAAGGTGTGCTATTCGGCAAAACCTCTTGTCAGAAAGATGTCTAGGATCACTTTAGTTTTAACACTTCAGTTGTTTTGTAGCTACTTTCCTAAATGAACTGTATGTATATGTGGAAGAAAAAAATATTGAGACCTGCTATGTGATAACTTGTGATGTCAGTTCTGTGAAATTATGAAACATATTCCAATGGGATACGTTGAGGCCATGTCATTCTGTTTTGGTTTTAATAACGAAGAGATGATTTTTTAAAAGTTTCTCTGCAGGCCTGACTAATCGTGTTATCTCATCAGCCCCATGGAAAGTGTTGCCCAAGCTGACCTTGAAATCTTGACCAAGATTCATTCTGAAAGCCCTTATGTGTTTCTCCAGCATTGTGCCTTATAAGAGATAGATGAGTGCTTCTCATCCTATGGGATGATTGGTTTGATACAGTTTGTATCTTCTCCAGCCATAGAAGATTCTTCTTTGCCAGTTCATTCCTTAGTTGCAGTCTCCACATTCCAAAGTTAAAGAAAGACTGACTCGGTTCTTGTTTTCACATGTGCTCCAGGCTGCTGCTGCTTGTTGGATAGGATCAGATGGTCGGGGAGGGAGCCCTACCTCTGTAATCCAAGTGGAGCAGAACTGCAGGAAGGATGAGATCATCCTTGTGCTGACAGCCTTGTTTGCCTGCAGCTGATGGATTGAGGGAGCTTCACATGTAAATAAAGCACTTATGTCACCTGCAAGCTTATCTCCCCCAACTCTGGTCGGGGAGAGGCCAAGCTGGTCCCAGCTGGGGGAAATAGATATTGACCTCTTTGAACTTTTTTCATTGCCATACATTATGGAATTAATAAACTATACATTATGGAATTAATAGCTATTACATGTTTGCAAAAAAAAATAACCAATCTGTAAACAATAGAAATAAAGGATTATCTAGTCAGGCTTTCACCACATAAAGCAGAGAAATTTACTCCGTGGCTGAACTCCTTATTATTTACATGCCAAAGCGTTCTAAATCTTTTGTATCTTCTGCAGACAATATTCTAGACTTTCCCGTTTAGTGCATATGCCTTGACCTTCAGTCCCAGGGTAGACTATTTCTATTTAAATAAGCATGGATATGGAAAGGGATGCACCTTTCAAAACTGATTTAGAAAAGTGCTGTGGGCCTCACCCAAGCTGCTGTTTTCAGACATCTTGAGCAATTCTGAAAAAAGAAACTGGAGTGCAGCTGATGAATCCTATAATTAACCATTGTAGCTTTGACGTGACTCCTGAAACAGCAAGATGCTTTTTTCAGGCTTCCATGGAAGAGAGATGTGCTCATGCTTCCAATTAGTCTGAGGCATTTCTTCCAAATTACTTTGGAGATGATGGAATAGTTAGCATTTATGTATTTAAGAGAGTTATGTGGTCTTGTGAGAGGATTTTCCATTTTCTGAGATCCCAGAGATCAAACTCTTTCAGTGAAATGGATATTAACAGATCACCAGAGTTGGAAGGGACCTTGTAGGTCATCTAGTCCAACCCCTGCCCAAGCAGAAGACCCTATACCATTTCTGTCAAATAGCAGTCCAGTTTCCCCTTGAAAGCCTCTAGTGATGGGGCTGCCACAACTTCTGAAGGCAGGGTGTTCCGTTGGTTGATTGTCCTCACTGTCAGAAAAATTATCCTTATTTCTAGGTTGAATCTCTCCTTGATCAGTTTCCAGTTTTCCGTGTCTGGCCTTCAGGTGCTTTGGAAAATAGTTTGACCCCCTTCCTCTCTGTGGCAGTCCCTCAGATACTGGAACACTGCTATCATATCTCCCCTGGTCCTTTTCTTCACTAGACTAGCCATGCCCAGTTCCTGTAACCACTCTTTATATGTTTTAGTCTCCAATTCCCTAATCATCCTGGTTGCTCTTCTCTGCACTTTTTCTACAGACTCAACATCTTTTTATAGTGTGGTGACCAAAACTGGACACAATATTCTAAGTGTAGTCTTACTAGGACTTTATAGAGTGGTATTAATACCTCACATGATCTTGATTGTAGGATTGCATTGGCTTTTTTTGGCTGCCACCGCACATTGCTGGCTCATATTTAACTGGTTATCCATTAAAACTCCAATATCCCTCTCACAGTTGCTGCTAGAAATATTGAAACAGTAAAGAACATTCCCTCATGTATTCTTCTAATAATCAAAGAGATTGGCTACCATTTTGTAAAGTGAAATTGAGCACCAAACTCATAAAGTTCATTAGAAACCTCCTGACTTTGGGACCAAGACTTTTAAGACAATTTCATGAGTGTCTTTGCAATGATACCAAAGTCATGTAAATATGTACATTAGTATGCCATTGTGCAAACAATACAATTATTCAATTTAAATCAGTTGCCTCATGATGCAAATAGTTCCTTGCACCGCCACTCTCCAGGTGTCTACAGACACTTTAGTTTACCTAATCAAACCTTCATAGGGAGAAATGTATTTAAGGACCAAAGCAGTTTATTTCACACTACATAAATATAAGACAAGTTTCTTAGGTCTGTACTGTTGAAAACTCCAAAGTTGTTAACAAAGCAAATGTTTATTTAGGTAGAGCTACCAACTACAGTTTGCAAAAATCCAGACAAGCCCTAGATGGCAGCAGAGGAATACTGAAAATTGAGTTCACTGGGTTGTAGATAGCCCCTAATATTAAAAAGTTAGATTTAAAAAAAAAACCTTAAAAAGTTACATATACAGAAAAAATAGTAATAAGGTAATTAAATATTTGAATATTAAAGTGTAGCTTCAGATATCAGAGATGTTAATTATAATATTTATGCATTTTTGTTCTAATTCCTAGGATCTATTAAATTGCTGTTGTACCAAAAAGTTATTAAGCATCAGGTTTATATACATAACATACATACATAGCTCTAATTCTATCTCCTACTTTTATCCATGTCCTATTTATATATGAGTCCATTTTCATTAAATATCCTATGACAATAGCAATTCCCCATCTTTGCTATAAATCATGCAATTACTGTCCTATTATTTGTTGCTTGCAGATTTGCAATATCATTATTTTATGTTTTATTTCAAAGAAACCTCTTTATCTCACAGTAATAGCCTGAGAAACTCTGACATCTACATGTCTCTCCCATTCACTGAAATTTCTCTATCTCTTCCCCACTTTCCTGAATATAATATGCACAGATGTTTTTGTGTGTGTGTGTGTGCGTGCGTGCGTGTGTGCATGTACGTACGTACATACATACATACATACATACATACATACAAACACACAAACACATCTTGTCACTTCTACTTCAGATAGTAGTGGTTGATCACAGGATATTTCAGTATTGGATATGCTGAGTGGAGTTTATAGGAGTTCAGCAATAAAGGAAGGCAACAATTTCCAATGTTTAGAATACATACTTGTGGAATAAGTATTGTCATTTATTGTTTTCTCATGGATAAACAGTATGTGATGCTTCATCTGTCGTGAAGTCACCATTACTTTAATAGATTTTCTGTTCATATGAGAATTATGAAGGTCCTTTATATCTTCACTGCTAATAGAAAATAGATGTTGCCGAGAATAAAATGTTCAGAGATACTGGTGTGCTAATTTGTCCTGGCTACATTTGCCTATTGGTTATTGTGTCTGATTTATTGATTCTTCTCTTTCCATATCCACATGCTAAGTCTTTGTGTAAGAATGAAGAATTGTGTTCAAACTGTGTTTTTAAAAAAAATCAATACTTTTAAAAAATACTGATCGTTTCTTATGAAAATAAGTGAAAGAAAAAATTAGACAATGTGTATTTCATTTTCTCATGACCACCTGTGGGCCTGCAACATAGCAACAGTTAATGGGAGGAAACCTTTTTAAAAAATCATGTCTCATTGACAATCATTGGGGTGCAATGCTCATCTTGAAGGAGGGATGTCAAACTGGCAGCCTGTGGGCCAGATGTGTTACACACAGGCCACGCCCACTCTGGCTCTGCAAAGGCAAAAAAAGTCATGATACCTCAGGTGACATGATCGAATTTGACATCTGTCTCTTAAAGCATAATCAGGATGAGGATTTGATAAAACACAGTAAAATTGAAAATTCTTAATTTTGCCATCGAACCTTAGCAGCTTAGTGTCTAGCTACTTGATTATTCTCCAGTGATTTTCCATAATTCGGATATAATCAGAGGTGGTATTCAGCCGGTTCTGACCAGTTCTGGAGAACCGTTAGCAGAAATTTTGAGTAGTTCAGAGAACCGGTAAATACCACTTCTGACTGGTCCCACCCTCATCTATTCTCTGCCTACCGAGTCCCAGCTGATGGGAATTTTGCAGTAACCTTCTCCTGGAGTGGGGAGGGAATGGGGACTTTATAATATCCTTCCCCTGCCATACCCACCAAGTCACGCCCACCAAGCCACACAAGGCCCACCAAACCACGCCCACAGAACCAGTAGTAAAAAAAATTGAATCCCACCCACTGGACATAATAAATCTTCACTATGCTAATTTTCCCTACAGGTGTTTCTCAGAAAAGAAGTGGAACCCAAGGAAGAAAAACAGAATGTGAGAAGCCCCCAGACTGGTGACTATTGTCTAGTTGGCAGAGTTGCACCTTTTGTGGTAGGTTTCTTTTACATCCTGCCAAGTTAAAGGACATTACTGAATATGGTTGAATTCAGTTGATGATTAGGAGTGGAGCTTGACTCAGAAAACACTGGACTTTGTACATGAAGGATTGGAATTCTTGAACATCAGTGTGGATTTGAGCCTATCCTTATCTGAAGCAGGTATTTAATCTAATCCTTGCTAGTCTTCTAAGTAACAAAAGATTGCCTAGCTTGGTGAACATTTCCAGCATCCATAAATTCCATTAGATATTCAAATCCTTGTTTATTGACATTATCTTTGGATGTTGGCTTGCATGAGATTTATCTGTAAACAAAGAGGCACCTCTTCTTATATATATAGCTTATGTTTGATTTTAGTAGACTCCAACCTCAGGTTATTTTTCTAATACAAGTCATTAACTGATTAATATAACTTCTCAGTATGTTTTGGATTTTGGATCAGAAGATAGGATAAGCATTGGTTGATTTATGATGACTTGCTTTCAGCTGATACTTTTTGAAATGCTTCTGAGAAAGACTTTTCCTCCTATAATGGCTAACATCTTGCTAGATAGTAATAAATACACAAATCTTTTGATGCAATTAGAATCTTCATATTTAAAATCTTGTTATAAGTTTTGCTATTCTTTTGTGGAAATTAGTTTTGTGCCTTCACCCGTTGAAGTCTTGCCTTTCCACCCAAGATGCTTAAATTTTGGAGGAAAAAGATGACAATCCATTGAAGAAGTCTGTAAATCATATCCATATCCTCCCAAACTGTAACCAAACTATTTTACCAAACTATTCTATCCTTTTTCATTAGTAACTAAAGGGGCTACTATAGAAGATTTGGGGTGTGGTGGGGACTTCTCCATTTCTTCTATAATTGATGCTTTGTACTGGAAAAGTATAGGAAGTACAGGAAGTAAAGGAAGGAAGTGCAAGATTCCCATTCTGACCTAGAAATAAAATCAGGAAGGTTTAGGTTTAGGTTTATTCAACTTGTATGCCGCCCTATTCCCGAGAGACTCAGGGCGGCTAACAACCATGGGGATACAAATAGCAACAAATACAGACAAACAAATTAAAATATAACAACAGTCGCAACATTCGAGTGGGGCCGGAAAATTCTTCAGCCCCAGGCCTGCCGGAACAACCAGGTCTTAGTGGCTTTGCGGAAGGCCGGAAGGGTGGTGAGGGTCCTGATCTCAATGGGGAGATCGTTCCAGAGGGCCGGAGCAGCCACAGAGAAGGCCCTCCCCCGAGGAGTTGCCAGCCGACACTGGCTGGCAGATGGAATTCAGAGGAGGCCTAGTCTGTGGGATCTAATAGGTCATAGGGAGGTAATTGGCAGGAGGCGGTCTCTCAAGTACCCAGGTCCAATACCATGTAGGGCTTCAAAAGTAACGACTAGCACCTTGAAGCGTGTCCGGAGCGTAATTGGCAGCCAGTGCAGCTCGTGGAGGATAGGTGTAATGTGGGTGTACCGAGGTGCACCCACTATCGCTCTCACGCAGCTGCATTCTGGACCAGCTGAAGTCTCCAAATACTCTTCAAGGGCAGCCCCATGTAGAGCGTGTTACAGTAGTACAGTCTTGAGGTCACAAGGGTGTGAGTGACTGTTTGGAGGGCCTCCCGCTCCAGGTAGGGATGCAATTGGTGCACCAGGCAAACCTGGGCAAATGCCCCCCTGGTCACAGCTGACAAATGATGTTCTAGAGTCAGCTGCGGGTCCAGGAAGATTCCCAAATTGCGAACCCTATCTGAGGGGCGTATAATTTCACCCCCCAGCCTGACAGATGGAGTAAAGTATATAACTCTCAATGTATCCATATTCTTCTGAATTTTAAGGCTTCCCTAGTGGTATAGCTCTCTTTGTTATCAAGTGAGGCTGTCAAGGTGCTAAAGCTAAACCAAAGATAGAGGCACCATAGGTAGATAGTTCTTCTAAAGTCTGGTGAACTGGTGTTGAACCTACTTTAGTTAGGAATTACAGTTGTCATCTTATCTGCACAGAAATCATTTTTGCCCTAGTGATCCACACACTGACAGCATTCTGTTTCCATTAGTAACACACTGTATATTGTGTGTTGGTCTGCAGGTTGAAACAACTGGGCAGCTTCAACATCAGTCAATCAGATGACCGGCTTCTTCCGTGACTTTCTTAAATTCTTTCAGAATCATTATGCCCCTGCAAAGCTACTTTATCTGAAACTAAAATAGAAATTTGTTCAATATTAACTAAAAATGTGATCTATTTTCTATTATTGAGGGGGAAAGTATTACTTGAAAAGAGGAATCAGTGTGCAATATGTTATGTACAAAAGTGGTGAAGAGAGAAAATTTACAGATTCTCACAACAAAGAAAATACAAACATTCATAATCTGATCATGAAATCTGCTTCTTAGAATTGGATCGACATCCGGTGCATCAGGTTGTTTCTTTGCTAGGTTTAGATTCTCTGTTTTTTATAAGCCCCTTTAAGTTACAAGAAGGTGTAGCTTCTTGGAGAGAAAATCTCCATTGGAGAAGATAATTAACATGGTCTCATTTAGTCTCTGTGGAACAATCTGATTGTCTCAGGGACTGCTGTGGTTCACAGGATTTGACATAGTGCAAAACTCACGATTTCCCCTCCTTTCATTACGACAGAAAGCAGCATTAACCTTGGTGTTTATAGCTTTTCTTTGCAAGAATTATTTACAACTTGGTAACTACATTCCATTCTTTGCTTGGCTTACAGCCATCATGGTTCAAGATTTAAAATGCATTGTAAAATGGACCTTTTCCTTTACTGTACTAGATATTAATGCAGCCTAAGTGTGTAATTTGTATGCATTCTACAGTATTGGTTTAACAAATGTGTACCCACACATATACACTGCACTATTTATAAATACTCTTCCCACTTTTTATTTGGAAAAAATGTAAGGAGCTAAATGTACTGGCCAACATACCCTTTTAGGCTGGCATAAACTTTCTGGTCGATATAGCTTCACATCTTCCATTACTTCAGCCTCTGCAGTGGCTAGAAAGGAACTCACAGCACCTTCTCCTCTTTGGATCGACTCTTCTCAACAACCAACAAACTACCTCCCCAGGTTGCCAGCCATTAGCCCTCCTTCCAATTCTACAAGTTCTCTTTTCCAGGAGACTTTTTTATTTTCTTAAGTCTTCTTTTCTCTGCCAACTCGGTATCTGCCCCACCCTTCTCCTATGGGAAACGTCTTTTGGAACACCAAGCTATCATTCCTTTTACTTTCCAACCACAAAACAAAAGAGTATCTGTTTTAGATGCTTGCATGAATTGGTGACAGGCTTTCAGGAAGGTATGGGCTCATGCATGCTGATCAAATGAAAGTGAAATAAATACAATCGATCTTGAAAAACAGAAACGGGCCACCCACTTGCCTTCTACCACATGCAGCTCATACAGCTTTTAGGAAATATGGATCTGAACCTCTGATTGTGATAGCCAAGTAATAAGGGCACATTTTCCAACCAGTTTTTTCAGCAGGGGGTAAAAAAAAACCCATTTAAAATGGTATACAAACCTGTTAGCTTAATGCACCAAGCTGTCTATCTCATCCACCCAGTCTCTGTTCTGTTAAATTTCAATAATGACTGCATCAAACTCTGTAGTTTTTGACTGCTTTTTTTAAAATGTACCTTCTCAAACTCCATAACTTAGTATTAAACTAAGTAGCATTGTGGTTTCTTATAAAAGACTTTTTTTAAAAAAAAACTGCTTGCTTGATAAACAGCATGTATCAAGTTGTAGAATTGGTTGGGTACACATTGCCACAACTAGTTTGCCAACTGCCTTTCTGACACCTGAATACAGCATTGTCCCATCTCATTTGTGAGCAGGTGTATCTAGTGATACAATCTAGAAGACCTGTTGCAAAACAACACATAATGTCAAAGTATCTGCAGCCAACATAAATGAGCAGGGTATTGTCTTATTAGTATTACAGACTGCTGATTCCAAGAGGACGTGCCAAACAACTTAGTCTGAAAGCATAAGCTGATGCAAGATGTGGGGACACAGTTGCCGCCTGCTGACCCTCTACTGTCTCAAAGGCTCTTGCTCATGACAGTCCCTTTTTTGTGTTTCTGCGCAGAGTGGCTTTCTTGTTCATTTTCAACCTCCCTCCTTCTTTCCTGCCAGACAGAAACATATTTCTGGGGAAAATTTCATGAGGAGGAAATGAATTAGGTTACAAAGCAAATCCATACGCTTATCTCAGTGGAAAATTGAACATGACATGCAGCATGGGGAATGACAACTAAGACTCTCTGTGACTTGTTGCCCTCCAGATGTGTTGGATTGCTTCTCATTATTTTAGCCAGTTGGTCAAATGTCATGCTGACTGGGAAGAATGACAGTCATCGTTCAGCAAGTTTTATTCTATTAATTTCTAAAAATAATTATTAGTTACATGGTAGCGATGGTCCATGGGATGCGGTGGCTCAGTGGCTAAGACGCTGAGCTTGTCAGTCAGAAGGGTCGGCAGTTCAGTGGTTCAAATCCCTAGCGCCACATAACAGAGTGAGCGCACGTTACTTGTCCCAGTGTCTGCCAACTTAGCAGTTCGAAAGCATGTAAAATGCAAGTAGAAAAATAGGAACCACATTTGGTGGGAAGGTAACAGTGTTCTGTGCGCCTTCGGCATTTAGTCATGCCGGCCACATGACCACAGAGAAGTCTTCGGACAGCGCTGGCTCTTCGGCTTTGAAATGGAGATGAGCACCACCCCCTAGTGTCAGGAACAACCAGCACATATGTGCAAGGCGAATCTTTACCTTTAGCAATGGTCCACAGGGCAAAATGCATGCTAAAATATAAAATCACAATAAATACAATTAAAAATAACTCCAAGTCCATAAAACATTAAAACGTCTCCTGAAAACATTTCTATTTAAAATGAACTCATAGTAGTAACATTGCAGAAAATGTAAAGCCCTGGAAAAAAAAACATATATTTATGTGGTGCTGAATATGAAGCAGAATAGCTGGGGCCCTTTAGGGAGGGTTTATTTCCTAGAAGATGACTAATATTAAAGTTTGCTTTGATAGAGTCAATCATTCAACACATCTCAATATACAGTGGGAGAGCATAACTTCCAGTTATCACACTAAGTCCTGCCCAATGGTAGGAATATTCAATCGTGGAAAGGTTATAATGAAGGGCTCCGTTGCCGATGGCATTTCTTTAATGGTGGCCTTTTGCAATGTGCTTCCAGATTGCCTAAGCCATTGCATAAAATTAGCCTGATTTACCACCCAATGCAGCTTGCTATTCACTGGGAATTAGCTTTGTTCATTCTCTTCTATTCTGATTCAAAACATCTCTGTATTATAATGGGCCTCATGGTGTTAGGCATTATTAAATCTTTACTTTTAATAAAGTGCTTTATTTACAAAGTTCTTTTATTACTTTGCAAAGAAATGAGAATTCTGTTGCTTTTTAGCCTTAAACTCAGATACTGTATATGAGATTGAAAAAACTGAACATTTCGTATATTATTGGGAGAATTTTAACTAAACATTGCATTGTACAACATTACATTGTTGCCTTTTGTGGTGTAGCCACAGGATCACATTTCCTCTATAGAGGAGATACTGTATATACTCAGATGTATCATATTCCTCAGTTATTTTATGTGTCATTTGTTGATCTACAACTGTTTTCAATGAAAGTTTCTACAATTTACTGTCAATACTCATGATTTTAAGATATCCGGTGTTAAACAAAAAACCCAAAAGATTGAGGAGGCCTTGAGCTGCCTATCTCTTTTCCACATGTATGGTGACTGTTTTCCCATCATCACTGACTTCTATTTCCTGTGCAGTAGTTGGGGATCCTTTTAGATCTTATTTTACAAAGGTGGCTTCAAAGCCTCGTTGTTCTGTGTTTTATCTTTAAAGTCCTGTTGATCTCTGTACCACCAATGGGACTTGAGGTATAGTATTTGCAATGTTAGACCTCCCTAGTATTTTGTTGCTGGAGTTTTGGCTGAGTCTCCATAGAGGTCACTTTTATAGCTGCCAGTCCCCTAGCTGTCTTGGAGCAGGGACAAAACATTGTGTCATTGCAGAGCTCAAGAACAAAGCTTGGAAGCTATTCAGGGCTGCCATTCGATGAGTTGCTTAAAATAAGTGTCTTTAGTCAGCCTTTCAGGAGCCGAGTCTAAAGCTCATTTGTAAAGCAGGCAGGCATGAAGTCATGCTTTTGTTTTAGAAGTTCAGGAGAAATTGCTTTAGCTTCTCTTGGAGTCTGAGGGAAAGAAAGCTAGAGCAGGATAGTGGAATTAGAAGAAATTTAACATGAACATAACAATTTTGGGAAATGTTGCTTATGTAACAACCTCATCATTTGCAGTCTTCGGAATGGCTTTTAGAGAAATGCTCCGCAGTCAATGGCAAAGGCTGAGCCAAATGGAAAGTCCTCTCCTTATAAACCAGATTCTTGTATTCAGTGGAAATGCAAACACTCTGACGGATTTCAATGAACCAAAGTAATTCAATGGACACTCTGATACAAGCTGCAGTGAGCTCGAAACTGCTCAGGGAGCTTGTATGGACTGCATTCTTATGCCATTATGTAAAGGACACATACTACAGTGGAACAGAAATTTGCTGAGAAGCAGGACATCAAGCAAATTAACAACCAAGCCAGCTTTCAGGAAGGCAAGGACAGCTTAAAATGTTTGTGTTGAAAATATAATTCCTGAAACTAAATAAAGTAGTCCTCGACTTAAAACAGTTGATTTAGTGATCATTCAATGGCAGTGAAAAAAGTGACTTATGACCGTTTTTCACAATTGCAACCTTTCCAGTATCCCCATGGTCACGTGATCAAAATTCAGATGTTTGGCAACTGATTTAACCTTATGACTGTTGCTGAAGTCCGAGACCATGTGATCCACCTTTTGGAATCTTCTGACAGAGGCAAAGTCAATGGGGAATCCAGATTCTCTTAACAACCATTTCATTAATTTATCAACTGTGGTGATTCACTTAACAACTGTGGCAAGAAAAATCGGCAAAATTTACTTAACAAATGCCTCACTTAACAACAGAAATGTTGGGTTCAATGGTAGTCATAAGTCGAGCACTACTTGTATAGTGTTTAAGTATTTTTCAGCTATGGGTACAAATAGTGAGATGGGGGAAGCCTACATTTAATATCAAAATATGTATAGAGTGAACAGTATGCTAAATTCTCCTCAGGTTTCCACCTAAGGCTATTGCCATAATTTTCAATATTTTTTTTAACCCTGGTCACATTTCTAGTTTCAGAATTCAGTTAATTGTTTTGCTGATGCAAACACACACAATTTCAGATGCAAAATGGACATATTTTATAAAAACATTTTTTAAAAAATTTAATAAATCAACAAACATTAAATTTGAAATCCCCCTACTTTATAATGTAGTGTGTATCAATGAAGATACATTAACTGCTGAGCAATTACAGCTTTATGATCAGAACTATTATATTGTTCTTTCAAGCTAACATAAGGATAAAGCAGCATAGCTGTAATATCAGTCATTATTAGCATCTGATGCCATCAAGCTGCCAAAATTCAGATTAGCACTAGATAGTAGCAAAGAGTCTCTTTCCTACCATCTAAAATGGCTGCCTCATGCAAAAAATGAGGGACAGCAATGAAGTGTACAGGTGGTCCTCAACTTAACGATCATAATTAAGCCCAGAATTTCTGTTGCTAAGTGAGACATTTGATAACTGAGTTTTGCCCCATTTTATGACCTTTCTTGCCACACTTGTTAAATGAATCACTGCAGTTCTGATGTTAGTCACGAGATGGTTACATGAATCTTTCCCACCTGACTTTGCTTGTTAGAAGGTCACAAAAGAGGCTTACATGATCCTGGGACATTGCAATCGTCATAAATGCAAGTCAGTTGCCATGCATATGAATCAGTGGTGGGATTCAGCAAGTTTGCATCTATTTGGTACACCCGGTTGTTAACTTTCAAGCAGTTTGGAGAACCGGTTGTTGGAAGAAATCTTATTTTGTTTTTTTTCCACTTTACAGGATTAATCCTGTAAGGAAGGCAGGAAGGAAACATTCTGGTGTTGTTTCTAACCTAATCTTTATTGCCCTGCTTACAGAAACTGCCTCTCTGGTTAAACCTTATTACATTGCAACAGCTAAGGCGAAGCGCCCATCAACCTGAGTGATGTTGAGTTGGCCACGCCCACCCAGTCACATGACCACTGAGCGACACCTACCCAGCTAGTCATTAGGGCAGAGAACCGGTTGTTAAATTATTTGAATCCCGCCACAGATCTGAATTTTGATTAAGTGACCAGATGGATGCTGCAATGGTCGTAAGTGTGAAAAATGGTCATCCTAAGTCATTTCTTTCAGTGTGTTGTAAACTCGAATGGCCACTAAATGGACTGTTGTAAGTCAATGACTACCTGTATTTGGGACACATTCATACAAAGATTCTGTCCCAGTTCAAAAGCAGCTACAGGCCTTTATAATCCTATCGCTTTGGCTAAATTGACAGTTTACCTGATTTATTTCTTTTTAGCTCTAAAATAACCCTAACCACATAAAAGCTTGCTTTTTTCCTAAATATGACATTTCACATAATTTACGGGTATTCCATTTCCTCCCTTGAGCAAAACCCACTGAGGTCTTTTAAAAGGAATATGTCCTTGATTCCATTATGAAATTGTCAAGATTTTGACAATTTCCCTTTCTCTTTCCAGTGGACCAGGACTTGGAAAATACCTAACTTTTTAAAATCTTTTTTTTCACTTTCCCTTTTATGTGGAATGGGGAGATGAGATTTTGATTCCTCCTAAGGCAGAGAAAAAAGCCCCTTACAAGGAGTTCTTGTTCAAATTGCCTAAAAATTAAGAATTTTCTTTAGAATTTTCAGGGGATTCTTGCACCTAACATCTACAATAGGAGACATTAAGAAAAGTTGCAAAAGTCATGATTATTTATGCTATCTTTGCAGCAAGAGAGAATTTTTTTTTCTTATAAGAGGAATGGTAACTTCACTTTGTTACAAATTCTCACATATTCATGTAAGAAAAAGTATAGATATATATTAAAGACCTAGGGTGGCAGGGAGGACTATCAATTTAATTATTTGGGTGGAAATGAGATTTTGTTGTAGTTGTTCATGAGCAGGAAGTAACTTAAATGGGCCTCTGATTGAATGACTTTGGGGTTTGGATGGTTGTTTTAGTCTTCTGCTAGTTAGTTGGAGGAAGCACTGATTGGCTCATTGTTTTCTCAGCACCTTCTCGATGTGCTTAAGTCAGTAGGAGTGAAGATGGTTGGCAAAACTTTGAACAGTTTTGGAGGGATTGGGTAAATGTCCATGGGGATTCTCAATCAATCCAGATTATGGTTGTCTCAAAGGCGCTTTTTCAAGAGACAACTGGACTTTCTTGATTTTCTTTGAAGACATTTTGCTTCTCATTTAAGAAGCTTCTTCAGTTCTCACTGGATGGCGGGAAATGGAAGTATTTATATTCCTTGCAGACAGCTGGTCATTTGTATTCTTTTAGAGAGTCCTTGAGGCCACTTGGAGTTTTATCTGTGTCCTCAGGGTTACCTGCATAGTGCAAATGGGTGTGGAGCCTTCTTGGAACTGCTGAAAGGACTGCGTTGTAGCATGGAGATAGATGATATTGTATCTCTCTCCCCCTCTATTGAGAGAGGGCTGTTCAATTTTGGCATAGATGGCCTCTTTCACCCCACTTTCATACCAGCAGTCCTCTCTGTTCAAAATGTGGGCTTTGCTGTCATTAAAAGAGTGGCCTTTGTCTTTTAAAAGACAAGGGGAGGAATACAACTTCATCTATCTCCAGTCAACAACACAATCCTTTCAGCAGTTCCAAGAAGGCTCCACACCCATTTGCACTACTCAGGTGAGGACACAGATAAACCTCCAGGTGGCCTCAAATACTCTCTAAAAGAATGCAAGTGATGAGCTGTCTGCAAGGAGTATAAATCCTTCCGTTCCCTACCATCCAGTCAGAGCTGAAGAAGCTTCTTGGATGAGAAGCGAAATGTCTTCAAAGAAAAAGAAGAAAGTCCAGTTGCCTTTTAAAAAGCATCTTTGGGAGGGATTGGATAAAGAAAACAGGGCCATGTGAAGTGCCTTCAAGTCTCACACATGCACCCCATACTGTTGTTGGATCAGCTGGGTACTTGAGAGACCGCCTGCTGCCAATTACCTCCCAAAGACCCATTAGATCACACAGATTAGGCCTCCTCTGGGTTCCGTCTACTAGCCAATGTCATCTGGCCACTACCCGGGGGAGGGCCTTCTCTGTGGTGGCTCCGGCCCTTTGGAACGAGCTCCCCGCAGAGATTCAGACCCTCACCTCTCTCCAGGAAAAGCTGTTAAAACCTGGCTGTGTTGGCAGGCCTGGGGTCGATGAGTTCCCTTCCCCTCTCGAATCATGTGGCTGTTGGTTGTTTTATATGCCCTGTACTTTTTGTAGTTTTTGTGTTCCTCCCTCCCCCCCCTTGGGTTTGTGCACCGCCCTGAGTCCCGCTGGGAATAGGGTGGCATAGAAATAAATGAGCCTCGAACCTCGAACATTCGAAGGAATGGAACAAACTTCAAGCGGGTGGTAAAGAAGACTTAATACAAAGCTGAGCATCTTTTCAGCAATATTCATTTTTAGGGTGGGGCAATTAAAGCTCAGCATTGCCATTTCGTACCCAAACCAATGTTGGTTTTGGAACCAAATGTCAGTTAAATCATAATTACTTCTCTTCTATCTGATTCCGGCCAAATCCAAGAAAGCTCACTTTCTCATTCTGTCTTCTCTCTCTCTGTCTGTCTCTCTCTCTCTCTCTCCTTCCTAGACTGCAAGCTCTGCTGCTGCATCCCCTTGGAAAGAGAGTACCAAAAACACCAAACCAGGCACAGTAGTGGAGCTGAAGCCCTGCGCAGAAAGCAGCACAGGAGTGGAAGACTTCTCCAAGTGGAGCCTCCTCCTAGCCCAGTTCAACTGTGACATGGTGCAGGTAAAGAAAGAAAATTTGCAAAGGAAGAAATTGGCTTAACAGCCACCACAAAAAGAGGACAATCAAAAGGCTGTCTTCTGCTCTTCTTTTCAAAACTGCAGTAGAAAGGAAGAGAGCGCAGTGTTTTGCTGCCAAAGGACTTTCCTTTATTAGAGTGAGAGGACGTGCAGATGGAAAGAAGCAAGGTTCTTTGGCTAGCGGGAGGGAAGCTGTTGCTATGGCATGAGGTCATCCTTGGCAGCCTCTCTTTAAGGCAAAGGACAGAGGACAGTAGGTCAGTCCACAGAAATGTTGATATTTTTTTTCCTCCATTTTTTTAAGGAAAGGGCATGACATAGACATCTCACTTTTGTGCAGGCAGGGCGGCTAAATGTGTTGGTGTAAGTCTGCAAACACAGAATGGGCTATGAACATGTGCCTTCAAATAAAACAGTGAAATAAATGATTGTTTTTAGAAGGTTCTGAAAGTCTTGAATATGGACTCCAGTAAGGATGTGGTGGCTAAGTGCCTAAGACACTGAGCTTCTCATTCAGAAAGGTCGGCAGTTCAGCGGTTCAAATCCCTAGTGCCGCGTAACGGAGTGAACTCCTGTTACTTGTCCCAACTTCTGCCAATCTAGCAGTTTGAAAGCATGTAAAAATGCAAGTAGAAAAAATAGGAACCACCTTTGGTGGAAAGGTAGCAGCATTCTGTGTGCCTTCGGTGTTTAGTCATGCCAGCCACATGATCACAGAGATGTCTTCAGACGGTGCTGGCTCTTCGGCTTTGAAATGGAGATGACCACCACCCCCTAGAATGGGGAACAACTAGCACATATGTGTGAGGGGAACATTTACCTTTTAAGGAAAGTCCCTGGTTTACTGTCATCATTTCATTGGCCATGAAAGAAATTGCTCCATTAATTTCTGCTGATATTTTAGAAAGAGTCAGATGATACAAAGATTTAATGGTGTCCCACCTGTTCTGGGAAGCTGCTGTTGCTTGCTTGGTTCTTGGGTGTAGGCAGTCCAAGACAGAAGCTCATATTGTGCAATTTCTTTGACTGCCTCCTTTCTAGATCTTGTTAATGCCAATATTTCTTGGTTTACGAAGCACAAAGCAAGAATATGGATATTGTGTAGTTATCAAAGTGAGTCATATAGTTATGAGTTTAATAACTGAACGCTGATAGATTTATCAGTCCTTAGTGAAGATGAAAAGCTGTTGGAATAGTGAATATCTTATTACTTGAAGCATCTAAATGTATGTCTCAACTGTTAGGGCAGGTCTGTGTGTAGGAGAGAAAGATGGAATGGCTGGGTTTCACATAGCAACAGTAATTGGGCTAATGTCAGGTGCAAATAACCAGGAGCAGTCACTGAATTCAAAGCATGGGAGAGTTTATTATCACTACCTATACACAAGAATCAAATCAATTAATGGTCAAAGCTAAATTGGCACTCAAGAATAAGGGTCAGTGGAATTCACTGGAAGCTGGACTTGGGTCTGTTGTGGCAACACAGTGATTCCAAACTGATGACATGTTTAACTCCACCTTGCAGCTCAGCCTGCTCTTCTCCTACATTTTATTCATTTCATCCAAGCTATGAGCTGTCTGTTGACTAACTCACAATGAATGGGTTCGTACATTGTGCAAAACCTAAGCAAACGTCATTACACCTACATGTATGAACCTAGTCAATGGATGTGAGCTTGCAGTCCCCAAACCTATAGCCATTCCAGAGGAAAGAAGATACATACATGTGTTGTAAATAGGAAATTATCTTCCTCCAAGTTAGAATGTGTAATCATCCTGCTAGTCTTTATTCTGGCAGCAGCTTCTGTGATTAGGCAGCATTTTTCTCTAGTGCTTGCAATCAGATTATTTAATTAGGATTTATACTGTGAGTCTTCTATTATGGAACAATATTGTTTTTCTAAAGGACTTTTAGTATCAAAAAGCATTACTCAGATTATCTGCATGCTTGTCCAACACACTTCTCTCTCATGCCTCATTCTCTAATCCAGTGTTTCTCAACCTCAGCAACTTCAAGATATGTTTATTCCCATGCTGGTTGAGGAATTCTGGGAATTAATGTCCACATGCCTTAACATTGCAATACATCTGTAAATCTTTGGTTTTCTGCAATCCAGTTATAGCTATTTACATTGTCTTAGAAAGTTTTATTTATTTAAGAAAATGTATATGGCTGCCCAATTTACTCTCAATGACTCCGGACAGCTTACAAAGATAGAAATCTAATGTAAAACAATAAAAAGCAATAATCCCTCACCCTCCTGGTGATGACAGTTAATCAAATAAGCCACTTGAAGGGCTCTCTCCTACTCTGGGTTCCACAGGCCCATTGGCAAAACCAGGTCTTCAGGGCCTTCCAAAGCGGATCAGAGTGGGGGGAAATCTTATTTCTGCGGGGACGATGTTCCACGGGAAGGGATCCATCACAGAGAAAGCCCTTCTTCTTGGTCCCACCAGATAGATGTACCTCTTTGCTTTCCTGCTCTGGTAGGTTGGGTAGATATAAGCAGGAGAAGATGGTCCTTCAAATAACCTGGTCCCAAGCCATGTAGGTCTCTGAAGGTGAGAACCAGCACCATGAACTGGACCCAGAAGCAAATCAGCAACCAATGCAACTCCCACAAGAGAGATGACACATGTGTACATCTAGGTCTGCAGAAAACCATGTGAGCTGCTTCATTTCAGTTTTCCTGGAAGCCCCACTGCAATGTTATAGTTCTGGAACATCTACTGGAATAAATATTATGGGTATATAATCTTATTTAAATTCTTTATTGCTATACTAGAAGATGTCCTATTTATAGTGCCCTATATCCTTTCTCTTTTCCCACATAAGAGCTGACTTTTGAACTTCCTGAAGGAAGCATAGCAAAGTATAGCAAACCATCTATGTTATTTTTTATGCCTTTCAGGCTGAAAAATGGATGCAAGGAAAACTCCATGACCTGAAGGATGGTTGCAGATTTCAGGAATGGGAACGGATAGCTCAAATATTACAGAGAGAGATGAAGGATTTTGAGAATACCATCATCAAACTGAACCAGGTAAAATGTGGGCTGTGGGCTGCTTCCTCTTACTTTACATCTGCGTGAAAAAAGACACCTGCATCCAATTTTTCAGTAGGTCAGAATGGCTTAAACGTCCTACCTACAAGATCCAGAAAGGGGAGAAAATGCCAGTTTAAAAAATTAAGCAACCTTTTTCATGTTTTTCTGGAAAAGAAAGAAAGCGTGTATTATTTTACTTCAGTGTAGCATGTTAATAGACATAAGAATAAATATTGCATAATTGCATTCAAAAATAAAACTATCACAAGTAAAGCTTGTGCAGATGTTCGTGAGATAGTGGGCTGCTGGAAGTGTTCCAGTCCCTGCTTAAAGGCCAACTTTTTCTCCCTCTGTGGAATTTTCCACCAAATACCTCCCAGCTAAGTAAAGAATAAAGTCCCGGAAGAAAGCAACAGCGAACTGCTGCAGTATTGTTGCCAAGAAAATAACATGGATATGTCCATGAAATCATCACGTCAAGCTCAACTTGAAGTTTTTAATGCTTAATTGTTTCCTTCTTACCTATTCCATGGTTAATTTAAAATCAAATGAAGATGAAGTTTCTATTAAAGCAGATTTTCTTCCTGACAAGAAAAGTAGTGTGAGCAAATAGGCTTCCCTTCTTTTTCTCACAACTACTTTATCAGAACTTTTTCTGTGCCATTTTCTCAGGAACAAGGCCAAGTTTGCCATTCCTCTTCATGCCACCTTAATATTCCAGGAATTGAAAATATCTTTGCATGAAATAGAGAATTTCCTCAGTTGCTATTCTTATATATACTATTCAATTCTCACCTGATTGATTCAACAGTTATAGAATTCAACAGTCTTAGTATCCACATTAAATTAATTTTTAGGTCTAATTTAGATACTGGTGTACATACAATCTTTTTTTTTGTAATACTTTCCCATTGCCCCCAAATTAGTAGATTTTGATCCTCAATTGAGAAGTTCCTCATCTGCTACATTCTATTAACAGCCCACTTTTATAACTGAGATTTGAAAGCAACCTTGCAGCCTTGCCAGTTGATTTCTCACAGGGCTTAATTGTCAAACTTTTTTAAAAAAGACAAACTGGGCCAAATAGAATATGCTGTGGAAATTTTATTTTTTGATTGCTAACCTCATTTTCTGTACTTTTTTCATTGGTTAAATGCATTTACAAGATAATAGGGTTGTAGTTTCAACTTTGTTAGTATATTTTTCCCATCTTTCCTGCAGATGGGTGAACAACTGATGATCCAACCAAAATCCAGCACAGAGATAGAGAGACGACTTCAGACCCTGCAAGAACAATGGCAATTGCTGAAGCACATGGCAACAAATCAGACTAAAACAGTCGTTGGCTTCAAGAGCCTACAAGAGTTCAACCAGAAAGCTGAACAACTAGAAGCCTGGATCAGGCAGAAGGTAATTACTTAGGATAAGTAGGAAGGTTAAAAAATGAGTCCCAGATACATTTTCTTTTCAGAGATGTGAATTTTGTTCTGGTGGCTGAAATATAACCCATTATTTTTTCTTCTGCATCATCATTCTCAACATCATTTTTGAATAAGGATGTGTCCAGTGATAATCTCTCCGGAGTGGGCAGCACTGAAAACTTCTTTTTAAACTTTATTTTGTGGTGGTTAGGATTGAAGTAGCTGCTCAAGCCTTGCAGAGGCCTAAATATCCATTTTGCCCTTAAGAGCCTCAAAAATGGCTACTGCTTTTGGGGAGGAGAAGCCCTAGCTAAGAAAAAAAAACTCCCAAAATTTTACTCCTGTTTACTCTAGGAGGCATCTCCAGAAATTGCAAATAGAGAGCTGAGGGCTATTCACTTTTAAGTCTATAAATTCATTGGTTCTAATTTCTTTTTAAGTAGATTAATTTTCCTCAATAATCTAATTTGGGATTGAGAAAATATTTCTTCCCCTTCCCTTTTTGTTTTCTTCCTCAAACTAGTGTTACTCAGATGTGGTGGATTTCAGTTCCTGTAGTAAACCCAAACTTCATTTTTTTTTAGCTGTTACCTTTAATTAAAGTGTTTTTAAGGTTTTATATAAAGAAAAGGTTTTGGCCATTTCTCTTGAAAGCTCAAAACAGAGATAAAACCAGACAAACCTTATAGTGGTCAGAATTTATCTTCAGTACCCTTCAGTCTTCAAAGGGTTTTGGGTTTGCTTGTTTTTTGCTTTGAATTCTATTAGACATTTTAATTTCAGTATCCATGACTTCTGTCCTTCACTTACATTCCATTTCTTCACATAAATTTAAAAATTTCTAGACTTTCTTTCCCAAACTTGAAAAGAATGAAGAAAATCTTACCCTGTCATAAATATTAGCAGCCTTATTTAATTTTACACAATTTACACAGATCTTAATATTCAAGTTTCTCTGGTATACACATTTACAAAAACAATTCCTGTGTGTATCCTGAAGAAATATTTCCATCTTTTAAAATTTCCTGTAAATATTATGGTCACTGTGTTTTCCCGAATCTCTCATATTTTAATCATCTTTTTTCCTCTCTAGGAAGAGAAGCCTTTGCTAGCTATTTTATTGCAAGAGAAGGCAGATAAGGTACAAATTACTCGGCAGATCCTTGACTTAAAGCAGGTAATCATCCTGACATTCCTTATGGAGATTTGTGTTGTGAATAGCATTTGAAGGATGTTTCTATTTTCATTTTATTTTCTGGGTCCGATGTATTTGCAAAAAGATTCTGTCTTAGAAGAGCTCTACAAATCTCCTCAGAGATGGACTCAGACTGAGCAAGTCCTTTTAAGGGACCTAAAGCATTGTTTTTCAGTTTAGCTGGGAAGAGTTTCATTCCCAAGGAAGTGGAGAGAATTCTTTGGACTGCAAACTTTGCCATTAGTTTATTAGATTTATGCCCTCCTTTATTTGTAAAGGCTTAAGAAGTGATGTGGTAGAATCTATGCAGGGATGTCCATTCACATGAGGGAAGGAGTGCTTCTTTTATCCGGAAGAAAGTGGCGGTGTATCATTGCTTGACCCAAGAGCCTTGGACAATTTTTGTCTAGCCTCCAACTTTCCTTTTTTTTTTAGAGGAAAATTTGTTGAGAAGGTTGTTTGGACTGTGGCTTCAGTAGGCTATAGACAAGGGTTATCTGGACCTTTTTCAGTTGGGTTTCAGACAGGAGCATAATACTAAGGCAACATTGCTTGTACTTATTGATGACCTCTGGTAGAGTCTGGCAGTGGTGGCTCTGATTCTGTTTGACCTTTGAGTGGCTTTCAATATTATTGATCATGGTATCCTATGGAGGCTGGAGAAAATTGTGTTGTGGTGGTTTTTCTCATTCTGGGTGGTTCCAGTTAGTGTTGGCAGGAGGAAGAGTTTAAGCCTGAGGTTCTTCACTTACGTGGTGTTTCAAGACTCAATACTTACAACTCTTGTCCTTAAAACTTACATAAGGTTACTAGTTGATACCCAGTTGCACATCACAAACTGCCCAAATGATGTTGCCAATATCTTATGTTAAAGTCCACAGCTGTGAGGATTCAGATGGGGATGAATAGATTCATGCTTCATCTAAGGAAGAATTAATGGTGGCAGGTGTTTGGGTTCTTGATCCTGGAAAGTTTCCATCTTTAGTCCTGGATGGAATAGCACTTCCCATTGAGGACTGGTATGCAATATGGGAATTTTCTGGACATGCAACTCCTGCTAGAAGAGTAGGGGGTGGCCAGGAGGACCTTTGCACATATCTATCTGTTTCTGGACTAGTAGGTTCTTCAGACAGCCACTGAATGTGAATAGTAACAGCACATCTCAATATGCACACATAAACTGGCTATTATCTGCATTGTA
Organism: Thamnophis sirtalis; assembly: GCF_051295495.1. Classification (NCBI taxonomy): domain Eukaryota; kingdom Metazoa; phylum Chordata; class Lepidosauria; order Squamata; family Natricidae; genus Thamnophis; species Thamnophis sirtalis. The sequence goes on along the minus strand of NW_028261386.1, from coordinate 58,912,581 downwards.
CTTGTTGCCAGTTTTAATTTCATTTGGAGCAAAGAGAGAGATGTTTTAATGAAAACTAAGTTTACATTACTTTATTGTATCCTCTCTTCTGTTTTTCCCCTACACTGAACTTAGGAGGAGCTACAATTCCAAGCTGTGCATGAGGAATTGAATAGCCTGGCTCAGAAGCTTGAGAAACAAGGGAAGAGTGAAAGCAAAAGTATCATGGCACGACGCAAGTACCTGAATAAAATGTAAGCCCAGGCAGCAGCTGGTAGACAGGATGTACAGGATGGTGCAGAGCAGAAGTGGTGCTCAGCAGATTCTGACCAGTTCTGTAGAACCAGAAATTCTGAGTTTGGGTAAATACCACTTCTGAATGGCCTCACCCCATCTATTCTCTGCCTCCCGACTCCCAGTTGATCAGGAGGAAATGGAGATTTTACAGTATCCTTCCCCTGACACACCCACCAAGCCACACCCACTGAACCTGTAGTAAACAATTTTGAATCCCACCACTGGTGCAGAGACAATATTAGGACAAGCTAGAGTATCATCTGATCACATTTCTCTTAAGTTTCCATACTTGGTACCTTTCTATTAAAATTCAATAATCAAGGCAGCTTTTCCAAGAAGGAGAGAGAGCTAAACTGTTTACCTGTTGTCCTCCTTCCATTCTTTCAGGTGGCTTCAGCTCCAGAGGACATTAAAGGAACATCATGAAACCCTGCAGCAGGCACTAGAAGCAGCTTCTTTTCTCCAGCAAGCAGATGTGCTCCTTTCAGTCATCCATGCAAAGGTAATAAGGGATGAGATGACATTCCAGGCAACTACACCATAAAAATAGATCTGGGTCATTGAATTATCTAGAACAGTGTTTCTCAACCTTGGCAACTTGAAGATGTCCGGACTTCAACTCCCAGAATTCCCCAGCCAGCAAATGCTGGCTGGGGAATTCTGGGAGTTGAAGTTCGGACATCTTCAAGTTGCCAAGATTGAGAAACACTGATCTAGAAGTATGTATTTGATTCAGCAGGATGCATCACTTTTACCCAAGCCCTCAATTATGTGGAGTTTAATCCAGACTTCAGCTATGCTATATCCAGCAAACTGATTGTGGCAAAATTGGATAGTCAACCCTGTAGCCAAGAAGGAATACTGTTCCCTTGCCTGAAATATTTCACAGTATACAGTTCTAGCTATACTATATTACTTTATAAAGGGTAGTGTAATAAGGGATGGTTTGATGCTGTAATTTTGCCTTCCTTACCAGATGTCCTGTATTTCAGCTTCTAACAAGGTTGGGTAAAGCTGCTGTACAATTTCTAACTTTACAATATGAAGATTTATAATTGATGTTATTCACCCAGTTAGATTGAGAAGTTGTCCTTGAAGCTCAGAAATCTTGGCTTGGATCATACAAAAAGTTCAAACTTTAAGAATTTGAATTTTTTTAAAAAGTAAGGTTATTGGTTCTTATTAAGTAAAATTAATAGATATTCTGAGCATGGATTCATATATTTCGAAAAGTGAATAGTGGATCCCCCCCAAAAACCAGGATTAGATTGCTAGCTGTCTCTCTAAGTTTAAAGTTCTATCCTTTCTGTTACAGTTGAGGCATCTTTATGGAGAAAGAAAACAGAATGAATTTGAGTCAAGTCCTGACATGGATATCCGGGATATTGCCAGCCAGGTCATGGTAAGAAATGGGATTATTATCTGGAATACTTAAGCCGAGAAAGAAAGTTATTTTTAGATCATAGAGGATCCATTTAGGTCATCAGATCCAACCTGCTACGCAGTGTAAGAACCCAAGTTAAAGTACTCCCAACATATTTCCATCCAGCTTCTGCTTGAACATATCCAGTGAATAAGAATGCACTAGCTTCCTTTGTGATTGGTTCCATAGAGAATCACAGACATCATAAATCCTTCAGAGCATTAATAGGGATAGAAAAGATCTCCTACCTCCTGTCAAGGAATCCTCATACCATTCTGGACAAATGGCTGTCCAGTCTTTTATTGAAAACCTCCAGTGACAGAGCATTCACAATTTAAGGAGGAAGAGTTTTCCATTGTTGAGTAGCTTACATAGTCAGGAAATCCCCTTAGGTCAAGTTTGGATTTCCAACAGTTGTTTCTTATATTGCCTCAGGTGTTAAAGAAAATAAATCTATGCCCTCTCTACTGTGGCATCCCTTCATGTATTGGAAGATTGCTATCATGTCTCTCCTTACCTTTTTCTTCTTTAAGTGAAACACCAAGTTCCTTTAAATGCTCTTGATAGGATTTAACCTTACTATCACTGTTTCTTAGAACTGTCTCTCTGTCCTCTTTCTCAGTTTTGACCCATTTTCTCCAATCCAGATCTGTTAAATTAAAACCCCAAATCCCTAACCATGCTAGGTTCTGTTATTGGTCCTGCACTTCAGCTCCTGAACTATATCCAGAGTCAGTGGTCCCATCATACTAGGGGTTGTACAGTGGTAAAAAGTTAGGAAGCTGACTTCTCAGCAGAAGCCCTAGTTCCTAAAAAAATGTCCTTGTTGATATGCATTTGAATCTGAAGAGCTAATCCAAAACATTTCTTTGGGGATGTTATAAGTTAGATGTCCACAATGTGACTCATCAAGCTGTATTTGGCTCATGAAGAGCTCAATAGAGCTTTCTCTAGCCCGTAACTGAAAAACAGAGCTTGGCAAACGCTTGCCTGGCCACAAAGCTCATGCCAAGTCTGATGTCTTTGGTTTGGTGGGTCATGTTGCACGGGCCCAGCCAATGGCAGATGGCCAGTTACCACTCCCAATTATTCACGCTGTACCTTTTCCATACCTTTAGATGCTAGATGTGACCATGTCACAGCTTATAAGCCTTCATCCAAGTCTGGCAGCACAAGTGACCCTCAAACACCAGGATACCAAGGAGAGCTGGGCCCGGTTACAGCAACTGTTGAGGTATTTGCTGAATGTTTGATCTGTAACTCTTTTCATAGCTTTAGTTAAGTACTTTATTTATGAAGCATCTAATTTTGCAATTGATAGTTATTTTTTTAAAAAAATAGAGTTGCCATCAGCACATGTTTTACCTATGTTTTTTGTTGTGAATGACTGAAGAAGGCATTCAGCAAAAGTTCACAAAGACTCAGGAACTATAATGGTCTCTGCTTCAGCAGCAAAGCAAAATTAAGAGTTTAGCAGTCATTCTAGTTTGTTCAGGCTTTGCACAAAACACCGCCTTTTTAAGCAAAAGATTTAAGTCAGTAAACCAGTTTCTCAACCTCAACCATTTTAAGATGCGCAGACTTCAACTCCCAGAATTCCATGCTGACTGGAGAATTCTAGCAGTTGAACCTTTAAAGTTCCTGTGGCTGAGCAAACCTGGACTAAGTGCAGAGAAAGGCTGGAATAAAAGGAGCCCTAAGGAGTTTATGGGTAAAAGGTAAAAGGAAAATGCTTGGTTTGTGATCTATAAACTTTAATTCAGAATCAACTTAAATGACTATTCTGAGTGGATAGTTTTGTATATCTAGAAGATAACAGGTTCATTAAATAGTCACATTAAAAAGGTAAAGGTTCCCCTTGCACATATGTGCTACTCATTCCCGACTCTAGGGGGCAGTGCTCATCTCCATTTCAAAGCCAAAAAGCCAGCGTTGTCCAAAGATATCTTTGTAGTCATGTGGCCATCATGACTAAATGCAAAGGCACATGGAACGCTGTAACCTTTCCACCAAGGTGGTCCCTATTTTTCTATTTGCATTTTTACATGCTTTCGAACTGCTAGGATGGCAGAAGCTGGGATAAGTAATGGGAGCTCACTCAGTTACGTGGCACTAGGGATTCAAACCGCTGAACTGCCAACCTTCTGATCGACAAGCTTAGTGTCCAGCCACTGAGCCAACGCATCCCTATAGCCACATTACATAGGTTAATTACTCTTAAATTATAAGAGTTCTTCTCCTTAAAAACTAGTCCTTGTGTGATGGTGGTAAATATATGTAGCTAGGGTGTAGAATATTACTTACACCACTGAAGATGTTACCTAGCCTGGTAACGAAACTTTCAGAAATCAAACCATAAGCTCGGAGAACAAACCTCCACCCTCCCTAGTAACAAAAAAGGATAAAATGATTTACATAATGCTTCTGTAATGAACAGAGCTAAGATTGCTTTGAGACAGGGCTAGATTTATTCTGTAGTGGTTTTCATGTTGGCTTTCTGCCTCTCCTTTCCCATTCTTATTGGAATCATTTTCTTTTATTTTTCTTTTCTCCATTTTTCTACTTTCCCACGTTTTAGGAGTGATAATCCTGCACAATTGGCTTTAACAAAAGAATTTATAGATTCAAGTCCTAATCAGGTACTGACTACAACTACAAAGAGACCAGAAGATGATCCAGAAGAAAGACTAGTATGGGAGGTAAGTGTTGCATTTAGGGTCACCCTCGGATTTCTTCATCCATATAAAAAATGAACCTAATCAAATTTCCTTTGCCCCACATCTTGTTACATCACAGAAATCATAATTAATACTCTACTAAACCCATGAATCTGTGATGACAGTTGAATCTTTGATATTGATTCCAGATGAATGCATTGATCTTTACTTTGTTGATTTAAGCCCGTGATTAAGCTACTACTGGTAAAAGAGGCTCTCTTGCAGCAACTTTCGGTTCATAGATTTGTGGGACAGAGTTAGGATTATTTCTTTCTGAGAATGTAGGTGAAAGTATCTCTTTCTCCTTGAATGGCTTTGGGGTGAAACAGTAGAGAAGACTATGGTCCATTATTAAGTGATGGTCCTTTACTAGTCCTACATAACATATGGCATTTTGGGATTTTTGGTTAAATGAAATTCTGGCACAATAATTTTTTGGATAATAAAGAAAGGAAGGAGACTTGAGAATAAAAAACAGGGGATGTTCAATAGTTATCGTAGGGCTAATGACAATCTATTTAGTAACTCTCTAATCATTGGACATATCTTCCTAGGTGCAAAAGAACACTCCAGAAATCACAGGACAAGGTGTAAGAAGCCAAGAGAACAACTCAGATTTCTTAGGAAGAGAAGCCATCAACGGTGATAGCAGGAGGTATTGGCATACACAGGGCTGCCCTAGGGAAAGTGTTCTGGAAAATGATGAAAAATGGAGCTGTGGGAATATCCAGGCAGGGAACTTGTTTTGATCTGCTTTATTGTTTAGCAATAAAGTTTTTTTCACAGCCTGTTGTAATGGAATGTGTGGATGATCTTGAGGAAAAAAATAGAAGAGATGCTACCTAGGAAACAATCTGAGAAGAGCCCCCAGTGACTTAACTGTCAGAGGAAGAAACTTAGGAAGGATCCGCCCTAATAGATCAAGCAGTTAAATGTGATGAGAAACTTGTGTTGTAAGTTTTGTTTAATGTAGCCTTACAATAAAGGAAAATTAGTTTATCTTGCCATGTTTCCTGTCTGGTTTACCCGGGAAAGCTGACTTATCCTGAAAGTCTAAAAGTACAAACTTCCCATTGCCACTTTTAAATGCTTGATACATTAGGAAGGATCCTTCCTAAGTTTCTTCTTCTGTGTTAAAGTCCTTGGTGGCTTCTGTTACTCTTGCCTGGTTGTCTCCTAGGCTGCATCTCCTCCCCCATTTTCCCAAGGTCATCCATGCTTTCCATTATGTCTACTAAAGAATGGTTCCTTGCATATACCGTGTTTCCCCGAAAATAAGACAGGGTCTTATTTTCTTTTGACCCCTGAAATAAGTACCTGACCTTATTTTCAGGAGGTCTTATTATTTTTGAGGTGCAGGAGGCAGCAAGTGTGGTCATCTCATGGCTGCTGCTGTGTTGCAATATTTTTGGGAAGGGTTTATTTTCAGGGGAGAGCTTAGTTTTGGGGTAGAATGGACCAGGGAAATATTTAAGGTTTATTCTGTGAGCTTCATGGAAAAGTTGTATTGTCATGCATTTTAGATCAAACAAGGTGGGCAAATTGCAGTACAGAATACTTCTGTATAATTCCATTCCATTCCCCTTGGTTTTCTGTTTTGAGTTGTCTCATAGTTGCTCAATATTGACCACTGAGAATATTCTGGGGTTTGGGGAAGTTGGTTTCTGTTTTCTAATGTTGGAGTTCTCCTAAGTCACGAATACTTTCCTTGGTGTATAGATGATGCTATTTAGCGACATGACAATCTTATCCCTCTGTTTGCTAATACGCAGAATATGAACGTGGCACCTAAAATATTAATAGCCTCCATTAAAATGTGTTGCAGTTCAAAGTGCTCATGAATAAAATGAATACATGCTCTTCTTTATCTGTGGGTTTAATATACAATGGCTGTTTCACACATGTGCACTTGATATGGCAGTAATCAATGGATGAATTGGAATGCATGACCTCAGCCTACTTCTCCATCTCCTGCAGGAGGAGGAAGTTTCTCAGACAGCCAAAGTCTTTAAAGGATCTGCCTCAGCAAGAGGCACACCTTCAGGACATCTGCCAGGATGCTGATCGGGTAATGTCTCTATAAAAGTTTCATAGATTTTTCCAAGGCCTTTTCATGTTGCAGCCCACATGGATTCCCTTATTGTAGCAATAATGCTTGCTTTCCTTAGGCTGCTGGTTAGCTGCCACTTGGATGGAGAACAGGCCCTGGCATGAGTAGCAGATCTGGTCTACACATGCAGCGGGATGAGGTGGTAGAATATTGGGACTATAAACAGGGAAAATCAATTCCGCAAACCTGCTGCTATTCAGATAAAACAAACAAGGGAAAATGTTCTTTCTAAAATTTTCCTTGCTCCCCTAGATTTTTGTATTTCCAGGAAGTCCATGGAGGTTCTCAGTCATTCAGGTCCTGGTTGTCCCAAAAGTTCTTTTTCAAAAGGCAACTAGACTTCCTTTGTTTTTCCCTTGAAGATATTTCGCTTCTCATCCAAGAAGTTTCTTCAGTTCTGATTGAAGGCATCGGAACTGAAGAAGCTTCTTGGATGAGAAGCGAAATATCTTCAAGGGAAAAAACAGTTGCCTTTTGGGGGGAAAACACCTTTGGAATATTTCCAGGAAGAGATTTTTTCTGCAAGGAATCTTTAAAAATATGAGCTTCAGAAATTTGATGTACTATTAGTCAGAGTAAGTCATCTACCTTAGGGAATGGATGCTAGGAAATATGAAAACAGGGGCAGCAGAATGTTCCTTCTGAACTTCTTCATTCAATCTTGAGTACAACCAATAAGTTTCAATAAAAGATCTTCACTGTTGTACACTACCCAGAGTCTCCTCTAGAGAAGTAGGGTAGCTATATAAATTTGATTAATAACTAAATACATAAATAGAAGAGAAGCTATAATCTTACCAATGTTAAAGGATAATCCTGTTCTCAGGCTAGTTATCTTCAAGTGGTCCAACCAATCGTAACTTTTTCAGAACTCTGTTGCCTCTTTACCACTTGCCTGTTCTATGAGTAAAATCTCTGTCAATATCAAAGTTGATGTGATCGTTTCTGATTATTATATATCATTTCCCAGGAAGTTTTACTCTAAACAGTTTACATAGAACTTTGTAGTTCTTAAACACTGATTAGTTCCCACTGCATAGATTAAGAAGCTCAAAGACTATTAGCACCTTGGAGTTGGGTGGGCTTAATAAATCTAATAAATAAAATTAAATAAAATACAGAGGGGATTTAGACACTTGGCCTTCCCCCATCTGCAGCTAACTTTCTCACACTATCACCTTTTCTTTCCAGAATTCTTTTGCTTAGATAAAAGGGAAAACAACATAAAAAGAAGTTGATTCTCAGCCAATTAATACCAGAGAAAAGTAGATCTTTGTGAATAATAATGTTCTCTACTCAGGCTCTGTCAAGAGGAAATAAAAGAGGCAGAGGTATTGCATTCTGAAGATCTTAGGTTAAAACTATTGCATCTCCTACTTAAAAGATTAGGAAATGAAAGCTCTTTACTTCAGACCTTCAAGAGCATTGGTGATAGAGAATAAAATCCATGAGTAAGTGATATGACATAAAGCAAATGGCAGATTTTTTATTTTAGTCTGTATTAAGAATGTATATATTTTGCACCACTTAGGAAATACAGCAGTTGCTACATACTGATCACAGGTGGAGTCCAGAAATGGAAGATGCCCTTGAGGAACTAGGAGAATTATGGGCTGAATTAAAAAAAAGGCATCAGGAAAATGGCAAGGCCTTGCAGGAAATTGACACAGTGAGTAGTAGCCATCCCCGTAAGCAATATTTTTTTCTTCCTTTCTCATTTGCAATAGTTCAGCAAGCATTGGGTATGTTTCCCTTGCAGTCCTGGATGGAAATGGAAGCAGGGGAATGTGCCATGTTACATTGGGGAAAAGCACTACCAGATGAGCTCTGCTGGAATGGTGTTGGAAGAAATGTACATCTGGGTTCAGTTCCAAGTGGGGAAAAAGACACTGGAAACATGGAGGCTGTTTGGAAAGATGGTTTAATGGTGGGCAGGACCACATGGCTTGAGCTCTTGAGCAGAAAAAAAAAGCCGAGATGCCGAGAGAGCCTGAGTTTTATAATCTCTGTTGGTCCCACCTCTCTGTTTCCTGTTCCTGTGTAAGAAATGTATCCCATTGGCTGTCAGACTCCCAGGGGTGGGGGGTCTTAGCTAACTTTGTAGGTTGTGTGCTAACTTTGGTTGAAACTTGGTGGATGGTGCAATGAAGGGCAATGGGATGGGGTAGATTTTGTTATGTAGAATAGGCTGGCCCAGGCCTTAATGGCCCATTAACAAAAGTGGGGGGGGGGATGAGTTTCTGCCTTCCTTTTAGGGGGAAATATTCTTCCCTTTTAATATCTCCTAAAATATTTCATTTTCTAGGAGAGAGGTGGGTACTATCTTCCTACAATGGGAAACGGGAATTAAGAAAACAAGTCCCTTCTAAAACTTGTATCTTACTCATTGCAAGTTCTAATCCCAAGATAAATTTCATTTTTGTTCTCTCTCCAAGCGGCTCATTTGCTCTGAATTTTTTTTTTACAAGCATCTGGATGTGCTTCTTTTTGGTGGAGTGTTCCTACACAATTTTTCCTACTGTTAGAAAGTTGACCCCGGGGATTTGTGTGAACTCTTCTCTCCTCCAAAGAAGACTTCTCGGGTGCTATATATCTTGGGCTAGATGTAGCTCATGTATGTTATTCCTTTCTCTTTGCAGGCTTTGCAGCTGGTTGGGGAGCTAGAAGCAGCTGAGTGTTGGCTAGAAACTGTGGCAGGCTTTCTCGCTGAGCCAAGAGCAACAAAGAACCTTGATGACCTCCAGAGAGATCTGCAAAAAGTTGGCACCTTGAAGAACAAAGCTGGAGCATGGGCTGCTAAGATTCACACTCTGCAGAAAGAAATGCAGATGGTCTCCTCCTCGGAACACACAGCAGCTGCAATGATTCAGAGAAAAATGAAACGAGTAAAGGAAAAGTAAGTTCCTAAGGATCAAAATACTGGGCGGAAGTAATATAACAGCTGGGCTTTTCAGAAGGTAATACAAAGAGACCGCATTTCTTCAGGGAGGCCTTATTTAAAAGACAGCTAAGCAAGAGAAGTTGACTTAAAGAAATAGGGCTGTTTAATAAGGTCTTTCTTCTTGCTAGAGGTTTATCTCCTGAGCTAACCAGTTGTTTCTACTTGATAAAGCAGAGTAAATTTCTCTGTGCTTAGAATAGAATAGAATAGAATAGAATAGAATAGAATAGAATAGAATTCTTTATTGGCCAAGTGTGATTGGACACACAAGGAATTTGTCTTTGGTACATATGCTCTCAGCGTACTTAAAGAAAAATAAAATAGAATACATTCATCAAGAATAATAAGATACAACACTTAATAATATAGGTTACTTATAAACAATCAAATCCTACTAGGAAACAAATAAAACAATATAAATTGTAAAGATACAAGCAACATGGTTATAGTCATAAGTGGGAAGAGATAGGTACTAGGAAGGAAGAGAAGAAGAATAGTAATACAGTCTTAGTAAATAATTTGATAGTGTTGTGGGAATTAGTTGTTTAGCAGAGTGATGGCATTCAAGGAAAAACTGTCCCTGTGTCAACTTGTTCTGGTGTGCAGTGCCCTATAGCATCGTTTTGAGGGTAGAAGTTGAAACAATTTATGTCCAGTAGATATGTAGATATGGTCTGTAGATATATTCACAGCCGTCTTTTTGACTCATGCAGTATACAGGTCCTCGGTGGAAGGCAGGTTGGTAGCAATTTTTTTTTCTAATATATTATCCATATATTGCTAAATAGTTTACATTTTCTCACCAGGCTGGCCTGTGTACAGGAAACCCTCCAGCGCCAAGCATCCGATTTACATGATTCCCTGATTTTAATGGAGTTCTTACAGAATGTCCAAATGGATCAGACGCTAAACCAAAAAAGTCAAATAAAGGTAAGAAGCAAAGAAAAGAGGAGAAATGAATTACAAAATTATGGAATAACAAGAGTGGGAAGGACTTTTGAGGTTTTCTAGTCCAAATCCCTACTGAAGCAAGAGACCCTATATCATTGCAGACCAATGGCTGTCAAATCTCTTCTTAAAAAGAAGAGGAATTTAGGAAATTAGGTTGGACCTCTCTTTGAACAGCTTCCATCTGTTACTTCTTATCTTGCTCCGAGGTGCTATGGAGAATAGATCAGTCCCCCTCTTCTCTGTGACAGAAATGTGATCTCAATAGCTTCCAGTCAGTGGGAAGTATACATTATAAGAGACTTCTCCTTATTGTTTTGTTTGGACAGCAGGATATCATCTGATATCTCAGTTCAGAGTTAACTCACCAAAATAAGGCTTTTGCTATTAAGGGTCAGGATTTCAGTCCTTGCTTGGATATAATTTAGTTTTGGGATGTTATATTGCCATGATGGCGAGCCAATGGCACTCCCTGAGTCCTTGGGACAAGCGTGGCATATAAACCCAATAAACCAAACCTAACCTAATGTGCCACAAGTGGCATGCAGCACTCTCTGTGGGCACGCGAGCTGTCACCCCAGTTCAGCTCCACCGTGCATGCGTGTGTGTCTCCCACTGGCCAGCTGGTCATTGGGTCTCTGCCATGAATGCACAGGGTATGTCCAGGGGGTGCATGCACAGGGGAGGGGCACAAGTGTGGGGGCCATTTGCGCATTGCATTTTGGGAGTTTGGGGGCGCGCATGCGCATTGGGCACTAGGTCCAGAAAAGGTCAGCCATCACTGGTGTATTGTCTCTAAAGAGATCATTTGGTGACCAAGAGTAATTATTATTCTTTTTTTCAGGATTCATTGAATCTCAAAAGAAATATGGCAACTAAATTACAATTGTAAAGACTTTTTATAGTTGAATTTTAACCTCATTTAAGTTCTGATCATCTCCAATTGTGAAAGCATTGGCTCTAGTCCACTAACTGCAACAACTGACACTAGAGCTGAACTGTCACAATAATCTGCCTGGCTGTTTACTGAAATATCTCTTGAAGTTCATGAGAAAGAACTAGCATTTAAAAATATGGTAGATATCAATCTCCCTTATACGCTGATTGATAAATTGATATTAGCAACATTGTGGTTAATGTTTTGTGAGCATATCTAGTAAATAAGTCCAGAGGTGGTATTCAGCCAGTTCTGACAGGTTCTGGAGAACTGTTAGTGGAAATTTTGAGTAATTTGGAGAACTGGCAAATAGGCTAGCCACCCCCCTGCTGCCTCCCAGCCTCCTAGTTGATCTTCTTTTGTTGCCCTGAACAGGAGAACAGAGCTGGAAAACATGGGGTGGGGAGGGAATGGGGATTTTGCAGTATCCTTCCTCTGCGACACCCACAAAGCCACTCCCACAAAGCCATGCCACACCCATAAAGCCACACCCACAGAACCAATAGTAAAAAAAAATCAATGCCACCACTGAATAAGTCCAAGGGAAACCTTTTCAGTAGAAGTACCATGCCCCTGCAGTAAACTGCAAATTTAAATCTGTCACAGTGTCTCAATTCCCATTGATTGAAGACACTTTTATTTTAAATGTTTACCAATTACTTTTTTAATCTAGTACTTTCAAATATTTAGAGTCTATTTTGTTACTACTTTATTATTTTATTTATTTTAAAAGGTAACAGGTTACTTTTTAATGTTAAGACAGATTTTTACAAGATTGTTTAAAATATTGTTATTGCTTCTATAAATTAGCTGTTGCCCTTATTTTAAGATAATGCGTAATATAGGTGAAGAGTGGGATCTAGCTTTTTATCATTTTGTATTAAAAAATAAAGAAAGCTCAAAGTCTTATAGTTTTTATATATTGCAAAACTATTCTGTGTATAGGTCTTGTTACTGTTAATTTTTATATGCCGTTGACATTTAAATGAGTTTATTTACAATAGCAAAGAAATATGAAGCAAGACATATCAACTAATATTGTATGTGCAGCTCATATCTAATTAATCCTTCCAATTATGGATAAAATCTCAAAGGTTCTTTTTTCAAAAGGCAACTGGACTTTCTTGGTTTTCTTGGAAGACATTTTGCTTCTCATCCAAGAAGCTTCTTCAACCATAGCTTGGATGACTGAGAAGCTCCATAGACATTATGGCTCAAACATTTGTCTAAATATAAAAAGAGAGATGTGATGAGTTTTTCGTATCATTTTATAACTGGTACCATTTTATGCTTGTTATATGCTCTGTTGTGTGATCATAAAAACATTCAGTACTCATTTTCTTCAGTTCCCAAATGTTGGCATATAATTCAAAAGAAAATGAGCATCAAGAAAAACAGTAAGTCTTCCAAAACAAAATTAATATGTGAAGCAAATTTTGTCCTAAAGAGAATCACTATGAAAGACCACATCATAAGAACCAATCCCAGGCTTGTAATTTTTGTAAATAGCATGAAAAATCTTCTGGTACTTAGGAGACTCTCAAGCACTTAAAGTTACCAGCCCCTGTGTAGACTTCAAACAAAGTTTTAACTGAATGTACAATGATTCTGCTTTTCGTGGGAAGAGAAAGCTCATTGAGCAACAATTAGTTATTACCCCAATTACTTGGTTTAAGATATAATCTCCAAACCCTGTCCAAGTTCTTATGAAAGGATTACATTGCTATTTTCACGTTTGGATTTCCCCATAACGTTCATGCAACATGCTCATACAGAATAAAACAGTTGGAATGCTATCAAATGCTAACTCTTCACATCATTTAATAAGTTAGAATGGGAAATCCATACTTACCTAACAGCCAAACATGTTAAATAGACCTGTTTCTGAATTACCTACAAAGGCAAAACCCAGGAAGCAAAATTTACCATTTATGAGTGTAAAGTAAACTGTATGATATAAACTTAAATCTAAAGGATTTTTTCCCCCTGAGTTTTAAATGGATTTATGGTGGATAAAAAATATTCTGTGACTTTGAACTTTTTTCAGGATATTTGGATAACAGGCTCGCATGCCTGCAGAGAGGGCTCTGTATGCCACCTGTGGCACGCATACCATAGGTTCGCCACCACAGTTTATGAGCTCAATTCCTGAATTTGAACCCAATAAGGTAGATCTGACTAAACACATCTTAACAAGATCCAATAAGGATGATGACATACTGCCTCACTAGTCCATGAAATAGAAGATTTTTCCCTGACCCTTTAAAGACAGTCCTCGACTTATAACAGTTCATTTAGTGACCTTTCAAAATTACAATGGTATGAAAAATGAATGTTCTAATAGAGAGAAGTTTCCCTGAAGATGGGCTCCAGCATGAATCCGAAAGCTCAGAAAAGTGAATTCCTGCTCCTGGTGACTTACCCACATTTGATCTTGATTTATGACCATTTTTCACACTTACAACCATTGCAGCGTTCTCATGGTCACATGATCAAAAATTGAACGCTTGGCAACTGATTCATATTGATGATGGTTGCAGTGTCCTGTGGCCTTGTGATCTACTTTTGCTGCCTCCTGACAAGCAAAGTCAATGGGGAAGCTAGATTTACTGTGTTATTAACTTAACAACTGCAATGATCCACATAATAACTCTGACTAGAAAGGTCATAAAATGGATCAAAATTAACTTAACAACTGTCTTGCTTAGCGACAGAAATGTTGGGCTCATAAGTCAGGGACTACCTGTATAAACTCTTTGTGTTCAGATATTTTCATCAGAATCTGATGAGCACACTCTGTTTCTAATTAAAAGTCCATTGGTAAAACATGACATTTCATAACTGAAGTCTCAATACAGTCTTCTTTATTATCCTTTTCCCCCTATCTTTAGCAACGGTTTGTGTTTTTTCTATGTCACTGTGTTTCCAGATATTTAACCTGGTTTGTAGTATTTTATTAGCTTTTTCTAAGTTGTTATAGCAGCTTTAGAAATCGTTTGACTAACTGGGAAATCATGTTTCCTCTTATATGAATTTTATCTGTAATTGTATCAAAAGATGTTTGGAATATATCCATTGAATCTTGTATTCCTCTAAACTTAGCAAGGTTCTTATTCATTTCTTTAAGAGAGGACATCACACTTTCAATTTTTTCAGTGGATATTTTCATGAACAGCTGGTGCTGTAGCACTGTTCATCATTTTAGCACAATTTAGAGCCTCAGGACGTTCTGCCTTTTGAAGATCTATAGGCAGTATATGTTATTTAGACCAAGAAACATAGATTGGGCACTTGTTTAACAATTCTAATTAAAGAGATTTCTTTTTTGTTCCACTCAATCATGTGTGATTCTTGGATACTGCCTAGGCCAGTGATTCCCAAACTTGGCAACTTTAAGACTTGTGGACTTCAACTCCCAGAGTTCTCCAGCCAGAAGAGCCAGCTGGAGAATTCTGGGAGTTGAAGTCCACAAGTCTTAAAGTTGCCAAGTTTGGGAACCACTGGCCTAGACAAGTCCCTGAGGTTTTCTTGGCAAGGTTTTTCAGAAGTGGTTTGCCATTGCCTCCTACCTAAAGGTAAGAGAGAGTGACTGGCCCAAGGTCACCCAGTTGGGTCTAGGACTGTTCTCGTACCCTTCACCGTCCCTTTTTCACCCCCAGTGTTCCGCCTCCAACCATTCACCTCTACCATTTCACCTCCGCTGTTAGGGCCCTAACTGTTCGTGCCGGCCAGCTTCTTTAGTCCCAGACTGTTCATCAGGGGCCATTTTGAGAGATAGTGTTCACCCCGGGCTTTTGGGCTCAGGTGACAGTTCACCGCCAGCCAATCAGAGAAAGGGAAGGATGAAAGAGAGAGAGAGGGAGAAAGTGTTCCGTGTGGAGACAGCTAGAATCCTAATAGCAGAGGCGAATTGGTAGAGGTGAATGACTGGGGGTGGAACCCTGGGGGCAAAAGAGGGGCGGCAAAGGGTACGAGGAGAACAGTCCCATTCCGTACCCAGTTGGCTTTGTGCTGGATCTTCCAATTTCTAGCCTGATGTCTTGACCACTGCACAAAACTGGGTCTCAATTAAGGAGATAAATAACTCTAAGGCAGGGGTGTCAAACTCATGTCATCATGGTTGCATCACGTGACATATCGGGGCTTTGCTAAACCAGGTGTGGGTGTGGCCAGCACATAACACAAGTTTGACAGCCCTGCTCCAAGGCAACAAGAACAGGAAAATAGACAAACTTCTTGATTAACAGTTTAAATAACAAATGATTAATCTTGAGTGGGATGTTATTGTTTTACTACCTTTCTGTTTTAAATTCCTCCTTTGTAGAATTGAAATAATGATAATTTCTTTCCAAAATTGCTATGATAATTAATAGAATGATCTATGTATTTTAATACCAATATTGCTTCTATACTTACTTTGCTTCAGGGTGCACCAAACCAATTCAATTCCCCCGAACCTTTGCACCTTGTTTTATCCCAAAGTGCTCAACAGGGGAAGAGTAAGGACATGAGTAGACCACTAAAGGAATTACAAGAAGCAGTGGAAATGCTGAACAATGTAGTGAAGGAACGAGAGCAGACCTTGAAGGTGGCGACTGAAACTGAGAATCTGGAGTACTTTCCTCAAGTTATGAAAGACAAGGAAGAAATTGGGGTAAGAGGAGGCTAAGAGGTGCCACATATAAGCAGACCTCTCTAATGATTAAAGAGAGAACAGCTACAGTTTATACCCTGCCCCAACTCATTGTTTCTTGTTGTAATGTTTCTGGTATTGAAACAAGAATCTGACACATACCGATTAGTAGTTTTTCCTGACTATCTGTTAAAGATATGTCTATACCAGAAATGCAGAATCTTTTGCAGGTTGTCATATTGTTGACTTACTTTAATCCAGTGCAATTCTTCATGCAGACTAACATATTTTTCAGAGTATAAGACGCACCTTAGTTTTTGGGGAGGAAAATAGGGGAAAAATTTCTGCCTACCAAGTATTCATTTTTATTCCCATAACACCAGAAAAGCAAGCAAACACAATAGTATAATAATAAGAAAAAAACATTTTTTCTTTCCCCGGGTGGCCAGGGAATCTCTTAATAAGCTTAACTAGATGTCTGGGCATTCAGCCAAACGCACTTTACATCTGGTAAAAATGTAACAAAGCTGAATCAACAAACCAGCCCGGAGCTTGCCTGAAGGAAACAAGTTGAGAAAACTCAGATAGCTGATAGGAAAAATCAATGCCTTGCCCTTAAAGGGATTATCCCCAAAGGAATAGAAATCACAAAGTCACAGGAACTCTCTGCCTTGCCCTTGAGAGAATTATCTCCCCAAAATAGGAACTGGACAAAAGAAGTACCTCTTAAGGCATTCTTCAAATCTTTTGTCTTTGGCTTCTCCCAGCTGGAAGGATTTTTTTTTCAACAGTATGCTGCAGTAAAAATATTTGAAGTTTTTTTTCCAGCCCTAATGAGTTGCTAATGAGTCTTCAGTCTTCTGAAGGCAAAGCTTCATGCCTTAGCACTTCATTAGGGCTAAAAAAAAGCTTCCAAAAAGCTACATTCGGAGTATAAAATGCATCCCAATTTTCAGCCTCCTTTAGGGGGGGGGGAGTGTGTCTTATGCTCCAAAAAATACAGTAAAATATTGAAAAGTGTTTAGAGGAAGCTGATTTATATAAAGTCAGACTGCCATGGTCCATTTAATTATACATTGTCTACTCTGATGCCAACAGTGTTTTGGAAAGGAGAATTTCTCAGAGATTTAGAGATCCTGGGGGTTGAACCTGAGATCCTTTTGAATGTAAATCTTAACCTGTGATGAGTTCCCCAAAGTAAATGAGTTGCTGCTCACGTTTCCTTCCAGATGTTCTTATATTACTGAGACTCTGTTTACACCACATTCTGTCTCATGCCTTTTCACTCTATCCCTACATGGCTTTCCACACATTCTCATCCATCCATATAGAAATTATGGAAATTCCTTGGAAGCAAATATTCAAATATTGCATCAAACATGTAAGTGGTCCAAATTAGCACTACAGTAGATATTATGAAATCCTTCAACAAATCTCAGAAATAGATCTCCAAATCTAAGAATCCTCAGGGAAAGTGGCACATTTCAAAAATGCATAAGATAATATTTTGTCTTATAAAAAACAGCCGGTATAAATAGCCTAGTTTTCATATTAACAAATCTGCAATAAGGTGCAAATTAAGACCAACATGAAGCCCTTTTAGAAAAAAAAACCCAATGTAAAATCAGCTTGGACAAAAAAAATGTCCTTAAATGATGGAAGGATGAGCCAAATTCAGAAATCAAGAATTCAGTCTGGGCTAAACCAAAGCGTTTTGTGTCTAGACAAGTGCAATTTCCGGACTTGGATATTAGACAGAGAGCAATAGCACTTAGACTTATATATCACTTCATAATGCTTTATAGCCCTTTCTAAGCGTTTTACAGAATCAGTATATTGCCCCCAACAATCTGGGTCATCATTTTATTGACCTCAGAAGTGATGGAAGGTTGAGACAATCTTGAGCTGGTCAGGATCGAACATCTGGCAGTCGCCAGAGTTAGCCTGCAACATTGCATTCTAACCACTATGCCAACACATATCAAGAAATGTCAAGCACTGAATGCCATTGCTAAACTTCCTGTTTGTTCTTTCACTTCTCAGCTGAGCTGGGTGACCTCACAGATTGAAACAATCCAGGAGAGAGCAGAAACACTAGCTCGGGACCTCATCCAAGCAGAGAAGAGTTTTACCACTGTAAAAAGCGAGATGGATCTGTTTGATGTGCAGGGCATACAGAAAAGACAACAAGAGATAGAGGTGAGATCCAGAGCTTTGGTTCTGATTTTTCTATCTTGAAGAATGTTGAAACTGAGTTAGTTTTCCCCACTTCAGAAAGTTTTCAGATGGCACTGGTTTTTTAAATTAAAATTAATTTAAATGCACCAAACAACTATTGTGTTTTCCTCCTTCATGCTTCCATTTGTAAATATAAATGGAGGAACTGGTAGAAAATGGAAGAGTTACAAATGGAGGGTAATGTCATCTGGATCCCTTGTAAAAATTCAGGAATGAGGTAAGGAAATTGTTTAATAACTGTTCTGTCGGGAACCATTCCATCTCCTGTAATCTTGTCTGCAAAGAGAGCTAACTTTTCTTGTTTAGCTCATTCTGTTTTTTTTTTTTACAAGTTTGGCCTTGGGCTAATCTCAGATGTATGTGGGTGAGGAATGTCCTGGGATTTAAAATTAGATTGTCTCTGGTATATAAGAACAAATATATTTTGCTGTAGTCAGAATGTCCCAAATGACATGTACTGGATGCTTAAATGCATTCCTGGACTTTGTAGGTTGAAGATTTGGGGGTTAATAGTTGGAAATAGTTGAACATATTCCAAGGGTTAAGTGGTGTGAAGTGCTTCTCATGTTTATACAGATGTAAATGCAGCAACAATTAGCCCAATGTCCACAAAGTTGCTGGGCTCAGTAGCCACTCCCCCAAATAAGTTTCATTATCTCATAGCAGATGTGGGGACTATAGATTTTAAAGAAGACATTATACATAAGTTTTTTTAAAAATCTATTCTGCCTAGTTACCATTGCAAATCACAGAAGATTATCTCACAAGTTTAAGTTTGACTATAATTTTGAGCAGTACTTTTTAAAAGGGTGTGATGTTTATTGGTTCTGACCATTTGTGCTTTTTTTTAAGCTTTCCTCCACCCCCCACCCCCCAAAAAAAAATCAATAGCAAGAAGCCTATCCTTTCTGGGATAGCAACAAGAATTTGCTATCCAGAAGGAACCAAGGAAGTGTCTTCACCACTGTGAATCCTGTTGTTCTGTGTCCCATAGAGTGATATGACTCCGCTGGAGGGAAATATAGAGGAACTGGAAAGAGCAGCTACTCACCTGGTTCAAATATCTGAGGACTCCAAACCGATTCTTGAAATATTAGAGGCTTGGAAAGATCTCCAAAAACTGGTGCTAGAAAATTCAGTTCATGGGCAGCAGACTGTGCGGTTATGGCAATTCTTTAAAGGCTATCTGGCCATTATGTAAGTTAGTTTCTCTTTTTCTTATTCGCCTTAAAATCTTGGGGTGCAAGATGCCCAAAATTAAGAACTGTCTTAAATTACAAAAAAAAAAAGATTGTTTTTCAGACAGCATACCGACATTTTGTTGGAGGAAAAATCCATCTGGTTCAGTTCCAAGCTGGTAGAAAAGCATAGGAGATAAAATGGAGGCTTATTGGAAAGAAGGACTCTGTTTATTGATGAGCAGAGCCAACAACAGCATTTGGTTCTGGGGCAGCTCACTATGTGGATGGATCTTTATAGGTTTCTGGGGCTTTGTGTTTGAAATGCTTCAGGGGATTGTGCAATGTAGTGAGCCTGGTATCTTTTGCTATTCTAATGGTGGTGGGCTAATCCTATTATGTCCTAAAAGGCCACATCCGATGGGGAAATGCAAAGTTTAATCCCATCATTTGGAACTGAAGGTCTTTTGTTTGTGAATAGGCTGGCTCAGTCTTTCTTAATGAGCATTGGAGGCCCTATCTGCTGGAGGCTATTAAGAAAGACTGGGAAAGACTAAGAAGTCTAAGAACAGGTTTCTCCATTTCCTCCTTTGGAAAAATATAATATTCTACTTCTTTTCATATTCCCAAAATATTTCATTCTCTAGAAGGGGGATGACTTCTTGCAATTTCCTTACAATTCATACCATATAGCTTTCTAGATAGTCTTATTTTCTTTCTGATTTTTATACTTCAGCAAGAATGCGTCTTGCTGCTAGAGCAGGGGTTGGCAACCTTAAACACTCAGAGCCACAAAGATCATAATTGGGAGCCCCCTGTTTAATTCTGGAGCCAACCAACCAAAAGTCCAGTTCCCCACCATAGAGTCTCCTAGCACAGCATCCTTTTTCCCCTGCTGACCAGAAGTCGGGTTCCCCCAACCATAGAGTCTCCTAGTGCGGCGTCCTTTTTCCTCTACCTGCCGTAACTGAAAGCCCTATCAATTCTGGAGCCAACCAGTGACAGGGAGCCATAGCAGAGGGATGAAAGAGCCACATGCGGCTCCAGAGCCACATGTTGCCAACCCCTGTCCTAGAGAAATCTTGGGAACGGCTTGACGTTTTAAAATTAATTAAAGATCAGAATCAGGAAATAGTATTTTTATTTTAAAAAATTAAACCTTCCTTAGACTTCAAACTGTTTTGTCTGTGAGATGTTTTTGTTTTGAAGACAATTCAATTAGCTTCTTAAATCTATTTCAGTCCTAGGCACAGTTCTCCACAGCAAGTATTTCTTGATGTCAAATTGCGTGCAATCTGAATGTAAATTGTCACAGTTGACAAACATACAGGGAAGTTGCCATTGGCTACATATTTCCTTGCTTTATACACCTTTATTGAGCAAAATACACATGCAAATATTTTAGTGTTGTCAAGTATGATGACCTATGTGTGAGTTCCTTGCTAACTTTTAAACAATAGTGGGAGAAGCTGGCATTGTTTTCACATCTTTACTATTTCCTGAGTAGACTTTGAGACAAGGTAATGGAAAGTGTTTCCATGTCTTGCCAAGAAAACTGAATGGAAATGTCCATGTAAGTCAGTAGGTGTCCAGCACAGCTTGAAGGTGATTTGATGTTTTTAAAAGGCTTGAGGGAAGTGCTTGCTATCTTAATTATGAACTATAGTCAGAAAAATTCTGCCATCTAGTGACACAGATGCAGAATAGACATCCAGGGTGATTCTTGGTTCCTAATAGCTAATGTTCTGCCTGTATTTTAGTGAATATACTGTGACTTTGTTGGTAGTGCAGAACAAGGATGGGTGGGCTTCAGATCAGTCTGGTGTGTTTTAATTTTTTAAATCAAAACCTGAAGACCCACCAACCAAACCCTGGAGTAAAAGATATTAATTTAGAATTAAGGAATAAGTTTCCCATCAGCATCTTCTGACACAGTGACTCAGTGGCTGAGCTTGTTGATCAGAAGGTCGGCAGTTCAGAGGTTCGAATCCCTAGCGCCACATAACAGCATGAGCTCCCATTACTTGCCCCAGCTTCTGCCAACCTAGCAGTTTGAAAGCAAGTAAAAAATGCAAGTAGAAAAATAAGAACCACCTTTGGTGGGAAGGTAACAGCGCTCCATGCACCTTCAGCATTTAGTCATGCCAGTCACATGACCATGGAGATGTCTTCGGAGAGCGCTGGCTCTTTGGCTTTGAAATGGAGTTGACCACTGTCCCTAGAGCTGGAAACGACTATCACACATGTGAGGGGGGGAGCCTTTACCTTTAAGCATCTTAAGCCTAAGAGTATATTTTGAGTACCAGGATTGCATTAAGCATGCAGCATTTCATGTCCACTAAATGCACTCCCTATTACTTCCAGGTTTCCTCATTCAGCAGACAAATTTTGGTGCACAAAGTCCTTGAGGGTTTTTGTTATTGTTGCTGCCGCTATCCTAACATCATCCAAAAATCTATCTTTTGGTTTTCATCTACTTTTTGGTCTACTTTTGCAATGGAAAGTTAAATTGGCTATTTGTGATTTTATTAGTATTTATAGGCCGCCCTTTTTCCTGAGGGGACTCAGGGCGGCTTACAGGGGCAACATCCTGAAACTCAACCCAGAGGTGGTCTACCAATTCATCCTCTTGTGCCTCGGCTGGAACTGCAGGGATGGAGTCCAAATCCGATCGAAACCGAGCAATTTTAGGCTATATATTTAGGCAGGTATGAAGACCTGTTTCTTCTGGTTGCATTCACAGCTGTCCTCTCACCCTTGATTTTCTAGCTCTTGGACAGAGGACACCCGGGCACAAATTTTCTCAGAGAATCTGAATGCCCAGGGTCTTTCCGAAGCCCCCTGGGAGAATCTGAAGAATAGTATGGAGGCTAAATTCAAGGAGTTTGAAGAGTTGGCAGCATCCGTGTGGGAGCTGATAGCTGAAAAGCATTATTTGAGTAAAACGGTAAGTGTGAAAGGCTAGGGATATAAATATTCCACAGGCTGTCAATGGGGATATCATTTAGGTAATTTAGGAATTGGTATTTAAGTGCAGAAGAAGATCATGGTACCTTTTCAAATATGCCTGTCTTTATGAATAGTGGCTCAGAGCAGCTAATGGATTTCTGTAGATAATGGTTTTCATAGATTTGTCAGGACTGCTCTTAATTACGGATATTTTTTGCACCATTAAACAGCCCCCTCCTGGGCATTAGTTTCATCCAGCAGCAAATGCTTTTCAGTTAAATAGCATGTATTCATAGGCACAGATGGGTTAAAATCCTTGAGAAAGAGAGATAATATATAATTATAGATTATATCCAATTCACATCCTTGAAAGCATTTTTTCAAATAAAGAAATCCAGTGAGCAAATATTTTATACATTTTAAAAAAAAAAACCTCATAGTGTTGCCTAAAGCACCCACAGTATTTGCTATCTCTGATTTAGAGAGGCCCAGTAACATGATCTTATGAATGAGTTATTCATTTAGTTATCACTAAAATGATCAAAAAATCATATGGTATTAATTACAAAAATTATCTCAATTTCTGCTATTTTGAACCAGTGAGGAGAAACTGTGATGAAATGCACAAACGTAGGGTGGGATAGACACACCCAGTATTTAAACCTAGACCTTAAAATGAGAGATAAAATTCAATTCTGTAAATATATGTTGTCCTCTACAGAAGTGAAAGCAGTAAACACAGTCCAGGGTACAAGCAGACAAATGTAATCACAATCCTCAGTGTGATTTTTAATTGTTATTGCCCTGGACCAACATGCCAAGTTTCAAATAGATGTTTTAATTGCTTTGATTTCTTAAGAAAGTTCAAGTTTTCCTACAGGTTATTTTGGAGAAGTAGAAGAAAGAAATGGTTTCAGAGCAATGGTTTGGATCATCAAGGGTATCAAAGATTTATTCATTTTTAATATTGAGAACACTTTTGGGAAAGACAGAGTGGAGCTATGGGGTCCTTGGCAATAACCAAGCTCAGAGACCACCAAGGACCCCACAATTCAACCCTGAGCTACAAATATTCTCTTCTATTGGTAGAGTAAAACTAATTCAAGGGTTTGAGAGGAAAGCAAATGGACAGATTCAGAGGTGGGTTGCTCCCGGTTCGGCCCAGTTTGGCTGAAGTGGTAATGGCGGTGGAGGGAGGCTCTGGCCACCTGCCTGGCCATGTGCACGAGCAAACTGGTAGTAAAACAAGTATAAACCCACTACTGGACAGGTTTCAGAGCTGGTCACAAATCAGATTGCAAGGGAAAACAGCATCAGAAAATCAGGGGAGTAGCACTACACAAGAACAGTTTGGGAATAGACTCACATAGAAAAATCTAAAATGGGAAGAAGCAACTAAAGAATATCACACACAGAGTAGCTGCTGAGAACAAGGAGCAACATTACAGGAAATACTGAAAGGGATTAATTCCAGTTAGAACGAAAAGTGAGATTAACTCTAAGGAATATCTCTTCTTGCCTGCTAAAACAAGTGCAAGAGGACTGCAAAAGATGGAAGAGGGGTTTCTCTCTTGGGAACATTTGAGGAGAGTCTTTTCTCTCTCTCTAATAGTTTATTTTATAATCTTATGTCAGAGTTTTGGCAGTGTGACTATTATTATGACATAAACTAAGGAGCA
The DNA here is from genome assembly GCF_051295495.1 of Thamnophis sirtalis. Classification (NCBI taxonomy): domain Eukaryota; kingdom Metazoa; phylum Chordata; class Lepidosauria; order Squamata; family Natricidae; genus Thamnophis; species Thamnophis sirtalis. The sequence continues at coordinate 58,888,552 of NW_028261386.1, read as the reverse complement.
AAACAGAGCCCAGAGGACACAGAGCCTTTGTACAGTTAATAGTGGTTTATATATACAGACATATACATGGTAGATAAATTCCTTACCACTCAGCTACAGACACAAGGAGAGAAATGAGATACATGACGAGAGGGGGGAGGGAGAGGGAGGAAGGGAGAGGGGGGGGACGCCCTCTAATGACCACCTATATATAGACACCTCTTCAAGGGGTAAATGACTTGTGTGGACCCATCAGAGTTTTAAAGAGGTGATACCATATATTGCTGAATCATCATTGCATCAGCCTATAGATTACAGATTACAACCTTAAATCAGCTGGCAGCTATTAAATATTCATTACCTGATATCTTATTTTCTTTCTCTAATAATTTAATGCATACAATATATGAAACATAGTTCCATGGTTCTGTCTGAGGTCTATGCAACTTTCAGAGTTATCTTTCATTAAGGTTCCAGTGTTTTTTGTGACAAAATGATAGATTCTCTCAGCAGGCCTTATTGAGGTAACTGAACAAATAAGTAGGATATAATTGTTCAACTCTTTGAATGAAAAAGGACAGATACAAATCTATTAAGAGCCAAGGTGGCGCAGTGGTTAAGTGCAGCACTGCAGGCTACTGCTAGATCAGCAGTTCAGCGGTTCAAATCTCACCGGCTCAGGGTTGACTCAGCCTTCCATCCTTCCGAGGTGGGTAAAATGAGGACCCAGATTGTTGGGGGCAATATGCTGACTCTCTGTAAACCGCTTAGAGAGGCCTGAAAGGCCTATGAAGCGGTATATAAGTCTACTGCTATTGCTATTGCTATTGCTATTATTAATCTACCTGGAATCCTTAAGAATATGGAAACCAATATTTAAGAGAACAGAAATAGTTTCAGAGATATTGCAAAATGGCATTTCAGGTGGGCTTCCTCCCCCCCCCCCTCTTGTTCTGCCTTTAGATAAAGGAGCGAATGGAAGAACTACAGAACATGCTGGGATGGGTGATGGTACGATATCAAGCACAGTGTTCCCCAAAGGACCCTGGAAACAAGAATGATGAGCCTCAAAACCTCCAAGTTAGTATGCCTCTAATGTGCCTTTATTACAAATAGGAACTTTTATTCATGGCCTTGAGCAGGGGTCAGCAACTTTAAGCACTCAGAGAGCCATTTGGACCAGTTTCCCACAGAAAAGAAAACATTGAGAGCCACAAAGATCCTAACCAGAAGCCCCCATTCAATTCTGGAGCTGACCGGAAATCCGGTTCCCCTACCAAAGAGTCTCCTCCTAGCATGGCATCCTTTTTCCTCTACCTGTCCTAACTGAAAGCCCTATCAATTGTGGAACTGACCAGAAAGCCTGCTCCTTGCCATAAGAGTCTCCTCCTGGCGCGCTATGCTTCTCCCTCTCCCCAACCGGAAGGTCCTCTCAAAATTGTGCTGCTGACCAGTGACAGGGAGCTGCAGCAGGGATGAAAGAGCCACATGTGGCTCCAGAGCCGTTGGTTGCTGACCCCCTGTCCTTGGGAAAAGAAGAAGACGGTATTGCACAACCCAGGGGGGGAGGATGGAAATTTCCTTATTATTTACCTTTGTTATCTTTTTCACTGATTTGTACCTCTGGATGGTTATGTGTGTGAATTAGGGAAGTATTCATGTATTGTTTGCTTTTGTAAATTCTGCTATCAATATTGAATCTGCAGTTAATATATAGTTGTTGTCCATGCCATCAGCTGACTGCTTAAACATGAGGACATAGAACAGCTCAAGATGAAGAAACAATTTTCACTTCTTGTCCTCAGCCTTTCAAATTGGCAAAAGCAAAGATGGATCACCTTCAAATTTCTGAGAACGCTGACAATGAAAACAATTCGGCGGCATAAAAGTGTTTATGATTTAACTGCAAAATCACTAAAATGCATGGTTTGATTCAATATTCCTTTTGATGGGCTCCATCAATCAAAGCACTTATCTAGGCAAAGGGGTGAGATAACAGGAGGAGAATTTGGATTTAGCATATTGCCCCACCTACATAGGCTTGTGTTTGGATCAGTATAATGGGCTCATAGTGTGCAGTGAATCAACCTATGCAGTATGCATCTGGGAAGTCAAGTGTAGCACCAGCAGGGCTCAGGATTCTTAAATAACCCAATTCTGTTGCTTTGGCAACAGCTTCTCATTCTTGGAATTATAAAGTACCAGTCTACTCTATTTTGCTAAAGATAAGGACATCTGCCCAAAGGATATGCGTAGCTCGGTCAACATTTTGTTACTAAAAATAGAATATGGATATTCTACGTCTCATGGCTGTACTTTCATCCTTTTAAAAATTGCTGCTGTAGAAAAAGTGCAGGGGCTAATCACTGGGATCTTGTGTTATTGCCTTCTTCCCCTTGCAGCTTAATTTATTCTGGTCTCTTAAAGTCTTTAAGAAACTGGAAGGACTGTGGATCTCTCGCCTTTTTTCCAGGGTACTTAGCTTGCCTGTTCTTGTAAAGACTTGGGAGGAGATAATGTTTCTTTTTTAAGGAAGAAAGCTGTCTGGACCAGTCTTGGATAGCCCCATTGGAAGGTTGAGACCTAAGGGTTAGACTGAGAAGTTGTCAAAACATCATTGAAGAAGTATATTTATTATATTAAGATTTTTAAATAACCATCATCTTGGCTCCCATGCTCCCATTTCTTAATCTGATTCCTTTCCAATAATAAGAATAACAAGAGCCAAGCCCTATATCTATTTGCTGTTTTTCACCAATGTTGTAGTTTTCCCATTTAAGATTTGCTATCTTTATTTTAAGTATATTTTTGTACATCCAGGTTAAAACTGTCCAAAAGTTCAATACAGCAGTGGAACTTTTCTGTATGGTCTCATTTATATTATATTTAGCTAAAATACTTACCATCAGTATAGATTTTCAGTTGCTGGGTTTTTTTCCTCCTGAAAAAAATCTTAGCACAGGAGATTGAGGCAAAAAGCCTAGTTTCATATATAAAGCGCTTGTTCACTTGAGTGTAGTGTCTCCAAACTTGTAGCAGACTTGCCCTGCCAGTCTTCTGCCTCCTTGTGTGAATCAACCACAATATAGAATGAAGAACCAAATACTGACCTTTCCCCAGATGATTTCTAATTTTCTGAATAGGTCATGATCTTAGGTCCAGTTAATAGTACAGAAGCCTGCACTGTCCAGAAGGAAGTAGATCCCAGTTCAGAAGAAATAACAATGCTATAGCAATAGCAATAGCACTTAGACTTGTATACTGCTTCATAGTGCTTTTATAGCTCTCTCTAAGCGGTTTACAGAATCAGCATATTGCCCCCAACAATTTGGGTCCTCATTTTACCCACCTTGGAAGGATAAAAGGCTGAGTCAACCTTGAGATTTGAACTGCTGAACTGCAGCTAGCAGTCAGCTGAAGTAGCTTGCAGCACTGCACTCTAACCACTGTGCCACCTCGGCTCTTACCAAGCTGAAGGAAGAAAATGAACAAATTACCCACTGCAGCTTATTTATTGTCTTTTCTTACTCCCTAGATTGAACTCGATTCTGGAGCCGATGTGACTGAGACAGATGGCATCCTGAACTCTAAGGTGTTGATGAAATGTTCAGCAGAAGATTACCATAAGCAACAGAATGAACCAGTCTCCACTGCATTTGCACTAAATGTTCTTCCAGGGTACAAACAGAGCTTGGAAGAATCAGGAAATGGTTTGCCCTTTGAGGTGGAGGTCCCTCAGGGAACTCTAGTTCTAGAACCCTCAGAGACGCCAGTGTTACTTGTGCCACAGGCATCCCCTGGCAGTTTGGGTAGCACAGTGAGTTTGATCCTGAACATTGAAAAGGAAGGGGAGAAAAAAGCTGCAGGGAGCCAGACTGCATCTTCACCAACTGTAGGACAAGAGACTTCGCACAAGGTAAGGCATTTCCTTGCCAAAGATGATAGATAGATGATAGATAGATATCACATATACACACACACACAATTGCAAAATGCAATGCTATATCACAGGTGTCAGGGTTCCAAGAAACACCCCCAACAAAATAAAATCCAAGGCTTGAAGTTCCTCAAAGTTCCAATTTATTAGAGATGTCATGTTGGCACATCTGGGAAATCCCAAATCTGAAAGCTTCTAGGTTGTCCCCGCCCACTTGAAAGTTCACAACCATGCTCCACACCCACAAGTTCCTCAATGGTCCAATCAGAGGTCGGTTCCTACCGGTTTGGAGCAGTTCGGAAGAGTAGGTAGTAACTCAGCCTGCCATGCCCTCGAATCGGTTCTCTCGGCAGTGTCATCTTGTTTAATGCTTCTGTGCATGTGCAGAAGCATTTTTATAGTACTGTGCATGTGCGCATAGCGAAGCATGGGCACACCCCCAGCGCATCCCTGAGCGAACTGGCAGTAGCAGCAGCAGCCAGAACCCACCCCTGGGTCCAATCCATTCTCCAGATCGACTGGAGACTGAAGACACTCCCCAGTCACTCCCAAGCAGACAAATGTCCTTGACTCCCAGTACAAGGAATGTTGTTATGGCTAAGTTTACACCGCTCCGACAAAAAAAACCCCTCCCAATTTCCCAGGCTAAAATATGTGGCAGTCAGGAAGCAAAAAAGAAGAAAAATGGTTTCCAAAACTGACACAGGGTTTCTCGACCTTGGCAACTTTAAGATGTGGGGACTTCAATTCCCAGAATTCCCTAACCAGCATGAATTTTGGGAGCTGAAATCCACACATCTTAAAAGTTCCTCAATCCGAGATATACTGTTCTAGAGCAATGGGAGGCAAGAATTTCTAATATGAGGAAATTCCAAACTAAGAATGTCAAGTAACATCAGTGGGAAATTTGGAAGTTCATAACTAAGCAATAGTATATTAAAATGCAGTGTGGATCAAGGAAGCTAGTTTTGTTTTCTGCTTCTTACATAAACAGCTGCCATTTATGCATCCGGCACAATCTTTTTATGTGGCACCAACTGACTTTCTGCACCTTCATTTCTTTGCTGGCTGTTGTAGCTTGTCATTACTACTCCTTCACTTTCCATTTTTGTTTCTTTCCTGATATCCAGCTCTCTGAAATTAAACCCTCAGCCTGTAAAACATTTTGGAAACGTTGCCAGGGACTTTTAGAAAATACTTTGGGTAGTTTAAAGAGAAAGAAAAGGCTGTACCATCAGCATGCAAAAGAGGTAAAATTGCTGTGATGTAGGAATGAGGGAGTGAGGACCAGGGATGCATGTTAGAGCACATGGCTGCATGTTGCAAGGTCCTTTACTAACTAGCTCATTGCTACTCCTCATAGTTAACTTCTGCATTGATTTACAATTATCACATCCATGTTAGAAATCAGGCAGACACCTTTAGCGAGGGTACAATGTATGAAGGCATGAATACATTACAGCTGCATTAAAATTTCCATCTCATATCCTAATATGTCCTATGAAAACTGCTCCCATAGAACTTTAAATAGCTATAGCACTTATAAGCCACTTCACCGTACTTTACAGCCCTCCTTAAGCAGTTTACAGTGTTAGCATATTGCCCCCAACAATCTGGGTCCTCATGTTACCAACCTCGGAAGAATGGAAGGCTGAGTCAACCTTAAGCCAGTCAGGGTCGAAGGACTTAAACTCCTGACAGTCTGAGCAGAATTAGCCTGCAATACTGCATTCTAACCACTATGCCACCATGGCTCTTAAATATGTTGTATTTTATCCAAGCTTTCTCTATATGCTGTATTTGTTCTCCTCCACATCTTGCATCTTCAATAATTGACCAAAGGACAGAATTGAAGCCTACACAGTTTCTGCTGTTAATCTCTACATTTATTAAAGTTCTCTGTTCTGTGTAACTATTGAAGATACTTGAGAGACCGCCTTCTGCCAATTACCTCCCTGCGACCAATAAGATCACACAGATTGGGCCTCCTCCGTATTCCATCGGCCAGCCAGTGTCGGCTGGCAACTACAAGGAGGAGGGCCTTCTCAGTAGTCGCCCCGACCCTTTGGAACGAACTCCCCGTGGAGATTCGTACCCTCACCACCGTCCAGGCCTTCCGCACAGCCTTGAAGAACTGGCTAGCCCGTCAGGCCTGGGGATGAAGATAGTTGCCCCCCCCCGAATGATGAATGCATGTTGGTTACTGTTTTTATTATATGTGTCTTTGTTATTGTCTGTATTTCCCCTTCCCCGATTTTGTGTGAGCCGCCCTGAGTCCCCTCAGGGAAAAGGGCGGCCTACAAATCTCAATAAAATCACAAAATCACAAATCACAAGATGCTGGACTGGTGTCACCTATGCAGACTTACCATACAAATTCATGGAAGATATACTAGGACAAGGAACAGTATGTAATTTAGCTCCCACTCTGAAGGAGTAAATAGATTTGCAAAGGAAAAAGAATCAAGAAATGAGTCCTACGATATATTGAATTTTGAGCTAAGATATGGACAGGAGAAAATATTTTATTTTTGGAAAATGGCCAAACCTCTTTCAGCTGATCTTAACACCCATTAAATGTTTTTAATACTCTGTTGATAGCTTGAATGTTGAAATGAATTGAGAATGGGTAGCACATCACTTACAGTTTAGACATTAATGGCGGTGTGTTGCGTTATTTTGAGTTATACAAACTGTATGCTCACTACTTTACAGTGTACCCAATTGTCATTTCTTCAGTGTTGTCACATGAAAAGATAACACTTAAATATTTACAAAATGTGAGTGGGTGTACTCACTTCTGTGATATACTGTATACTGAAAAGCTTTGAGATGTATTTAGTAATGGTTTCTCTACCTTTAAGTTCAGACTAATATTGTCTCCCTTCCTGAAAAACCAGGAATAATAAAATGAAATAAACTAGAATAGCTAGAGTTTCAGTTGGCAAGAAATAAATAAAACTGAAGTGCATTGTCCATTTTGGGGGGTTGCATGAACGGGTCTTTCAAATGAAGAGTGAATAAACATTTGGCAGAAGATAGCATGTCTCAGTGCATGCCTTTAAATAAGGTCTTACGATTGCAACGTTTGCTACTGTGCTATCCTAAATATTTGGCTTAGACTCCAGCAGCTTCATGCAGTTCAGATATGTTCTTTACTTTTCTTACCATGTTTTACAGGTGAGCACCTATCTACAAGTAAAGGAGAAACATGGATGTAGAAATCAGGATCCCGACGTTGGAAATTCAGCACTCATATCAGAATCTATTAAGCAAGGATCTCCCAGAGTTCCTTCTTCCCCATTTTCCAGGGTAGAATGGAGCAAAGCGGCCTCTCATACTTTCCCCAAGATGAATTCCAGCTGCTCTCCAAAAAGCCCAAAGGGAAAAACCAAAGCAATGGCAGGAGATATTCAGCAGCTCATTTTGCAAAGGATTATGGGAACAAAAACAAATTATCTGCAAGAAGGGAAGCATAGTATGAGTAACACTTGGCCGCCTAGATGCACCCGGAGGGTGCAAGTGCTGCAGGCATTGTCCTTACCACAAAGAGAGCTGATGGATTATGTAAAAAATCCACTGGAATGGGCTATTGATGAGGAATGTGATTTACCCAGAGAAAGGTCTGGAAAGTGCATATTCCTGAAACAAAGCACAAGTCTCCATAGCCACCATTCATCCACAGAAAAGATGAACACCTGTCAGCATCTTTCCCTGGGATCTGTTTTGAGCCTGGAACTTCCCAAGGACCTCAGTGCTCTTAGAAATGTCCATGATGTTGTCAAGGTAGCAAGGGAAGAAATAGCAGAAAGGAAAGGGGCAATGCAGGTGAACCAAGTGGACCAAAGGAATACAGAAGAGACAAAGACACACGAAACTGGTATCAGCCTGGAAAAGGAAACCATAAGAGGACAGAGAGTAATGCACGCAAAGCCCATGAGAGCAGAAGATGTTCCTCATAAGCTCCCCAAGTCTAAGAAGGGCACTTGGTTTGAAGAAGTGAACCTCAACCCAATCTACGGCAGGCAGAAAACTTACTCTGTTGCTTCTAGTGAAGAGGTGAAGCTGCATCCCACAAGTCACAACCATTCCAGTGATGGATTTTTTGATTTCAAGAAGAATAAGCCCTCTCATACCAGTGTATTGCATGAGCAGATAGGTTTGGAGTGGGATAAACTAGCTGCTTCACTAGGTAGAATGGATAGCCCCAAAGAGAAGCAAGTAAAAGATGTAGATGATAAGAGAGCCAAAGTCCAAGAAGCTTTGAGGTTGAAACTGAAGCCTTCCTCTGCTGAATCTCCAAGCATCCCTGATTTAGTTTCTCGTCTAACCAGAACTAAAGATCCTTTAGTGAAGGAGACATCAGAAAAAGAAAATACTCAGTGCTCTGGAGAAGGCATTCCAAGACACCCACCTTCATTTCTGCACTTGGGGCATAAATCCCCCACCCAACCTCCTAAGCTTGATTGTGAGTTGGGCTATGTGGAAAATACTCTGAGTGGCCCAGATCTCTGCCCTTTTAATTTGACTCCATGGGCAGAGGTAACCAAAGGAACAAAGTTGCAAGGCATGACAGCAGACGTTCGTCACCCTGCTCATGAGATGTTTGAAGAAGAGGAAGAAGAGTTGCAGGCCATATGGAATAATATGGAGAAGCATAAAAAGGAGTCGGACATCCCCAGTGACCCAGGAAGAAAGATGGAAAAAGAACAAAATCTGGCCAGCTCAGGTGGAAAACTTCTCCTGACATCTGCAGATAATTGGTTGATAGCCAAATTCAAGCTTCCCACTTCTGCTGAAATGTTGCAGAATTCAGAAGGAGGAAGAGGGGCCAGTCTCGTCGTTGACAAGAGGAAAAGCAGACCAAATCAGTGCAGCAAAGCAGATATATCTTCTTGCCAGGAGCTTAATAAAGAAGCAGCATCTTCACCTGGAGAATTGTCACGGCAAAAAATATATCCAGCAGATCAACAGAAATTCCAGGAAGAAAGCAAAAGCGTTAGCAAGGTTAGAATGATTGGCTTTCTAGGGGAGGGATAGGAAGAACTGTATTAGAAAAATTCATTTTATCTACCATTTAAATGTTTGCGGTCCCCAAAAGAATTGATAAGATTTCTCTTCCCACTAATGCAAAACTCACACTTTTTCATGTAGATTGCTATCAATACTGAGCCCTGCAGGGGTGTGTGTATGTGATACTCATCAACATCAATCAATTTGGCCAATTCCGTGTAGCTGGAAGATAATAGTGATGGTAGACAAGCACACCTGGAATTTGTATAGTTAAAAGTCTGTAGACATTCTCAGTCATCCAGGTCATGGTTGTCCCAAAGGTGCTTTTTCAGTAGGCAACTGGACTTCCTTGTTTTTCTTTGAAGATGTTTCATTTCTCATCCAAGAAGCTTCTTCAACTCTGACAGGATGGTGGAAAATGAAAGGATTTATATTCCAGTTGCCTCCTGAAAAAGCACCTTTGGGATCTGGAATTTGCTTACTTCAAAAAACTAAGCTAAAGTTAGTGTTGATGCAAGTTTGGCCACAGAATATTCTCCCACCCTTTTGCTACATTTTGCTACAAAAATGCCACATGTTCCTTCACAAGAGATTTTTTTTTAATGTTTTCAGGAGACTTTATATTATATATGTCTTTTTTCTAGACTCTTCCAAGTAAATTGGAACTTCAGATGATGGAAGGGCCTCTGGAAAGAAAGAACCTGTTGCAGGCAGGGGGCAGAAAGGTATTTATATGGGGAAAAAATTAAAAAATACATTAATTTCCTTTTACTTCCGGCAGATCAACAGAAATTCCAAGAAGAAAGCAAAAGTGTTAGCAAGGTTAGAATGATTGGCTTTCAAGGGAAGGGATAGGAAAAACTGTATTAGAAAAATTCATTTTATCTACCATTTAAATGTTTGCGGTCCCCAAAAGAATTGATAAGATTTCTCTTCCCGCTAATGCAAAACTCACACTTTTTCATGTAGATTGCTATCAATATTTGTCTACAGATCCCAACAACTACTGGTTATCCATAAATTGCCACATTGAAAGAAATTAATCTAGGGTTATGATGGTATGTTGTCAGCAGGGGTGGGATTCAAAAATTTTAGCAACCAGTTCTCTGCCCGGTTGCTGGGTGGGCGTGGCCATGGTGGGGGTGGCCTACTCAGCCTCCTGCACCACCACCGGGGCGAAACCATCACACACACCCCACGCTCCGGAGGCTTTCCTCAACTCTCCGAGAGGGTGAAAACAGTCTCTCCTGGGCTCTAGAGCCCTCTGGAGGCCCGAAACGGACCTGTTTCTGGACTTCTGGAACTTCCGGGAGGCCCATTTTTCGCCCTCCCAGAGCCTCCGCGCAGGCCCTGCACTTATCTGGCATCCAAAACAGGCTGCATGGAGACTACTGGGAGGGGCTGGGTGGGGCCAGACAGTCCGGCAACTACTGGTTCAGCAAACCAGATGTAAAATTAGCATCTGGTTTGCCCAAAGCAGTCCGAACCAGCTGAATCCACCCTGATTGTCAGTAACTAACATTGATGCAGCTCCATTTTTTTTCCCAGTGTGATGATTCGAATATAAGCTACAGTAATAAATGATCTGAGTTTTCAGGATAAGTACAATCCACAGTGTGTCAGCTAAAATAAAATTAAAAACTAGTTTGATTCGAGCCAGTCATTGGGGGGCGAGATTATTACCAGGGAGTCCCTCATACTGTATTTGCTTGGTGCTAATTATGTAGTTTTTTATGCCCTGAAGGAACTTTTGGACATTAGTTGTTTTTCTTGGCCCATGTTTTAAGAAAAAGTTTATAGGTAGTCCTCAAGTTACGACTACAATTTCCATTGCTAAGCTCCTGATTTTATGACATTTTTGCCATGGTTGTTAAGCGAATCACTGTAATTGTTCAGTGAATCACGTGGTCATTGAGTAAACCCAACTTCCCCCATTGACTTTGCATGTTGGAGGCCAGCTGGGAAAGTCACAAAGCATTAGTTCATTACTGTGGGGTGCTGCAACCATCACAAATATATGATAGCCAAGCACCCAAATTATGGTTACATGACTGTGGGAATGCTGTGAAGGTTATAAGTGCCAGGACAGGTCATAACTCATTTTTTCAGTGCCTTGTAACTTTGGTCACTAAATGAATGGTTGTAAGCCAAGGATTACCTTTATTCTAAAAGCAAGTGTGGACAAAAGAAGTTTCCTACTTGTGCTGCTTCATGTTCAGATGAATCTTTATCTGTTTTAGATCTGACCTTGGATTTTTATTCTTTCAGGCAAATAGTCGGTCCTGGAACACATTTCATACAGTTCTGATGAGGCAAACTTTGTGTTTCTACCAGGACAAGAAAGATACCCTCAAGGTAATGGCCAGTGAAAGAGAGAGAGAAAAAAAAAACCAAAATGAAATGCTTGATTGATTGATTATATGCCATCAAATCTTTTTCTACCCCCAGCAATCACATTGATATATTTCCTCCATGAGAAATGGAGAAATTTGTTCTCCACCCTATATTTCTATATCCTATATAATCCAATGACTTCTGCATGAACAAGGTCATTAAGTATTTTTACTTGAAAACACTTTATACCGTTTTTGTTGCCTGAGTTTTAGAAATAAACTGCATTTTTTCCAAAATAAAACTTAAAATGTCATGTATCCTAGATAGAGCAGTCATAAAGCATAACAGAATATAAATTACCCATAGGTGCATTGAAGCTGAGCTTAAATGGTAATTATAAATGGCACTGATTAAAGCTTACAAAACTTTCATAGAATAGAAGCATCTGCATAGTCTCTCTTAGTATAATGACATCGATCCATCAAGCAAGAAGAGTGAACATGATCACAAAGAGATCCTTGCATTTTACATTGTGTCTATCAGAGGCCCCTTTAAGACTTGTGGACTTCAACCAGGATGGCCGACTGAAGAATTCTGGAAGTTGAAGTCCACAAGTCTTAAAGCTGCAAAGGTTGGAGACCCTGGCCTAAATCAATAGAAATGCAGAAACAGAATCCTGGATCATTCCTTTCTTCAGTTTGCCATTTAAGATAGTCCCTTTCTCAAGCTTTTTCTTGGTTAAATATGTACTAGTTTGTTAGCCATAGCTAAACCTTCAGAATGCTTACCCTATTCCAGGAAGAAGAATATTTGTTTACCTAAAAGTACTGTTTCATGGTGGCTTAGTTAGAAGCAATATTTTCAAGTGTGTGGACTTTATGTTTGCCTTCTTTGCATAACAGAGCTCTGTGATGGCCTTACCGTTGAACCTGTCTGGAGCTGTTTGCACCCTGGAAACAGAATATACCAAAAAGAGCCATTGTTTCACATTACAGTGAGTAGCATTGATTTTTTATGAGGTACCTGGATGCATTTGGCACTTTAAGGTATAGGTGCTGTTAGAATTTAGAAATTGTCATTCTCTGACTGGGCATTTGGAACAGGTGCTGTCCTTTATACAATTTTTGTAGATATCCCAATATGCCAACAGTGAAACACATTCACTGTATTCAGTTGCTGAGGAAGGACACAGGCAGTTTGTCATATCTCTGCTCCTGATCAGATTTCTAGGACAACACATAGTGCCAATGAATTTCTTGAAGAGAACAGAATCAACTTCTTTTCAGAATTCCAGCACTAATTGTTTCCTCTTCACTTACAACTTTCAGTCATTCCCATCTCTTAACTTGTAGTAATGTTTAAGGTAGATATTTCTACCCGTTACTTATGTCTTAATTCCCACTGAAGTACAACACTGGAATGTGGCCAGCTATCATCTAATAATTCTGTTGACAGGTATCCTAGGATTAGGAAGTCTTGGAAAGTATTCTATGGAGTTTTCTAGACCGGTTTCCAAAATTATACAGTATTCTTTATGCCACAATATGTAGAGGAAATGGGAGTGGCCTTGACAGACAGAAGGAAGAGCCACTACCAAGACAACAGTCAGATAAAAGAGGATTGAGTTCAGGGCAGGAAAGTATCCTAAGTAAGCATCTCAGACAAGACCCTTGCTAGATTTCATGCAGTGACAGTGGAGAAATCATGTTCAGAATTGTAAGATTTTGTTACTACAGCTTTACAATAAGTAGTACTGACTTGCTTAACAATGAATTCTTAATCTGGGCTACCTTGAAATCTGATTCCATAATACTTTTTCTCTCACACACATCTAGGTTGAATGATGGCTCCAAGTATCTTCTCAGAGCTCCAACTGAACCACTCATGAAAGAATGGGTTACCAAATTACAGCAAAACTCAGGTAAGATTGAAATACAGCCCATAGTATAATGATTAGGCCTAAGTGGGGAAAAGTTTTTAATTTTACAGCCACTTTTATCTTTCCTCACCATGTATCGCATTGAAACTGGGTCAAACCTAGGATCATAAAATGGGTTTTAATCTTAATATTGTAGGGAAGATTGTCTAAAATATTGGGATTTATTTGTGGGAAACTGGAGCTAAAACAAAATGATCTCCTAGTCTCAGTTCCTTGTGTGTAGCAGTACAACAACAGTGGCTTGTATGGGGGCTACTGTGCACATTCCACATTTGAGCTGAACGATACAAGTAAAAATAAATGAAAGTGCTTTAAAATTCATGTTATCATTCCTGTTCATCAGAGTGTATGAAATAGACTTTTCTCATAGGTTTGCTTGAATGGTTTTATTTTAAAATATGACGTCTGAAATGACTGCTTTGATCTGTTCCAAGGTTTACTGGAAATGGATTTCTTCCCATCATCTTCCCAGCCTGTTCAAGGAATGACCTCTGTGGTTAGGTAAGGAGTTCAAGCAACTCAGCCACACTATAAATTTGCAGAGAAGTATGCAGAAAGTTTTTTGAGAATTCACAAGACTGATATTCCTATAAATATTTTTGCGTTTCTTAAAAATGCAATACTGCATCAAGATACTGAAAATATCCAGACTCTGGGATTCCTAAATGTAAAATTATGGCCATGCTAGCTGGACTGATGGAGATTGCAGTCTATCACACCTGGAGAGACTAGATTAACAGCAGTTTAATATTTGGAAATGCATCTTGTTCAAGTTTAGTTAAGATTATTACTGTGGTTGTCTTGCTTTTTCTTCCTGTATGATTCTCTAGCCTCTATATTATTAGAGGCATCCCTGATGCTCACTTCTTATTAACATGCAGTGTGCTGGTTTATTTTCAGCCACACAGAAGCTACCAGTTGACCAAATGAAATTAATTGAGATATCCTAAAGTAGTGCCTAAGGGACATGCTGGCTCAGTGGCTAAGACGCTGAGCTTGTCGATCAGAAAGTTCAACAGTTCAAATCCTTAGCGCTGTGTAATGGAGTGAGTTCCTGTTACTTGTCCCAGCTTCTGCCAACCTAGCAATTCGAAAGCATGTAAAAATGCAAGTAGAAAAATAGGGACCACTTTGGTGGGAAGTATGCCATTTCGTGTGCCTTTGGCATTTAGTCATGCTAGCCACATGACCATGGAAATGTCTTTAGACATGCGGGCTCTTCAACTTTGAAATGGAGATGAGTACCACCCCCTAGAGTTGGGAATGACTAGCACATATGTGTGAGGGGAACCTTTACCTTTACTAAAATGGTGCCTATGAATAAAACATCTCTGTTTGCTTTATGGAAAAGACAATCTGCAACTAAACACTGCCTGAAATATGCAGCAGAGTGCTGTGCAAATTTGGATTTGAATCCCCTTTCCTATCTCCACCCCCGCTTATTTTTTTAGTGAAATTCCTGGACAAGGAGTTCCCCACTTCCAGAGCTTTCAGAAAAAGCTTCCAACTAAGAGTCAAGAAATCAGATTTCTGCCCAAGTCAAGTGTAAAGCTGCAGTTGCCTTATAGTACTCGTAGTGAACCACTGGATACAACAGGTAAGTGTTTGGAGCTGATTGCAGATTTTCAAGAGCATTTTCCTGACTTCACCTCAGTAGCTTATTATTGTAGTATCAGCAGATAGAGAACATGGGCTTCTCTAGACCCTGAACTAAACAATGTTGAGTCTAGTAAATAATTGGATGGGAGAATACAAGTGCAGGCCTGATTGGGAATCTCCCAAAATATGACTAAAGGAAATAGTAATGAACTACTTCTGGGTTGCTGCCAGAAATCCATACAGTCACTGGAAGTCAATCTTGATCTGAAAGAAGTTACCTTTGCCTTTAGAATAGTAATACTGCTATACTACCCAGTGATATAAACTCTTTAAATGCCTATAAGTGTTCAATAAAACCTAAACCTAAACCTATATAGTGAAATGTTCCTGTCATCTTAATTGAAGCACCATAAGAGAGCATCCTTCAAAAATTACTGCTGTAGAGGACAGATAAGAACTAATGACATAGAATCCATTCAAGCATCTTCTTAATTTATTTTGGACTTTTGAAGTCTTGGAGAAACTGGCCAAGGTAGTGGAAATGGTCATATCTACACAATCCTTTGCTGGATTGAACTGAATGGTTAAAAGAAATATATTGAGACAAAATATTTTCCTCCAAGGAAGAGATATCTATGGGATATGAACAAACCTCTAAATGTGATTACTGACAGCTGGAGAAACAGAGCTTCTATCTGCAAGAGAAATAGCACTTAGACTTATATACCACTTCACAATGCTCTACAGCCCTTCGTAAGTGGTTTACAGAATCAACATATTTCCACAACAATCTGGGTCATTTTACAAACCTCAGAAAGATGGAAGGCTGAGTCAACCTTGAGCTGGTGAGAATTGAACTGCCAATCTGTTGACAGTTGGCAGTCAGCAGAATTAGCCTGCAGTACTGCATTCTAACCACAGTGCCACCACGGCTCTTCTGCAAAACAATCAATGTATTGTACTACATACTACAGTAGGTAGAACTGCAGAAAAAAACTATTACTACCAACCTGCCTTCCATTGAGGATCTATACACTACACGAGTCAAAAAAAGGGCTGTGAAAATATTTACAGACCCCTCGCATCCTGGACATAAATTGTTTCAACTCCTACACTCAAAACGACGCTATAGAGCACTGCACACCAAGACAACTAGATACAAGAACGTTTTTTTCCCTAATGACATCACTCTGCTAAACAAATAATTCACTAAGGCTGCAATTACTATTACTATTAGTCTTCTCATCGTTCCTATCACCCATCTCCCCACACTTAGGACTGCATGACTGTAACTTTGTTGCTTGTATCCTTATGATTTATATTGATATTGTTTCCTGGTTGCTTATTTGTACCCCATGACTATAATTAAGTGTTGTACCTTATGATTCTTGACAAATGTATCTTGTCTTTTTAGGTTCACTGAGAGCATAAGCACTAAAGACAAATTCCTTGTGTGTCCAATCACAGTTGGCCAATAAAGAATTCTATTCTATTCTATCTAATGTACCACACACGTACACACTGAACAATACAAAACCATGGTTCTTTTCCTTCTATTTTTGAAATTAGTTCTACCATCCCGCCCTGATCCTAAATTGTGTATTCTCTTGGTTTACTTAACATACTAAGTCAGCCTTTTGGGAACTAGGGACCAGTTTTGTGGAGAGAGGTTTTTCTGCGAACTAAAAGGGGGCATGTAGTTTTGTGTGCTGCCTGCATCTGGTGGATGGAGCTTTGCTTGTTTGCGCAGCCTGGTTTCTGGCATGCCACAGACTGGTGCCAGTCATAGACTGGGGGTTGGGGATCTCTGTCCTAAGTCAAAATGTGGATCATTTTGATTTGGTTTTATATTTTGTGTGAAGCTAGCTAATCAGAGTTAACCAAATAATGGCTTAGCACAGTCTTTCCCTCTCATATACACGCAAACCACCCCCCACATACGTGTTCTAAGCTTATTTCGTAGTCTCCATCCCAGCAAAGGTTACATAATCTGTGTTAAAGCTAATATGCTGACATTGGTCCCATAAGCAAGTCATCTGATCCGACCGTGTCAGTGCTTTTAAAAAGGCTACAACTAGCACTCTATGATACACAGCTGGAATATTTAGCCTTAATGCAGTGTGCCTCTCCTTCTAGGAAATGGCCTCAGAGCTGCACCTATTTATACCACAGAACAGAATCTAAAGCAGTGTTCTCCTTTGGAGTCAGCGAGGTCACAAGACCCTCAGTTCTACCAGGAAGATGATTGTGGACTGGTGACAAGCAAAAGGCGATCATATTCATTCACTTCAGGTATGACATGCATATCTATAAAAGAAAAAGAATCAGAATTATTAGGTGTAATTTTTTATTTGGTCTTGTACAGCACCCAGAGTTTTCTAGAATGTCTGCTGTTATTGTTGTTAGTTGCGAATTCATGTCTTCCCCATCGCAACCCCATGGACAATGTTCCTCCATGCCTTCCTGTCCTCTACCATCCTCTGGAGTCCATTTAAGCTCATGCTTACTGTTTGGTGACTCCATCGAGCCACCTCATTCTCTGTTGTCCCCTTTTTCTTTTGCATTCAATCTTTCCCAGCATTGGGCTCTTCTCCAGTGAGTCCTTCCTTCTCATTAGGTGGCCAAAGTATTTCAGTTTCATCTTCAGGGTCTGGCCTAAAGAGCAGTCAGGGTTGATCTCCTCTAGGACTGGCCGGTTTGATTGCTTTGCAGTCAAAGGGACTCGCAGGAGTCTCCTCCAGCACCATAGTTCAAAGGCCTCAATTCTTTGGCAGTCAGCCTTCCTTATGGTCCATCTTTCACAGCCATACATTGCAACTGAATGTCTGTAGGTATTGTCAGAGAAATAAATAACTCTTGTTAAGACTATTAATTTTCCCCTGGCTTTCTAAATGTTTATACAGCTGATAAGCTATTAAATCCATGACCTTATATTCAAATACAGCTCAGAGCTCTCTGCCTTTAAAATGTGTCTACAGTGACTAACATGACATCATATGCTATTTTCAGACTATCATTTCAGTTAGAAGTCAAGGTTATTTTCAAGGAACAACTGTATTGCTTAAACTCTCCACTAGGTGGCAGGAGCACACTTTGGGAGTCAGATCCATTTGTTTGATTTTTGAAATGCATTTCTCATTTGAATGTGCTTTAAACAGGGTGGAGCAGACTTTGACTATACAGGTGGAATTTACACATTCCATCTATTGGGGGCCAGCATGGAAAACATATCTTTAAAATTAAATAATTCTGCCTTGGTTGCAAGCAGAGAACCAAAAGTAAATGGTATTTTTTTTAAGTCAGAAAAAGAAATACATTAAAAATATTGTTGATAAATTTGCAGATCTCTAGACCAGTAAATCCAGATCTATCTTAACTTGGTTGAGATGCATATACATGTCATTTCAGAATGACGATATGCTCAATCACTCAATTTTCAAGATATGCATTTGTCTCTGATAAAAGGAATCATGACTATTCCTGAATGGCAAAGGCATGCTTATACTTTGACAAATGTTTTCCAGAAGCAACTGTCAGAGGCAATTTGGGGGGGAAATGATTTTTGAAAACTGATTAATGGTAATGGAAGAGCAAAATGCTCATCAACAAGTGACTATCCTAAGTCTGAAGGAGGTGTCAGCAGGCCCAGATGGGAGACCAAATGCTCCCTGAAGTTCGTCAGAGGCCACATATTCATGCCTTTTTCACTGACCCCAGAGCTGAATTTGAATACTAGAAATACTCCAGATGTCAAAAGAAGAAGGCAGTAGTACCATATTTGTTGGCCTTTCCTGACTGGGGACAGTCTGTGATGGCTGAGAATTTTGGGAATAATGGTCCTCAAGCTGTTAATGAGAGCTCCAGGGCTAGGGAAGGCTCCAATAAAGGAGAATATTTTAGCTTAGGGTTAAAATGAGGGTTCCACCACAAATGTGCGAACGACAAAAGCACGTCTGACTAAACCGCGGTAACAAAACCGCGCCGACAAAACCGCGCCAACGAATGAGCGCTGAAGCGCGCTGACAACAGCGCGCCGACAGAAGCGCGCTGTAACATAACCCTAAACCTAACCCTAAACCTAACCCTAAACCTAACCCTAAACCTAACCCTAAACCTAACCCTAAACCTAACCCTAAACCTAACCCTAAACCTAACCCTAAACCTTACCTTAACTTAAATCGCGCTTCTGTCGGCGCGCTGTTGTCGGCGCTCTTTTGACATCGCGGTTTTAGCGCTGTAGTTTTGTCGGCGCGCTTTTGATGTTCGCGGTTTTGTCGTGCCACGAAAATGGGTCTTTGGCAGGGGTGGAATTCAAAAATTTTTAGCAACTGGTTCTCTACCCAGTTGCTGGGTAGGTGTGGCCTACTCAGCCTCCTCCACTATGGCAGGGGGGATGTTTTCACCCTCCCCAGGCTCTGGAGGCTTCCTCAAGCCTTGGGGAGGGTAAAAATGGCATCCCCCAGGCTGTGGAGTCCTCCGGAGGCCAGAAATGGGCCCATTTCTGGACTTCCGAAACTTCCAGGAGACCCATTTTTTGCCTTCCCAGAACCTCCATGTGGGCCCTACACTTACCTGGCATCCAAAATGGTCCATGTGGAGACTCCTGGGATGGGGGGAGCCAGTTCGTGCAACTACCAGTTTGGTGAACTGGTGATGTAAAATTAGCATCCAGTTCACATGAACTGGTCTGAACCAGCTAAATCCTACTCCTGGTCCTTGGTGTTCTCTGAGCTTGGTTGTTTTCTTGCAGGCCTTTCATTACCCAAGCTAGGTAACATCATTAGTGCAGTGGAAAAGGCTGTTGTTTTCTCCTTATGATCCCAGCCAGCTGCTTCTCCCTCTTTAAGCTTCCTCACTCCATCTTTAACAGAACCTGGTCCTTGCTGTAAAGAGAGGAAGAGTTGCTGTCTCACTTCGCTCTGCTCTTTGGGCATTTGCTCTGAGCCAACATTTTACTATATTGCCACCTCCATCAATGTCATCCTACTGGGGCAGCCAAGACAATTTTCTTCCAAGTTGGCTTCACAACATTCATTGTGTCATCACAGAACTCCACAAGGTTTGAGGACAGGCTATTGGAGACACTTCTCATTCACTCAGTGTAAGTCTTGGCTGGTTTACCATCCGGACAAGAAATCTACCTAGTAGATTTCACAGGCAACCTTATCAGCCAAGCCAATCTTTCTAATCAGTTTCACTACCTCTGAAAATAAAACTACCCAGCTTGATTTTCTCTGATTATATCAGTGGTTCACACACAAGCCTTGCTTCACTCTGCCGCCCAGCCTCTGCGATCAAGCAAGCCACTACATGTTCCCCCACAAACATATACCAGTCCTGCACTGAACCTGTTGGAAAAGACGCTTGACTTTAATGGGTGGGGCAGTGAAAGGTGATCTTTCCCACCCTCTTTCCAATCAGTTTGGAGGGAGCACTGATTGGTCCAACCTCTACTTCATCTGTCAATGTCAAGGAGGGATTACATGTCCGAAATGGTTTAGAAAGGAAGTTGAAACAGTGCCACATGCAAGTATCCTCTGCTTTGTACCTGCTAGTAAAGAAGTGAGTACTGTATGTACGTGGGTGGGCTTCATAAATTTCAGCAACAAGTTCTCTGCCCAGTTGCTGGGTGGGCGTGGCCATGGTGGGTGTAGCCTAATCAGTCTCCGGAACCATGGCAGGGGCGTTTTCACCTTCCCCAGGCTCCGGAGGCTTTCCTCGAGCCTATGGGAGGGCGAAAACTGCCTCCCCAGGCTCCAGAGTTCCTCCGGAGGCCAGAAACGGGCCTATTTCTCCCCTTCTGGAACTTCCAGGAGTCCTGTTTTCCCCCCTCCCCGAGCCTCCGCATGGGCCCTGCACTTACCTCGCATCCAAAATGGGCCGCGTGGAGACTCCTGAGAGGGGAGGGTGGGAGGGGCCAATCAGGGGTGGGATTTGGAGGTTCTCTGAACCGGCCATAACGTTAGCTTCGGGTTCTCCCGAACCCGGGCAAACCTGTAGCAGCCCACCCCTGAGTATGTATAATTTTTATAATCCATGGCCTGGAGATGAGGCACAGAGACTAAAATTGGAGTTACCAGATGATTTCACTGGTATTATAAAATTAAATTATAATAAAAGACACACACACCTCTCTCTCTTTCAGCTACATATCAGAAGATCACACCTTTATCGAAGTCTAAAGAACCCAACAACTACTCTGTTACTCTGTACATTGGTGAGCAGGCTCCAACCACTCCTCCCCGGCCGCGCTGCCACTCCTTCATAGCCACTCCGGTTGGAGCCCGAGAAATGGTAGGTGAGCAAAACCAAGGTGCTTCACCTAGCCAGAAGAACAAATCCGTCTTCAGGAAATTCTTTGGGAAGAAAGATTGAATTTTCAAGAAATGGGGACTGTGGTACTGAACGCTGGCAGTAAACTGTCCTTTGCTGGATGGGTTGAGGGGCCTGACTGGTGCAAGAGGTTCGGCTACTCTGCACCAGCCCTTGTCATCAGCTCTTTCCCAAGAGGGCAGAAATCGAAGAAGAGGGGATGGGCTTTGCTCAGTGAAATACTCAGCTCTCTATTCACCCCAAAAGAAATCAGCTGACGGAGTGGAGGGACAGGCAGCGAAACAACAAGTACCTTCATTCATTTTGTGGCAGAATGCTATGTAATTTCAATTATTACGGGGTCTTTCTCTGCAATGGCAGTATACCGCCTTTCTTTGACACAGATACAATCAGGTAGTACATTCCGAGACACAAATGTTATTAATACTATATTTGTATTCAGCCTGGGGATGGAGGAAGAAATTATGTTCCTTCAAGTCCTTCCTAACAAATCTGTGCATAATTCATGATGGGATCAAAAAGCAAAGCAGTTCTTAGATCCAATTATCCAAGCCATGGAATTTATCCAGGCTGAAGGCTGCCCAGCTTTTTCACCTGAACTGCTACTTTTTTGTGCCTTTAACCAGTCCATAGACATTAGCCAGTAATCATTATGTGCTTGATGCAGAGAGAAGATTCATCTTTTCTTTTCTGTTTTTTATTGTTCTTCTTTATAAATTAAGCTGCTGTAAACACAGACACTCCAAAATAGGTCACAGCAAGATTTTTTTCTGATCAGTTGGCAACATTGAATGAGGCCCAAACAATACAACGGAAGCCTGAACTTTTATAGGAAGGGGAAAAAAAACACAAAGCACTTACAACACCAATTTCGAATCAGCATATATGTGAACCACAGTTACACTGATGCTGATGAAAACCCCTGCAAGGTGGTTCCCCCCCCCCCAGATATTGAAGAGACCCATTTGCCTTTTACCGTTCAATGTGGAGTATGATGCCAAGAAGTTCCTTGTCACTTAGTTTTCCTTCCTTCAGCAACTTTTAAGGTTGGTTTAATAGCAAATTGCATCTCCTGGAGAAATATTAACACCGTATTAAAACACCAGTTAGTCTGTGTGCTTTCATTCAAAATGCATTAAGAGTTAACTGAGTTATGCTTTTAACAGCCAGTTTGCTACTGCACTTAAGATACCCAAACACAAACTCCATTTAAAAGAATGAAAGTTATGGACAGATTCCCAGATGTATTTTGTAGTCCAAATGGCACTCTGTGCAATAACTTGAAATACAGTCCTTGCTAAAATCCAAGAGCAGGTAAAACACTCGGCATCTACTGGTTCTAAAATGTAAATTTGCTCAGATTACTGCAGAGATTTTCATTTGAAAATGAGAGCTCAGCGAACACTTTTTTCACGCCTACTGATTCTTCTAAGGAAATGCCTTCTACTATTGGCGGGGGTGGGTGGGGTGTTCAGACTAAACTAATCCCTCTAGGTTAATTCCTGGAATTAGTTGGCTTGGTTAAGTGTGCACAACAGAGTGTTAAAGCATGTCCTGCAAATTGGACCAATGGGCCTGCAAATCCAGATAACAGGGTTTCTATTTCTGTGGGTGGAAAAAGAATGCTGATTCAAGGAGAAAATCTGCTTATTACATCCCATGATCCAAACATGTGTATCTGCCTCCCCAAGACTGCACTTCAAATAATAGGGACTTGAATTGGGAATGAGAGATTCCATTTCTTTAACTCTCTCTTTTCTTTTGCACAATTCATTAGCACTATCTTTTATTTGTATCCTCTGTTTTGGCACAAACACATCATATGTTCAAATGAAACCAGTGAATACCAGACACCAAGAAAAATGGCCACAAAAAACCATGCACTTATCGATACAGGTAGTCCTTGATTTACAACAGTTCATTTAGTGACTGTTCAAAGTTACGACAACACCGAAAAAAGTGACTTTTGACCGTTTTTCACACTTAAGACCATTGCAGCATCTCCATGGTCACGTGAACAAAATTACGACGGTTGACAACTGGTTCATATTTATGATAGTTGCATTGTCCCTGCCGTCATGTGATCAACTTTTGCAACTTTCTGACAAAGTCAATAAGGAAGCACGACACACTTAAAAGCCATGTTTCCTATCTTAACAACTACCATGATTCACTTAGGAAATGTGGTGATAAAGGTGGTAAAATGGGGCAAAATTTGCATAACAAAGTCTCACTTAGCAACAGAAAATTTGGGCTCCATTGTGGTCGTTAGTCAAGGACTACCTGTGTTTCAATTGTGAAACTCTGGTTCATTTAAAAAGCTAAAATGGCCCAGTCCCACAGCTTGTGTGTTAACAGGAATTAATAAACAAGAAATTGCAACCCCAAATAGATCTCTGTTTCACAAGGACAGTTAATTATGCTTGGTTATCCAGAACCTGCAAAGTTGTTAAGCCACACTTTTCACCTGTGGATTTTATTTTGTCACTAACCAAATAAAAACTATCATAATCACTTCTGAACATGGTCTAATCTAACTCTTGTGCTCATGCACTCCTTGCACTTTTGCCTTTTTACTAAAGAGTTTTAAAAAGTAAGCATCCCTATTGTTGGAATAAAGAACAGTCCCAAAGAAGATCTTGAATCCTAAGAATTCTGAGACCTCCTCCTTTCACACTTCACACAGAACAACTATCCCAGAATTACAAGAGAACTGAAGTAACTGAGCTCAGAATTTACCACAGCTACGTATACACATACATACAGGGGTGGGATTCAGCCAGTTCGGACCGGATCAGATTTACATCTGGTTCGCTGAACTGGTTGTTGCAAGTATTGGTTGGTCCACCCCACCCCTCCCAGGAGTTTCCACATGGCCCATTTGTCATGCCCAGTAAGCGCAAAGCCCAAGCGGAGGCTCTGGGAGGGTGAAAAACAGGCCTCCCAGAAGTTCTGGAAGTCTGGAAATGGACCTGTTTCCAGCCTCTGGAGGGCCTACGGAGCCCGGGGGAGGTGGTTTTCACCCACCCAGAGGCTCAAAGGAACCCTTGGAGCCTGGTGAGGGTGAAATCCCACCCCCCATGGTGGAGGAGGCCAAGTAGGCCATGCCCACAATGGCTACACCCACCCAGCAACCAGGCAGAGAACCAGTTGCTAACATTTTTTAATCCCACCCTTGTATACATACATCCATAGTACATACTTAACTGGGTCACACCATGTACTAAATGGTTAGGTTAGACTCTGTTGGATGAACTCAACTATTGTGATTTGTTTACTAAACCCATGGCTAAACCAACTGATGAATTAATGCTGCCAATGAGTCCATTTTCTTTAGAACAGCGAAACAAGCATGTCAAGCAAAGTAAATTGCTAAGATTGATGAACTAAGGCAGATAGAACAATATGTGAAGATTAAATATGAAAGCCTCAGATGAACAAGCTCTAAGCAACCATGTCAGCCTCGTTTACTTACGCTGGCAGTGACATCTTGTTCAGCTGCTCTCCCAAGATGAAAAGGCTGTGAAATGGTGTTGGAGGCATACTGCAAAGATACTAAAATTGGCCCTGGAAATAGGATTCCTGCAGAACTGGATGCAGCTCAGTCTGGAAAGCTGGCATCTGAGCAGGTAA
Source organism: Thamnophis sirtalis (assembly GCF_051295495.1). NCBI lineage: Eukaryota > Metazoa > Chordata > Lepidosauria > Squamata > Natricidae > Thamnophis > Thamnophis sirtalis. The sequence goes on along the minus strand of NW_028261386.1, from coordinate 58,863,785 downwards.
GGGATTACAATTTGGCCTTTCTGCCAAAAGATTATTTGAATTCTTCCTAGTATTAAATAAAGAAAAAAAACTGCTCAGTCAGTAAATTCCTGGCTGCAAGCTGCTCTTTTGCCTGTAAAGAGGCAATACAGAATATCAATAGCAGTAGACTTATATACCGCTTCATAGGGCTTTCAGCCCTCTCTAAGCGGTTTACAGAGAGTCAGCATATTGCCCCCAACAATCTGGGTCCTCATCTTACCCACCTCGGAAGGATGGAAGGCTGAGTCAACCCTGAGCCGGTGAGATTTGAACCGCTGAACTGCTGATCTAGCAGTAGCCTGCAGTGCTGCATTTAACCACTGCGCCACCTTGGCTCCAGAAGTGTTACAGGTTCTTGTATGTACAAAACCATGATAGCAGTGCTAGGGTGGCTGGTAAAAAAAACATTCTGGTGCAGTCTGGATTTTTGATATATATAGCTCACTGCCACCTGCTTCCGTATGCAAACGAGGCTATACATTCTAGTACTTTGATATATACAACCCTATGCAGTTTCTACCTTATTCAAATTCGTACAAACATTCTGCAGGAACCCAGAACACCAAAAAAGGAAATAGATTGCCTATCCAATAATTTCCATGGAGACCCATGTAATTTTATAAAAAAGTACCTGACCACTCAAACCACTTCAATGCAACTAACACAAGATATGAAAAGGATAGCAGTGCCATAGATCAAAAACATATCAGAAACAAATAGCAGACTATTACAACCCCATTTCATCACCATGGCACACAAGGTTAAAGCCCACCAAAACCTCATATCTTAAGGTTTAAATAAAACCAACACCCAATAGTCCAAGAAGAAAAAAATTACCTGCAGGGTAAGGACTGTAACAGCCACTGTGTGGTAAAGACAAGCAGAAAACTAACTAGCATATGCATGAATATCAACTAGAAGTTAGAAGATACCATGGACATGCCTTAATCTCACAACACATGGACGGACACAACACAGCAGTTTCAACTGAGATATTGTGAGCATCCTAGACCAAATTAAATGCAAACATGCTAGGGAATTCCTGAAAGCTTGGCAAATCAGCCAACAATATAAAGATAAACCACAGATAATTTTTAAAAAAACCTAAGAAGGAAACAATAGACTAGAATACATCATTTCCAGCAACCAATACCTAGAGAAGCAGGGATTAACACCAGACAAACAATCAAGCAAAAAACAATACCTTAGTCAAGGTACTACCAAGGGGGGGGGGGGAATCATATCACCACCAATACTGGCAGAGCAAGCTACTGAATATAAAGAGAGCAAACCCCACACTCACTAGCACTGATGTTGTTACCTTTTTGAGTAACGAAATGTCTGTAAGTAAACAACCAAGCTCAGAGACCACCAAGGACTCCACAGTTTAACCCTGAGCCTACATATATTCTCTTCTATTGAGACTGCTTCCAAACCTGGCTTGCTCTTTTCTTTCTTTCTTTCTTTCTTTCTTTCTTTCTTTCTTTCTTTCTTTCTTTCTTTCTTTCTTTTCTTTCCTTCCTTCCTTCCTTCCTTTCTTCCTTCCTTCCTTCCTTCCTTTCTGAAATATCAAGAATCAAACTAGATTCTACCTGCAGATTATAAACCCCTCTTTGGATAGCTTTTCATATAAGTATCCTAAACTGGAATGAAAAAAACACATGTATGCTTGAATGTGTTAACACAGCCATTGCATGTCAGCGTTCCAAGTATCATGCAGAATTAAATCAGAGTCCAAGGCAAAACGATCCTTAAAGTTCTAATTTAATAAGTCAGACATCTTAGCACATCTGTGGAAATCCCAATTCTGAAAACTTCCTGGGATTCCACCCAGTTGAAAGTTCATGATCTTATCCCCACATGCATAAATCCATCACATGGTCCAATCTTCTTCGGCCATGCTGGCATCTCCACCCAACTGGTTCCAGTCAGGTGCAGAGGTGCGGAGACAAAAGATGACCTTGGGCTTCTAGAAAAGAATGACAACAACACATTTCACAATTCTACTCCTTTCTATTCCCCCTCCCAACTACTACACTAATAAAACAGCATAGTGAAATAATAGAAAGTGTGGCAAGCCAAAGATCCTAAAAGGAACATAACTACAGGCCTGACATTTCATTTATGGCTTTAGCTTTCAGAAACTGCTCTGAAGAAGGTAAGTGAAAGCAGACAAAGAGCAGCAATTCTTTTACATTTTATTTTGTTCATTATTTCCCTCCTCCAAATCAAGTTTCTGGGGCACAATGAAAAAAATTCAAATGTAGATTTATGAGTTCAGCATTTCAAAACATACATTATGCTGTAGCTATACATGCCGGCATGACAAATTCCACAGGCATTTATTGTTATGTCTTTGAAAAAATGTTGCAGCTATATATTTACATGGACCATGACTTTGATTCTCAAAATTGTTCTGCTGGCTTAACTGGTTCTTCCAGGATTCTAAATTTCAAAAGAAAACACATCTACAGGTAATTCTTGACTTACAATCATTTGTTTAGTGACTGTCCTAAGTTACAACAAGGCTGAGAAATTGACTTAAAACTGATCCTTGCACTTATGACCGTAGCAGCATCTCTCTGGTCATGTGATTAAAATTCAGGAACTTTGTAACTGGTATTTATTTATGATGGTGATGTGATCATGCTTTTCGGGGTGCTTCCAACATGTTAAGTCAATGGGGAAACTGGATTTATTTAACAACAGTGGTGATACACTTAATGACCTTGACAAAATAATTTGTATAATCAGGCACACTTGTTTAATTACCAGACATTCCAATTATGGTTATAAATTGAGAACTACCTGCAAGCTTCATGTATAAAATCTTAGATTCAGTCCTAGCATCTATAATAAAACTATGATTACCAGCAAGGAAGAAACAAAACTTCTGATTCCAAGAAACTACAGCAAGGCACAAAAATTGCAGGATTCATCATTTTTGTGGAAGATTGTTGCTCCTTTGTTTTTGCCTTTCTTTTTATCTTGAGTACAAAGTTCATGTGAGAACTCTGGGTTATTACAGCATAGTAATCAAAGTGTATGCTTAGTCTGGAAAATATTCTTTATTCAGTTCCTGGTATTCAGACTCACACTGAAAAACTCCAAAAGGAAATGTTCAAGCAACTTCAAGATTGACAATTCTGATTCAGTGAACCGAAAATTTGATTCAGATCCTAAATAGTGGTTTTGTTATTTTTCTATAGTTTTACTTCTCCTTGTGCTTCCTAAAAATATTATAAGCTACACAGTACTTTAAATAAGGCCCACTTAGGGAAATAAAATAGGCTTCAACACAAACACCAAGTTTGCCACCATAGTGCTTGATTTTAGAAATAGAGGCAGTGCAAGGAGGCTTGCTTTCCCTACAGAGCATGTATAAATAGTCATGAGAAAAATCAGTTAACTCTTTAAATTCTCCACAGCTCTATATTAGATTAACTTTAGTTTAGGGTAGTAGTTAAGGCACCAGGCTAGAACACAAGAGACTGAGTTCTAATCCTGTCTTGGACATGAAACCAGCCTAATGTTCTTGGGTTGGTCATTCCCTCTAAGCCCCAAGAAGACAATGACAAACTATTTATGAAATCTTGCCAAGAAAACTGCAGGGATTAGTCCAGGTAATTGTCAGGTGTCAACATTGGATCACACAAAATGTTATTAGCCATTAGAACTAGGAGATCAATGTTTTATCTGTCCAGTTAATAAAAAAAGATTCTGAATAAACAGCAAACAACAATATATTGTATCATGTTATTGAACATCCTTTTCACTTGTTCATTTGTTGTAAAAAGTATATGAAGCTGTGAGACTAATTGGCTTTCCTAAGTTAAATCACTGTTATTTACAATCAATGAGGTGACAATCAGATGTACTGTATATTTGAGGGACCCTCACTTATTTAAAAAAATGTTAGTTGCCATCATTTGATTCTGTTCTTCATAACATTTCAGGAGGGAGCAAAGAAGCTCAGAAACAGCAGAGGATCTGCAAACTACTCTTGTGTTGTTGATGTTAGTTTTTATGAATCCATCATAAGAAATATACTGAAGAAGAGTGGCATGCAAGGAAGGCAAAAGGGAAGAAACTACAGCCTTTCAAAAAGCATATTGCTGTTCCTCGGGTTTGACAAGGACCACGTGGATGCAGAATGTTCTCTGGATTGATGAAGCTAAAGTGGAAGTTTCTGGCTTTCGTGAGGAATGTTCTGTTTGGAGAAAACAAAACTATAATCCAGCAAAACAACCTCATCCCAACTTTGTAACATGGCAGTGGGAGCAGTGCAATCATTTAGGGAGCATAAATTCTGCAATAGTTTGGAAAAATATCAGAGTTTTGTCAGTTATCTGAAACTTAAATGAGTGTGGGTCAGGTAGCATGATTCAATACACACAAGTATTATATTTACAAGAAACTGGCTGAAGCAGAAGAACCTTTTGTTTTAAAATGGCTGGATCCATTCCAAGCCCTCCTTTTAATTCACATGAAATATTGTGGTAAGGTCTGAAGTTCCTCCAAAAATATCAATCCACTGAAGCAGTTTAGTAAAGATGATTGGGCCAAATACCTCCAAGCTAATGTTCAGGATTGATTAAAAGGTATAGAAAACATTTGGTTGAAGTCCCTCTTACTAAAGGATATCCCACTTGTTACAAATGTAAAGCTTCACATCCCTTTTCCATTAAAAACACTGGATGTTGGTTCATAAAGATATAGCACAGCACATATTTTGTATGTTGTTTATTTTGCTAGCGTCTACTTATTACTTGGATTTAGACAAAGCACATCACATTTTACACATCTCTGTATACAAGAAGTATAGTGGTGAGATATAAAGTTCATGAACTTTTAAAGGGTGAACAAACTTTATCTCAATATGCGCAGGAGAAGACTTCCAATCCAATTCTTCGTAGCTCCAGATTCAGCAACCAAGGATACAGAAGATGCATAGGTCTACTTTTCCCACAGAGAACCTGTAGAGCTGCTGCCAAATGGAGCAATCAAACCGAAACTCCAAGCCTTTCAAGTTGATTACGGATAGGTATATTATCCTAGGCACCATATTTTTCAGCGTATAAGATGCACCTTTTCCCCTCAAAAAAGAGGCTGAAAATCTGGGTGCATCTTATACAATGAATACAGCATTTTTTGCCTCCCGAAACCCTGCCAAAATGGCTGTGCATTGCCTTTAGGAGGCTTCCAGAGTGCTCCTGGGGGGCTGGGGAGGGTAGAAATGAGAAATGGGACATTTTTTGCTCACTTTTCTCCCCCCCCCAGCCCCCAGGAGCACTCTACAAGCTCCCTAAAGACTATTCATGCCCTTTTTTGGAAAAAAAAAGGGGGGGCTGTTTTTAGGTCTGCAGAGTGCAAAAGCTTTTTTTTTTAATTTGCCTCTTCAAAATCTTGGTGCGCCTTATACTCCGAAAAATACAGTAATCTCTCTTCTTTGCCAAAATGAGTTTGTGCTAGAATTCAGCCCTGGCATCTTTCAGTATCATCTGTGTGGACTGGAATATTTAATATAATCAAGAAATTATGCAAACTGCCTTTCCTTCCCCAGAATCTGTTTCCACATAGTGGGAATTAAGGAAAAAGTCTTCCAAAACATAAGGCATCTGGCCAGGCCTTGGACTTTGTTCATTCAATAGTATCATTCAAAGCTCTTGGCTCAAGTTCCTTTTTTGCCTGCCACTAGTGTTAAAAACTCATGTCCAAAAAATGTTTGCTCACTACAGACACAATCAAATAGCACAATATATTTGCTGTAACATAGGTAGGTACATTCACAACCATCAATAGCCCTAAGCTATTCAGCAGGAAAAGAGTGAGACAGACAAAATAAGTGGGTGTAATCAACTATTGTGTGAAACTGATTGGTAGGCAGAAAATCTTTTGGTGGGCAAAAAAGGAAGAAGAACCAAGCTCTAACCTCCAGAATCAAATTCCTTTTAATCAGGAAGCCTGTAAAGTGTTATTTTCTGTTCCTAAAAACTGAGAGGTCAACGATCCCAAGTAAGCTCTTTTTACCCAGAAATAAACTAAAAATCTAGAATACAGCAGGAGGGGAAGTTGGCCTCTTTGATCAGAGTTTGCTGCTAGCTTTCCTCTAATTTATTATCTTAGTCTGAGGCAGAAGCTGCCGCAGAACATAGTGCTGACAGATCTTCTCCAGAATGATCATTTTTTGACCTGGCCCTTCAGGTTTTCCAATGGTGCCACATCATATTTGAACAGATCTACCTTGCTGGTTTTCCCATTTGCAATGTATGGCTGTGAAAGATGGACCATAAGAAAGGCTGACTGCCAAAGAATTGAGGTCTTTGAACTATAGTGCTGGAGAAGACTCCTGCGAGTCCCTTGGACTGCAAGACGATCCGGTCAATCCTAGAGGAGATCAACCCTGGCTGCTCTTTAGAAAGCCAGATCCTGAAGATGAAACTCAAATACTTTGGCTACCTAATGAGAAGGAAGGATTCACTGGAGAAGAGCCTATTGCCAGGAAAGATTGAGGGCAAAAGAAGAAGGGGAGAATGAGGTAGCTGTATGAAGTCACTGAAGCAGTCATGTGAGCTTAAATGGACTCCAGAAGATGGTAGAGGACAGGAAGGCCTGGAGGAACGTTGTCCAGGAGGTCGCGATGGGTTGGACATGACTTTGCAATTAACAACTAACAACAACCTTGCTGCTAGCCATTCTTTTTTTTCTTTCCCTCTTTCCCAGCACGTCTCAAGAAAACTAAGTCTTAAATATGTCCAAAATATAATAATGTGAGGCTGGTCATTTGTAAATCATGGGGAACACTCTAGCTTGACTTGTCCAAAGATCCATATTTTTTTTTAGCTATCTATAGTATTCTCATGACTCTTTTCCAACACCAATATTCAAAAAAATATTAATCTGCCTCTTTATACAACTTTTGCTTTAATAAAGTGGTGCAGGGAAAATCTGAGTTTAGTTTAGGGACAGCTTAGTGTTTCACCTACTGGTAGCATTTGGCATAACTAATGTATCTACCTGTTGCTGGATCCAGAGCACATTTTAATTCCCCTTGAGGTCAATTTTCCAAATACTGATTGGAGTTGAATACAGAAAAATCCCTTTAATTTATTGGCTAATTTATTATAAAGCTATAGAATAGAATAGAATAGAATAGAATAGAATAGAATAGAATAGAATAGAGCTGGAAGGGACCTTGGAGGTCTTCTAGTCCAGCCCCCTTCTCAAGCAGGAGAACCTACACCATTTCACGATTTAAGTTCATGGCACAATGTTAATTTTTAAGCTGCCTGTTTGTTCGTTGTATTACAGATGGTGTGAGCATATTCAATACTGGTGCCCAAATGAGAAAACGTAAAAATCACTATCTTCTGCCACTCTTAAGGATTATTTACGCCAGAATAAATTTTTTTGAAGGGCAGCTAGAAGCAGCAAGCAATTGTGGGCCCTGTAGTCCAAAATACGTGCAGTGTCTTAAGTTGTTCGCTCCTGGTTTCAAATGCCCAGGAAGTTAAGAAGACGGGGCTGGATGGGAAGGCAACCTGCACGTGCTCAGGGAACAACACTCCCGCCCTCCCGTCAGTGTCCTGGCGCCGATTCCTGTCTCTGAAGATGGTTCGGGGAGCGCCAGTCTCCTGAGAGCACTAGGACCTGGTGATCGCCCTCAGCCGCTACAAATCTTTAGCAGGCAGCCGGGAGTCTTTTTTTGGGACCTGGAAGAGAGCGGCGAAGGGAAAGCGAGCAGCGAGGTTTTGAGCGGAGAAAACGCTGGGGCTCAGCGGTGGAGATCCGGGAGAGGAGGACCTGCAGCCACATGTAAGGAAGCTTCCGTCTTTCTTTCTTCGCAGGGAGGGAAGCGGATTCCTTTTAAATCCTTAGATCCTTCCGCCCCCCCCCCCCCCCACGGGCTCGATTCGGTGCTGACTGCAGGGATGGCGGGCACGTTTTCGCTGACCAGCAGCAGTTCTCATTTGCCCCGTAAAGAGGGCCAGTTCCAAGGTAGAGCTTAGTCCTGGGGCATTGCCTTCCTTGGCACACGTTCTTCCCTCTGGAAAGTCATCTGCCCCGAGAGCCAGGCTCGAGTGGCCTGCACGTGCTTTGGCACAAGCGCTTGGAGGCGGAGCCGCTTAGCAAAGGAGCCTGCAGTTGGTGCCCTCTGTCCCCGCTTGCACAGTTGGTGCATCTGGGTTCCTTGTATTTGGAGAAATTTAGCTATGGTCTGTTTATATACAGGTGGTCCTCGATTTGCAACGGTTGTTTAGTGACTAATGTTACAAGAGTAGGGGGAAATGACTTACGACCGTTTTTCACACTTACGACCGTTTTTCACACTTACGACCATTGCAACATTCCCCATGGTCAAAATGCAGATGTTTGGCAAGGGGTTCATATTTATGACAGCTGCAGTGCTCTGTGGTCATGTGATCATCTTTTGCAACCTTCTGACAAAGGGGAAGCCAGATTCACTTAATAACCGTGTTACTAATTGTAACAACTGCAGTGATTCACTTAACAGCTGTGGCAAGAAATGTTGTAAAATGGGGCAAAACTCACTTAACAAATGTCTCACTTAGCCCCAGAAATACTGGGGTCAATTGAGGCCCTAAATGAAGGAGTACCTGTATTGGAATTCGAAGCTGGTCTGTAAGGTAGTGTATTTGTTTGATGCAACCTAGGTTTAGGGATTAGCAGATAATGTGAAGGCAGCCTCTCAGTCATCTTAGATTTCCCAGCCTTTCCTGAGGAGAGGAAGGTGTGTCTGCGTGGCTGCTTTGGACCTTACTACTTGCTTATGGTTGAATCCTAGGTGTTATGTCTTGTTGGGTTTTCTAGTTTTGTTGTTAGTTGCAAAGTCGTGTCTGACCCATTGCGACCCCATGGACAACGTTCCTCCAGGCCTTCCTGTTCTCTACCATCACCCGATGGCCATTTAAGCTCACACCTACTGCTTCAGTGACTCCATCCAGCCACCTCATTCTCTGTCGTCCCCTTCTTCTTTTGCCCTCAATCTTTCCCAGCATTAGGCTCTTCTCCAGTGGGTCCTTCCTTCCCATGTCTTCTAGTTAATGGTAATAATAATAATGGCCAGGCTGAGTGAGGATGATGGGTGTTAAAATGCAAATAGCTTGTGGAAGAAACCAAGTTGGAAAGGCAAGGAGGATTTGTTCTTGACCTTTAGCAAATAAATAAATAAATTGCAAAATTCCCACTCCCATGCTTGGCTTTAGAAGGTATTCTCTGCTGCCATACAAAAAATTGTACACAGCACTCTGTATACCAGTTGATAGTGATGATTTTTTTCAACTTGTATGCTATCCAGTTCTCGGGAACAAGTTGACCTGTTGCTCTGGACAACACAGGATGCCAGCAAATGAGAGAATTATACTGCTAGGCATAGCATGTTTCAGCCCATAACCATCTGTGGCGTAAGGTCCAAAGGAACTGTTGATAAGTTGGCCTGATCACACATTTTAATATTGATTAAAAAGTGGACCTTTGCATGTAAGTTTGGCTGTGGTTTTCTCCTGCCTGTGTTTTGAATGAATCTTTTTGTTGAGTCAAAACAAGATTAGAATGTGTTTGAATATCAGGTCACGCAGGGACGGGAACCCTGGTTTGTGTTGTCCTTGGTGTTTACTACCCTGCTCAGAATATCTGACTCCAGTTTCTCAAGGTTACAGGCTTGTGAAGTACACAGCAAAGGCTCCTTTTCTTTCATTGCTTCCAGAGCAGCCCTCCTCCAAATTCAAACCGGTTTTGGATTGGAAGATCAATGGTGGTAAATATCCATCTAGAGGTGAGAGCATGCTGCATTTGTTGATTGGGGCAGGAAATTCAGAGCCTGGGAGAAGCTGCTTGTGATGCAAATAAGTATATATTTTGGAAAGTGTGAGTGTGGCAGAATGCTCTTTAGATCTCTTCACGTATCATATGTTGAAAGGCATCCTCTTCACCTTCATGCTGCTTTTCCTTTAAAAAAAAAAACCTTAGACACTTCAACAACCACAACAAAGAATTTGCCACTATTAGCTCTTGAAAGGCTCCAGACTGCAAGGAAAGCGCAGAAGCTGGTTTTCTACATGACCTTGGAACAGTCTTTGATAATTTACTCAGCCTCATCTTGCACTTGCTACAGCAGGCAACTGGATTGGGAGGTACATAAAGGAAATATCTTTGTTCAGCTCTGTTTGGAAAAATGTAGGGATTTGCTTTCTGCTGAAAAGTTCTATGAGTCCCCGTTTCCATTTTATTTTTGTTAGGAGACCTCCCTTAAGAAATTTATGAAAACTCAGAGTGGGGAGTGAAGGGGGACAGTAATCAGAACAATCTTTTGTGAAAGCGTGTCTGTTTTTACTTATGAAGTTTAAGTAGCCAGAATTCAAAATTACATAACTAATACCTCTCTTTTATTCATGATAACTATTAGATCTAACTTCAAAACTTTCTGATTTTTTTTAATGCTAAACATAATCAATAGCAACCCTATTTTGTTATTGGGCTAGATTAATGAATACACACACATATAATATTTTAAGCCAGATGGGACAAAATGCCAGATGAGAGCAAATAAAAACAGGAGTGTTAGCTTCTGTTGTATTATTTGTTATTAATACTTCCCTTTTTATTTTATACTGCTTTTTTTTCTCCTGAAAGCCCAGCCTCTACCAAAAAAAACCGCTATAAAAATAAATAACGACAAAACAGGTTTCCATAGAACAAAACAAAAGGAGAAACGAGAACTACAATATTTTTAGAACAGAGTTGATTGTTCTAGCTGTGGGGCTTTTTTTGGTACAGTGATGATGGATGCCCATGTTAACCATCAATTTGATGATTTCATATAGAGTAGCAGACTTATTATATTATAAATGTATGTGGCAGTTCTTCAAAAGAAATCAGAATTCAGTTGTACAGGATGAGGGAGGCTTGCTTTGTTTAATAATGCTTGTGAAACGTCTGCTAATAATGGCTGATTGCAAATTGAATATGTGTCAGCTGTATGATGTAGCTGACAAAAATACAAAAGATATACAGCAATCTATCTATATTAACAAATATAGTTTCCAAATCATAGGATGGAACGGTAATAATTCCACCTTAGGTATTGGGTTCATAGCTGGGACTACATTTTAAGAAGGATTCGGACCAAGTGTCACTGAATCAAAGAAGAGTAACTCCTCTGAAAGGAGAAAAGGAGAATTGGGAATTGTCAGCCTTGAGAAGATTAAGGTGGTAGATCTCTTCAAATGAACAGGGGTGTCAAACCCATCATCATGGTGGTGTCACATGACTTTTTCCCCTTTGCTAAACTGGGCGTGGACATGGCCAACACATAACACACCCGGTCGGTGGGCAGGGAATTTGACAGCCTTGGACTAAAAGATCTCCAAGGTCCCTTCCAACTCTTCTTTTCTATTCCATGCCATTCTTTATCTGGAAGGATGACACTCAGAAGATCAAGATCTATTTTCCACTATTCCAGAGCTAGGGCACTAAAATATGGTTTCTTATTAGAAAAAAAACAAATGTTGATTTAATAAGGGAACTAACATAGTCCTTACTTTTAGGCTACTTTCCCCTTTACCAGATATATTCCAATGGACACCAGAAAACCATCTATTGGACATGCTTTAATTGGATTTCTGAAGCAAGTGGGGATTCCCCAGCTCAAACGGTCCCATTCAGTTCTATGATTTTGTGGAAGAAAGCGGGTTATAGGGAAGAAAACCTTTGGAACAAAGACTAGATGAGTGACTGGTGCATGCAAGAGGGTTATTCTTTACTTCCCAATATATCCTTACTATTACCTGCAGCTGAAGCGCTGATGTGGTTGTCATAATAGAATACTGATGCCCCCCTCTACATGCCTTCCTCGGTAGGTCTTTTCCAACCTTATTTTAAAAAATAAACTGTTCTCAGATTACTGCAGCAAGCCATTCATTTTTAAGAGTGCCATTTTGGTTTACAAGTAATTCTTGTAAACATCCATTTGTATAACCATTTGTTTAGTGATCATTTGAAATTACAACACACTGAAAAAAGTGAGCATTGCAGCATCCCCAGGGTCATGTGATCAAAATTCTTGTTTGGCAACTGACTCATCTTTATGATATGATAGTGGCAGTGTCCCAGGGTAATAGGATCACCTTTTGTGACCTTCTGACAAAGTCAGTGGAGAAGCCAAAATCATTTAACAGCTGTGTTTACTAACTTGACAAAGCAGTGATTCACTTAACAATTGTGGCAAGAAAGGTCGTAAAATGGGACAAATCTCACTTAACAGCAGTCTCACTTAGCAATGGAAATTTTGGGCTCAGTTGTGGTTGTAAGTCGAGGACAGTGGTGGGAAGCAGGCGGTACGCCCCGGTACAGGCGTACCAGAGCCAGCCCGGAGCACTGGATACCATTCCAGTACGGTGATCCTTACCGTGTTTTAAAGCTGTTGGCGCTTCCATGCACGCACATGGCGCATACGGCACCTGCATGATGTTCCGCTGAGCAGCTGGAGCGTCATGGAGGCTTGCAGAAGCGTCATTTCCAGCTACAACGCATGCACGCGTCATACACGTACATGTGGGTGATGCCGGGGCTGTTCCAACCATATAGGTTGGAACGGAATCCGGAACCCACCACTGGTCAAGGACTACCTGTATTATCGACACCTGGTTATTCATGCAAGGTTATTTATTTCTGAAGGTGTGATGCCACTTTGTGAGGCTAAAACATCCTGAATTATCACCTGTGGCTGCCGTACTCTATGAGATTGTAAACGTCTGACCATAATGGGGTGTATATTTCCTGCATGTTGGCCAAAATTCCTAGCAATAAACTCTCTATGAGCTCTTCTTCTACTAACAGAATAATTCGAAGGCTCTTAGTTGAACAGGAATGTCCAGGGGGAACAATTGGGTTTATGGATGGAATTTATATTTTCATTCTTGTTCTCTTTCTTCTAATGTTTATTGTTAGATTCTTCTGGGTTTTTCCCTCCCAAATGTGAGGCTATAATGATAATATTTGACTTTTAGCAGCCCTGTAACATAACCCATTGTGTTTTTTCCTTGTCACTATATGGGAGAGCAGCAGTTTCTCCTTGGAGTGATAGAAGGACCTCCTATCTCCAAAGGATGCTGCAAAGTTTTTGTATTGTTTCTTCTGAAGTTGTGGCTTAGCCATTCATGCCACTGCAAGCATAAGCTTGGATAGGCCCCGCCCTCAAATCTTACTAGATGTTTGTTTTTATGAGAGAATGACTTTCTCACATTGTGCTAAAGTGTTAAGGTGGAATGCCATATTTTAACACTATAATTTGATTTCTGGCATAACGATATTGTGGTGAGCTCTAGCCGTGCCACATTTAACTCTAGAGTACAGTAGCAAAAGTGCATGAATGATGTGTTGTAAGCAGAAGCAGTGAGAATGGATAGTGTGCTTAAATATTCTATGTCAGTTCCAGCAAATATGTAAGATTAGAACCTCAGCTCCCAAATTTCCAACACTGCTCAGCCTTTGAGAATTATAATTCCAGACTTCTGGAAAGCAGCATAGTAGAAAAGGGTGGATAGGCTAAGAATTTCCCATTGTTGCTGGGTTCATCAAGTATTGGAAATTATTTAATCCTATAAACCACTATATCTAATTCCTCATGAGCCTCATGTGATTTCCTGATCTTCGCTTGGTCTAAGCATAGTTCCTTTCTCTATCCATATTTTGCCTGTATATTAATATGATCTGTTCCCCATAGTTAGTGTCAGAGCTCTAGTTTGTTCCTGCTGAAGAGTATCCTCTTTTATTTCCATTAATTAAAGTCAGAAAGCTCCTGGCTATAAATTAGCCAGATGTCTCAGATGTCAGCATAACTTAGTTCCATTAAATAATACCTTTGGAAGACTTATCAGCTGTCACTGCTGCCTGTAGATCCCAGTGAAACAAGTCATGATAATACTGGTTCAAAAGTTGAAACAACCTTTTTGTTGATTTCTGTAAACACAGCAGCATAGCACATTTCGTAATTGAGCAACTATTACATCCTAAGCAGTTAAGGTCATCCAGAGCAATGATGACGTTCTTTTTAAGGCCGGTTGAGTCTTGAGCCAGTTATGTAGATTACAAAGACCAGTTCAGCAGATCAGCAGATCAGGTGTGGTTAGGGCCAGGTGAGCAAGTTTTGAAGGCTGATTGAGGTTTGCACTGGGACTTTCAGTGACACTTTGAAGGAGGGGGTCATCATTCTTTTGGACCTCAGGGACCACTAAATTCATAATTTTAAATCCTGCGGACCACTAATATGATCTACCTAATGACCGGCTGGGTGGGTGTGGCTAGGTGGTCATGTGATTGGGTGGGCATGGTCACTCACATCAAGGGGCGCCTCGGCTGCCCGCCTGGACTCCTTAAGGCCCCAACAGGAAGCAGTTGTTGGAGCTAAGCAGCCACCATTAGAAAGAATTGGCAAAACAGCTGGCTCAGTTCAACTTGGATCTGACCAAGAAGGAGGCTCAGCAGAAGCACCTCACAGAGGACTATGAGCATAGGCTTTCCAAGCAGAGGGAAGACCTGCGGAAGTGCAAGGCCAGGTACCGGCACCTGGAAACTCAGCGGGCTGAGATGGCCAGCTAGTTCCAGGCCATGATGAAGTCTCACTGGAACAAAGCCCTCGGGCTCTTCGCCACCAGCGGCACTTCCTTATAACCTTCACCCAAAGCACTGCACTAGGAGGTTTAAGAAGACCCCAAGTCGGAATTTCTGCCCCCCTCCAACCTGCACAAAAAGACCCAGAAGGAGGAGACACTCTGCAGCAACACAAACATTCATTGCATGTATCCGGCCCACGGGCCATATAGTTTGAGGACCCCTGATTTAGTGCAATGTAAAAAAATGCAAATAATTTTTCCGTGGACCACCAAAATTTTCTTGTGGACCACCAGTCACCAGTTGGTGACCGCTGCTTTGAAGAGTATACAGGTAGTCCTTGGCGTACAACACTTCATTTAGTGACCATTCAAAGTTACAACAACACTGAAAAAAAGTGACATATGACCATTTTTGTCACTTATGACCGTTGCAGCATCCCCATGGTGATATGATCAAATTTTGTCTGCTTGGCATCTGGCTCATACTTAGGACAGTTGTAGTGTCCTGGGGCCACCTTTAGCTATCTTCTGACAAAGTGAACAGAGAAGTCAGATTCACTTAACAACCATGTTACTAACTTAACAGCTGTAGTGTTTCACTTAACAACTGTGACAAGGTTGTAAAATGGGACAAAGTTCACTTAACAACTGTCTTATTTAAAAACAGAAATGTTGGGCTCAGTTGTAGTTGTGACTTGAGGACTACCTGGACTCAAGAAATTGTGGGTGGAATCAAGGTAACAACTAAAGTTCACCTCATGTAACTGATTTCTACATTTTAATTAGTATATTAAGTGTAGGGTATATGATTATTTCAGTTATGGGTTTAATAATTACCTCTGTCACATTAAAAATGCAGTTCAGTCTGTTGGAAGAAATGTCCTTCTGGGTTCAGTTCCAAGTGGGGAAAAAGACACTGGAACATGGAGGCTGCTTGGAAAGATGGTTTAATGGTGGACAGGATCACCTGGCTTGAGCTCCTGAACAGAAAAAGGGGTGGGGGCATCACATGCTTCAAGATGTTGTATGAAGAAGAAAAAAAGGAGGGGACCAGGAAGTTCCCTGGTTTTATGCCCTCTCTGGCCTTTGCTCTTGTGCTTGTATTCTGATTGGTTGTCAGACTCCCATGGGGCCATGCAGGAGCAACTCCGTAGGGTGTGCTTTGAGTCCAAATTTGGTTGCCTTGCTGGTTGATGTAATTTTCCTGAGTGTCTTGTGGTGAGTTTCTGTGGAAGGCTAATCCTAATTTTGTTATCTAGAATAGACTGATTCAGGCTTTTAACGGCCCATTGACAAACGTGGGAGTGACTGAGTTTATGCCTCTCTTGGCTTTTTACTTCTCTTTTTAGGGGAAATATTCTGCCTTTTTAATATTTCCTAAATATTTCATTTCTCTAGGAGAGAGATGGGTTTTAACTTCTAACAAGTCATAATAACTTTTGGGGGATTCTAAGGCTTCCAAAGGCAGAACTCTGATTTCATAGCATTGGCAAGAGGAAGAGCCACATCACTGCATCCACTCCCCCCTGCTCCAACTGGGGTCATCTCAAAACATCTAGCTGGTCATATCCGTCTAGGCTGGTTGTTTCATGGAATCTCTCACCTAATCTGGTTCCTTTCCTGCTTGTACAGTAACAGTCCTCATTCCATTTGCCTCGTTTCCAAAGGTCAATGAATTTAATGGCACTGTGCAAAACTGTACTTACTTGTAGCAGGGTGAAAAAAGGGACAAGAATTTTTCAGAGGCACAGAGCCATTTCTTTTCCATCTATATTGATATTTCATATATACCAGTGGCTTTAGCTTAACAAACCACACATACAGGTGAAACTTGAAAAATTAGAATATCATGCAAAAGTTCATTTATTTCAGTAATGCAACTTAAAAGATGAAACTAATATATGAGATAGACTCATTACATGCAAAGCAAGATAGTTCAAGCCGTGATTTGTCATAATTGTGATGATTATGGCTTACAGCTCATGAAAACCCCAAATCCACAATCTCAGAAGATTAGAATATTGTGAAAAGGTGCAATATTCTAGGCTCAAAGTGCCCCACTCCGCTAATTAAAGCATAACACTTGAGCCTTTAAATGGTCTCTCAGTCTGGTTCAGTAAGAATCACAATCATGGGAAAGACTGCTGACCTGACAGTTGTGCAGAAAACCATCACTGACACCCTCCATAAGGAGGGAAAGCCTCAAAAGGTAATTGCAAAAGAAATTGGATGTTCCCAAAGTGCTGTATCAAAGCACATTAATAGAGAGTTATGTGGAAGGGGAAAGTATGGAAGAAAAAGGTACACAAGCAGCAGGGATGACTGCAGCCTGGAGAGGATTGTCAGGAAAAGGCCATTCAAAGATGTTGGGGACTTTCACAAGGAGTGGACTGAGTCAGTGCATCAAGAGCCACCACACACAGACGGATCCTGGACATGGGCTTCAAATGTCATATTCCTCTTGTCAAGCTGCTCCTGAACAACAAACGTCAGAAGCGTCTTACCTGGGCTAAAGAAAAACAAACCTGGTCTGTTGCTCAGTGGTCCAAAGTCCTCTTTTCTGATGAGAGCAACTTTTGTATCTCATTTGGAAACCAAGGACCCAGAGTATGGAGGAAGAATGGAGAGGAACACACTGCAAGATGCTTCAAGTCCAGTGTGAAGTTTCCACAGTCTGCATTGATTTGGGGAGCCATGTCTGCAAAATGCTTCAAGTCCAGTGTAAAGTTTCCACAGTCTGCGTTGATTTGGGGAGCCATGTCATCTGCTGGTGTTGGTCCACTGTGCTTCATTAAGTCCAGGGTCAACACAACTGTTTACCAGGAGATTTTGGAGCACTTCATGCTTCCTTCTGCAGATGAGCTTTATGAGGATGCTGACTTCATTTTCCAGCAGGACTTGGCACCTGTCCACATTGCCAAAAGCACCAAAACCTGGTTCAATGACCATGGGATTACTGTGCTTGATTGGCCAGCAAACTCGCCTGACCTGAATCCCATAGAGAATCTATGGGGCATTGCCAAGAGAAAGATGAGACTGAACAATGCAGAAGAACTGAAGGTCGCTATTGAAGCATCCTGGTCTTCTATAACACCTCAGCAGTGCCACAAGCTGATCGCTTCCATGCCACGCTGCATTGAGGCAGTAATTGTTGCAAAATGGGCCCAAACCAAGTACTGAGTACATATGCATGCTTATACTTTTCAGAGATCCGATATTGTTCTATGTACAATCCTTGTTTTATTGATTGCATGTAATATTCTAATTTTCTGAGATAGTGGATTTGGGGTTTTCATGAGCTATAAGCCATAATCATCACAATTATGACAAATCACAGCTTGAACTATCTTGCTTTGCATGTAATGAGTCTTATATAATATATTAATTTCACCTTTTAAGCTGCATTACTGAAATAAATGAACTTTTGCACGATGTTCTAATTTTTTGAGTTTCACCTGTTCACAATTTCACAATTTCAAGTATAAGTTTTCTTTCTGTGCTGGAGAGTTTTCTATTTTGGGAGGATGGAAGAATAACTTTTCTGGGCTTTTTGGATTCTACTACCTTCATCAAGGTGTCCTTGGTATTTTCTGGTCTTTTTCTCCAAACAGTGGAGAAAAAGCCAACCAGTTCAACAGATCTCTCTGTCTGGTTCTGCTTGTTGAATCTTCTGATGTCCCTAGGACAACTCACCCTGCCACATTATCAAATCTTTCTTGAGAGCTGAAATAAAATGTCATGACTCGAATCAAGTATTTGAATAATTTAATGAAAAGAAATATTGATGTGAATTTTTCCCCAGATTTTATCTTCCCCACTTTTTAAAGAAAGAAAAGCCTTGACTATAAAACTCTTGCCAGTGAATTTGACCCTTTGAATAACCCAGTTTGCTATGTCAAATTTCCAGCAATAGTTCCAGTGCTCTTTTTTTTAACCTTTTCCTTTTTAAGAAGAGATTGGACACCCATTTGTCTGAAATGGTTTCCTGTTTGACCAGGGGGTTGAACTAGAAGACCTCCAAGGTCCCTTCCAACTCTGTTATTCTGTTTTTAATTGAAAGCACAAAAGAATTTAGCAAAGACATTGGTATGCAGTTTGGAATTGACAAATGTGCAACAATGGCAACCAAAGCAGGCAAGATCATAGAAGCTGATGGAATAGAACTTGAGAATGAAGAAATGATAAAGGCAGTAAAACCAGAAGAAGGCTACAAGTACTTGGGGATTTTAGAGGCCTCTGACTTAATGCATAATAAAGTCAAGGAATTTACATTGGAGCCCTTGGAGCAATACCTAAAGGACTACCTTGCTAGTTGGAAATTTTAAATTTATCAGACTTGAACATTTTGATTCTACAAAATACACCCTACTTGGAACAGCTTATATCCTCCGATGTTACCTTAACAGTTCCTAGGTCCTTGGTTAGGACTCGAGCTGTTGAGCTACCAACCAGCTCCAAAGGCTGTGAATCTCACCAAAGATTAACCACATAATAATAATAATAAAGAACTTTGATGTTGTGTGGCTATAGTTCCTTTGATCCCTAATCATGGACCATACTGGCTGACATTGGGAGAAATTAGAATCAAAGTCATAGGGGTTTCTTTTTGCCCGTAGCTTTAGATAAGTGATCATTATAACATCCTAGTACAGCAGATGGTAAATCTCATCATCTTATTGTCCTCAAATATCAGGTTTAAAAAAAGGTAAGGCATGTTTCTGCAATTTGTCCTCCACCCTCCACTAAGCATTTTTAAAGGACCCATTAGAACATAATAGTGTTTGTACTTGTTTACAAGTAGAGTGTCATTGAGTTCAGAAGGTTTAATCTCAGGTAGGTACAATTAAGTTACAGCTTTTGTTTTACTGTAATTAACTCTCCTCCAAAAGTATTCATCTATGCTGGCAATTAAATATGTTAAGCAGAATATGCCTGGACTTGTACATGATATATTCATGTGTAACAGACTTCATTCCAAAATGCATAGATTTGAGGACAAATAAAATATAAGTGAAGTAAAGGAATTTGATGATATATCTCCAATAACTATTTACAGATGTTGTATTTATTATATTTTATTTTTAATTGGCCACAAATGCCAGCATAATTTTATCTCATGCTTTAGCCAAAGGTTGTCTCTCCTTTTTAAATAACGGATTATTTAAACTCTATTATTATTATTTAAACTTGACCTCATATAGCTTATTATAGCTTATTATTATTTAAACTTTCTATGCAAATATGATTGCATTATAGGACCACATTTGAATTATTTTTCCCAATTCTCTCAAGATATTGTTGCTGCTTTTATAAACCACACTGCTAACTTTGGTAGAAGTTGATCAAATAAAAGCAGGGAAATTGTAGCCAGTGGTTATCCAGCCAAATCCTGAAGAATCAACAGTACTCTTATTTTCTTTAGACACTGTCCACAGTAAGGGAAAATGGGGCAGGCCCCAAATGATACAGAAGATAATGACCAATGGGCAGGATGATGATTGTGACAAGATATTTACACTAATTGAAGAAGTCAAGTCATTTGGAAGTCTGAGATATAACATCCAAAGAACATTCACTATGACAGTAAAACTATGTAACAGTAAATCTGAAAGCTGAACCACTGGTTGCTCATAAATGTTCTCAAGGTTTGTCATTTAAGGCAG
Source organism: Thamnophis sirtalis (assembly GCF_051295495.1). Lineage (NCBI taxonomy): Eukaryota > Metazoa > Chordata > Lepidosauria > Squamata > Natricidae > Thamnophis > Thamnophis sirtalis. Next base: position 58,843,468 of record NW_028261386.1, on the reverse strand, counting down.
GCGAATTTAGTTTTCCAGAAAGAATTTTCATCAAGAAATAGAGTCCTAAATAGGATCTGAGCTGCTAATTGTCAGAATGGGATCTTGATGTCATTATTGGCAAGTGATTTTGCCAATGCATGTGATGTTCCAGACTTGACTTGAGCTTAAGCAATGCAAGGAGGATAGATCATTGATGCAACTGTCCAGACTGGGCTGTGGAACATGGCTTCTAAATGTCATCTTGCTCCTACTATACCATGAATGCTGTAGGTGACTTTTACCCATATTCTAAGCCTGTGATCCCTATCACTAGAATTGTGAATAATGCATATTTTGTTAAGACTATTGTAAGGATTATCATTTACATGCATCTACAAAAGATCCTGAATGCTAAAAGTCCTGTCCTGATGATGATACACAGGTCTGCAAAAAAAAAAATTCGGAGAGCTGTTTTGGTTATTCCACATAATCTTTATGTTTTTTGGTGCGCTGAATCCAAAAATGACCTCCATTTTGTCATAGGACATCATGTTTGCTTACAATTTAGTTAACTATGTTAAATAAGGCAATACCTCAAAATAAATGGAAATAAGACTTATAAAATTAAAGTTTTATTACAATATTTTCATGAAAATCCTTTTCTGAACTGAAATGAGCTCACCTACACACACTAAACTTGATTCTTCTTCCTTGTGAGGCTCCTCTTGGTGCATTTACGCTTGTGAGTAGCATCTGGAATGTCTCTCTGAAGCATCCAACAGTAGTCTGCCATCATTGTAATGCTCCATTTTCCCTGGTATCTCCTTTCCATCTATTTAATGTCTTGGTGGAATCGTTCAGCTTGTTCCTCACTCACAACTCCCACATTTTCTGGAAAGTAGTCAAGGTGGAACTGGAGGAAATGCACTTTCAAACTCATCAGGCAACCTAAAGCTTGAAATGCTTTCAGCATTCTTCCGACAATCTTTTTATAGTGAGGATCTTTGTTATTGCCTAAAAATTTCTGTACTTCTTTAAATGCAATCCACCCTTCTTTTTGAGGATCCGTCATGGTATAGACAAACTCTTGATCAACTATAAGCCTTCTAATGTCTGGTCCGACGAACACACCTTCCTTCAATTTTGCCTCCGACATGCATGGAAACTTGGTGACCAAGTATTTGAAGCCTTCTCCATCTCTTGGAAGTGATTTTACGAATTGCTTCATCAATCCCAATTTTATGTGGAGAGGTGGTAGAAGAACTTTATGGGAAGGTACCAAAGTTTCTCAGAGGACAATTTTTTCACCAACTGTTAGCACCCTCGGCTGCCAACTCTTCTTGGTCCAGTGATTTTGTCGGTCTCGACTGTCCCATAGACACAGAAAACAAGGGTATTTGGTATACCCAGCTTGTTGCCCGAGCAGCATGCACAAGACCTTCAAGTCCCCACACACTTGCCAACCATGGTCTTCATATTTAAGTTCAACCAATTCCAAGTTCTCATAGGTTTCCTTCAAGTGTACGAAATAACCTACAGGTATGGAAGCGTAAAAACCGTTGTGGAGTAAAACTGTTTTGAGACTTCTTTTTGAAGAATCTATAAAAAGACATCATTGCTCTGAATCATATTGGATTTTAAATTGACCCATCAGACCTTCGACATCGATGCAATAAACCAACTTGTCTTCCTGGGCGAAGTAAGGAACAAACTCCTTTTCACGATGTCTGAACCATGAAGATGACACTCCTGGCAACAATAAATTCCTGCTTTTCAGCCTTGATCCAAGTACCTCAGCGGCATCTTTGGGAAGATTCAAGTTTCTTACCAAATCATTCATCTCCTCCTGAGAAAACAATTTTGGTCTTGTATCATCTTCAAAGTCAGAACTTGATTCGTCATCTGGTTCAAGTATGACTTCACCTTCATCGGAGCTAGGTATCTCTTCCAAGGTAGCAGGGGGCTTGGGTACTGGTATATCTGTGCCATGGGGGATGGGACGAATTGCTGAGTGAAGATTGGGGTATGAAATGGAATGCTTCCATTTGGAATTAAACCCTTTCACATCGCATGAACAAAAGTAACAGTCATCACTATGGTTCTTTTGCCATAGGAATCCCATAACGGAAAGATTTTTTCTTACCCTCAACCAGTTTCGGAGGTCCTCAACACACCGTTTGCACACTTTATGAGGCGCCCAAACTTTATTTTGATCTCCAATTTTTAGTCCAAAGTATGCAAAGTATACTTTTTTCACAAAGTCTGTAATATTCTGCTGTTGCTTCAACACTGTATATTCACCACAGATGAAACAGAAACTGTGTGGCGAATTAATACACTTTCGCAGAGCCATAACATAATGGTTGAAGAATGACAAGCTAACATGAATTGCGATGAAAAAGTGTGAACAGCCTAGAACCAAGAACCTGATGATGATTCGTGCACAAGTGTGGCATACAGGAGAGAGCAGCTCTGTGTCTGTACACGAGACATCACAGTGCTGACCATGCCCCCTGCACTGACAGGAGATGCTGCTATCTGCCCTGTGTCTCCCTCCCACTGGATTCTTCAGGAAAGATTAACCCTTTCTACCATTAGAAGCACAGACTTAAAACTTGCTTAGCTTAGGTATATATTGCTGACCATCAGATTTACAGTACTATATTTTTTTTACATAACTCGGACAAACTCTTTAAGTTTTTTTTGGCATTTTATATCTTAAATGCTCATGTGAATTAATTAACAGTAATTTGACTTTAAATTTGGTTAAAAACTCATAATATAAAAAAATACCAAAAATTTAAAAAATGATAAATTTGAAGACAATTTTGCATGTTGTGGCAAATCATGACGACAAGGAGTTTTTTCAATATTTTATTTGTTTTCAGCACGCCAAAATACATGGAAATTAGATGAAAATAATCAAACAGCTTTTTAGTCACAGACTTGTGTAATGATCAAGATGAAATTTGCTAACCAAGATAAAGACACAAACTTTCCTTCAACAACTTTTCCAAGACGTTCTGTGCATTGATTAAATATCATTTCCCCAGTCATCAACAGAGACCCCAGTTTTATCTGTGTATGTTTTCAGTCTTTCAGTAACATAGTGATCACAGACTTTTATCTTTGGGAAAGTGGGTCAGAGATCTCTGAAGCCCAACTTTGGGCTAAGATTCAGATTGCAAAACCTCCTGTTTAGAGTGTGGAATCTCTGGGGCACCAGGAAAGAGCTTGTTGGCTTTACTTTCCTACACAAGATAACACAATGTAGCCTGCTGCCAAGGGGAAATGGAAGAATGTGCCTTTTTCATTGCTGCAGTTAATTCAGGTGTAGATAGAGGAATTCTAGGATCTCTACCAGTCTGGCAAGCCAGTCAACGGAAAGGTGACATGGCTGAAGTTTTCAGATGACTTCTAATAATTAGATGGTCTTTCTTTTGTTAGGGCTCTGGTTCTCCCTGCTGCCCACACCATCATCATTCTTTCCCTATCAGACTCCTGCCCAGTTCATTCATCTGAACTTTGGCTGTTCTGAATTACTTTCTAAGATGTAAGCAGTAAACACACCCTGAATACTATAAGATTTAACTCTAGAGACATCAGCAGTACAAAATATTTCTGCCTCCCACCCCCATATTTTGAACTTTGTGGCTTAGCTATATGAGGTCAAGAAAAGTACTTCAATTCAGCATCACTGAACTGCCCTGTGCTGAGTCCAGGATTTTGCTTTTCTTTTTGGTAGCTTGATCTGTGAAATTTTACTCTTCAGAGCCCCTTTTGGAAATACTGTGCATTGTAAAGATAGTAACTTTTATATCAGATTGCCCTTTAATAGACTACAGTGAAACCAAATGGAATTTCTGGGTGAAAAGTATGTTTTTCTCCCATCGTTGCTATATTGGGCACCAGTTTGCAACTAGTTCCTGAAAGAGCCAATCAAGTACAGACCACAACATATGATGAGGAAGTGATAAAAATGGTCCCAACTCCAGTTGATTCCCAAGTAAAGTTATATATAGCAGACAAGGTACATTTCTGCCAAGTAGACATAAGTCCAATCTGTTGCATTTCTGTACTTACAGGAACTATATAGCCCGGGCAGGAGCATCTTTCCTTATGCCAGGCTGTGTGGAGACTTCCAGCACTTAACATGGGAACTGGTCATACCACAATCCAAGCCATGTACTTGTGGGTCATAGTTGCTTTCACTGACAAAGAGGACTTATCAAGCCATAGGAAATAAGTCATTTATTTCACAAAACAACACATTTTGAAGGTTGCCATTTTGTGTGGGCTTATCATTACTGCTTTTCTTCTATTTTGTTTGTTTGCTTTGCATTTTAAACCATAAATGCTTTTTTTACATGGGAGATTTGCATTTCTGTCTCTCTCAAATATTTTGATGGACTTACGTAGGAATATAGAAAAAAATATACCAGACTAAATTCAAAGATATGCCTTAAAGCAGTTTTTTCCCCAATCTAGTCCCAAAATATGATATTGCAGTTTCCAAAATCTGAAAAGCATCAGGCTAGAAATAACTGCTAAATATTAATCTGTTGCATTGTAAATTATGATTATAGAAGTTCTGTGAATATCCCATTAGCCTGTTTACTAAAATGATGCATTTCAATATCTCTGAATAAAGGAGGGGCCTAGAATATAGCCTGTGTAAATTGCTTCATTGTTTTTTTAATCTAGATACTAGACCAAGGGTTACAGTACAGTAATCCTTCTGAGAGAAAGATAATAGAATTGGAAAAGTAGTAATGTCTTGTTTTACAACTTCTTGTATACAACTTTTACCTTGTTTGCTTTTCTCTATGAAATTAATGCTTTGTCCTTGGCAGTTTTAATGTTGTTAGCTTCGGAAATTTTCAATTCCATCAACACGATATTTTCAGTCTTTGTTTCTCCCTCCCTCCCTCCCTCTCTCTTCCTTTGCTGCTTTCCTCTCCATAGGATGAACTATTTTCTTGCATGTATCAGTGAACTCAGTCAGATTGATGGCAACAGCATAAAGGTCTTTCATTAGTTATGCAGTGTGTTTGCTTGACTAATACAAGTTGGAAAAACTACTGCTGACTGACTCTATATTAGAAAACCATCCCCTTTTAGTAGATGTTATTTTGCTATAACATCATGGGAAAAGCCATAAAAATGGATATTGGAACAGCATATATTTGATCAATAGTGTTATGCAATCTTGTTCTAATATTATATAAATATCAATGCACATGTCATGGATGGAAGCATTATAATATCAGATTGGTTTCTGGATTATTTTAATGACAACCAGTTGGAACACGATCTTGGTCAGCATAATAGTAATGCACAAACATTCTTTATAGTGTGTGTCAGACTGCTGATTTTTGGCTCCCGGTGCTATTATACAACGAGCTGTTTTGATGCAACAGGTGTTGAATCCATGTGGATGTTCTGCATCCTATCTGGAGATAATTTCAGTGGCAAAGAGGCTGTTATTCAATAACTACTTGCCAATGATATGTGGCAGTAAGTAGAGTCATTAAGCAGAAGGAAAACTCAAGAGTATAGGTTAATGAGGAAATAAGGGGAAAGAGCTGAGAAAGGAGAGTGTGTGTGAAAATCATTGGTTATTGTTTTCTCAATGCTCAACAATGTCAGTCAAACATTTTGCAGCTGCATTTGCACAGCATGGGAAGGTTGGTTAGCTTTTATTTGGGTTAAGTTCTTTTGTGTTGTACGTCAAATTCATATGCTTAGTAGGGCAATGTCTTGCATGCATCCCACACAATGGTGAATTCAGGAATCAGAGCAAACATAGCCACTGAGTTGTAGTACAGGAAAAAGATTAAATAATATGCTGAGCAGTTAGTTTTTTTTAATATTAGTGTTTCAACCTAAACTTTTTTTATTTTCCTGCATTAATTTGGTACAAAGTAGAAAAATCAATGGAAGCCTATTAACCCCTCCCCTTCCTGAGAGAAGGTTGCACCTCAGAAAACCACTAATAAAGGGCCATTGCAGCTGTTTTTAACCCCTGGCTGTCTCTCTCCAGTTTATGACATTCCCGCATTGGCAGCTGCCTCATTCTGCCTAATGAGCCAACCTGGTGGGTTTCCACACTTAAAGCTCTTATTAAAAAATCTGGCTTAGAGTCAAACAACTGTACGCAATGAGTAAAGATTTGGAAAAGGAAGCTGGTAGCTCAACATGAGTGCCCCTTTACCCTCCTAAGAAAATAGCAAAATAAGTCACTTCTTGGTGCTGAGGCTGACTGTTTACTTGTCCTAAATTAAGAGGTTAGGGGTACCAAACTGAGTCTTGGTATTTAGAATTTTGGGCCCTTAAAGCTATTGGTTTCCTAATAACAACACCACCAGCAAGGAGCTGTTTTAAAATCCAATATGAGTTAGTTAGTTACTTATGTCTGTTCTGTACTCACACACAGCTCATGTAGAGAATCTTGCAATGCAATTGTATGGAATGTGCACAGCTAAGAATCTTCCCCAAAGCTGGGTTGAAGCCAGAGTTACAGACAGTACAAGTTTGTTTCTGCTTATTGAGGCAGAAGGGCAATGCTATTAATTCCGGGACAATTAATAGTTCCCCCAAATAGCCACATTGCTGGGTGGAAAATATCACCACCTCAAACTGGTGGCAGATGGCCAAATGGTGGGCATATATTTGCATGCCATCACGAGTTGGGCATAATGACCCCTTTGGATGCTGGTGTATTTGAAATCTTATGGGCTTCTGCAGCTGTTTCAGTTCTGGCTTAGATGATTACATCTGGTCTACCATTTATCATCCAGGAGGTTAGAATGAGATGCCTTCCAAGCCACACAGGTTTCGCCAGCAGAGGGCAGTCATTCCATGTATTGTATTGCATTGATATCCCACATCACCCAAAATTTAATCTGTAAATTCTCATTATCCCCAATGTGCCATTTTATTTTTAAGCATTCTTCATTATATACATGCATCTTCAATCTTTACTTGCCCTCTTGTGATTGGGTTGTGGATTGTTCATCTGTTCATCTCACAGCAATACAAAGCAAATAATTGCTTGGGAACTTACAACCACTATAGATGTAACTACAACAATTCAACATTTCTGTGCATCAAGATTCATTTTTAATAGCAACCTCTTGTGTTTTCAGTTAACCTATATTAATGCAGTACATTTTAATGACATCTTCACCAATGTGGAGGTATTGAACTAAAAAATAAAACTAGGGTTAAGTACAACTTAATTTGAAATTGGTTTTTGGATAATGACCTTATTAGGACAATCAGGAAGAAAAAATATGCCTCTAATTTAGATCTCTCCCTCCCTATGATTAATATGGTTCTTATTGAAGGAAGCTTACTCAATGAAGCAAAATGATTATTATGAAGTATTTTGCCTGTTGGTTGTAAGCACTGATTCTAGATTGGATTTGGTATGACGCATATGTTGAACTTCCCTACACCTATTGTGACTGGAATCAAGTCTTGAGATTTTTAAATAATTACCACAAAATGAATATGTTTGGAATTGCTGTTTAATTATTTCTTTATGCCTTGCTTTGTTTCAATGGTTGATTTCTCCAGGGGTTGAACATTAATTCTCCCAGACCTAATTAGTTATAGTTCAGAAATGTAGATTGGGTTTTTTTTTAGGAGAGTATGTTGCTTTGGTACTTACTTCAGTAACTTGCATAGTTTTATTAACTTTCTTACTAGCACCTGAGGAACTTGCATTTAATTTAATTCAAATATACCCTTCTGTGCAAACAGAGATCAGAGACTATTCTTATCCGTATCTGATCAGCCATCTAACCCAGCAATTCTTTGGTAGCTATCTGTTGAATTTTAGAATACAGAAGATTGGAAATTATAAAGATTAGACTCCGGAGAAGCAGGCAGTCATTGATCTTAATTTCAACTATAGTAATCCTGTAATCAGATTATCTAGATAAGTGGATAAATTTTACTAATTTTCTATTTATTACATTTCTTAGTGCTTAATAAACATTGTGTTGTCTGGGTATTTAAATTGCTTAACAATACAAATTCTCTTCTTACTCTCCACTCCTTTTTTCCCCAATCATTGGTAAAATATGTTCCATGTTGATAATATTCTGTGTCTTCTGTGTTTGATTTTCAATGTAAGTCTATCCATTTCTGCACAATCTAATGTCTTTTTTAATTATCTCTTCATCTTGCAGTATTTCTTCATTTTTCCAATATTGTGCGAAAATAATCCTTGCTGCTGTTAAGACATGTAACATAAAACACATGCTTTTCTTATCAAATGTTTCTCATATCATCCCTAATAAAAACAATTCAGGTTTGAAATCTACATGTTTCTTTATTATATTTTCTATCCGTGTATTTTTGCCCAAATCTTTTTAGCTTTAACACAAGTCCACCCCATATGATAAAATGTGCCCATTTTTAAAATTATATTTCCAACATTTACTAGCTTTAAAAAAAAACATTTTTGCTAACCTAGCAGGTGGTAAAAAGCAGGCTCTTAACTGTTGCTGTCATTCAATCTTACACAAACAAACCTCTGTGGATTGAACCACAACAAATATGCCTCTATTTCCTTCTAGATCCTTAAAATGAATTAAAATGTAGGTATAGTTGTGTGACAGAGCATTGTTTTGCTTTTGTTAAGGCTAGAAAAGATCTTCTCTCCAAAACTTTAAACAGCTATTGTGTCATATTAGATTGCTCTAATAGCAGTAATATTTAACTGAATTTATATGTTGCAATAGTTACAAATACATTATGGTAATGCTATTGGGTTAATGTCAGTTGCTATTTGCCTCCTGTTTCTTCTGACTTTGATGGAGAGATTCTGCTCTTGAGAGATTTGTGGATTCCTGTGAATCTTCAACTAAGCGGAGGTGTGTTTAAATATTTACCAAAGAACTATCTTGTTGGTACTTTAAAACAAGTATTTTACATGTATTTCTCGGTATATTTATTTTATTTTATTTGGGACAGTCAATTAAGCAAAGAGCTACAAGGACAGACAAGACAAAAAAAAGCTTGTGTTTCAGCTCAGAAATAGCCTGTTTGTCCACAGTTTGGTTTCACCACTGCAAAACAAACAAATCCTACTTGCCTACTTCCTAATGTCATTAAGATGAACTCACTGATTAGCCAGCTAAGGTCTCTGTGGATTGAAAAGCTCCACACCATCAACACATTAGCAAACATTTACATGACACTAACCATTAAATGCCCCATTAAGGTTCTACACTGCCCTGAAACTTCACAGTAAGGCTTTTATCTTTTTTTTTTAACATATCACACTCACCTCTGCACTGAAGAACATTGGGGAGGGGATGGAATTTGCTGGAAAATGCAGTTTGCTACATCCCCAGGACCCCAATTTACAAATGTTTTAGGAAAAAGAAATAACAAGACATCTCCCAAGATCAAGGACTCTGAAATTTGGGAGAAGTCAACCTTTCTCTTTAACTTTGTGAGCCTTCCCTTTTGTAGTTTTCCTTCCCCAGATTGTTCCTTGCTGCTTTGTGTTGGCCTTACTAAAATATTCTTTAGGTTTAAAGTTATAGGAAGAAATCGGGGTTCTTTGTTCTTATCACTGTGCCAAGCTTTACTCCTGAGGCCCACAAGCAGAAAAAACCTGCCATTCCACATCAGGAATGTTTTTTTATTCCTCTGGAACAGGTTACTTTGGCATCACGAACCTCAGTCTTTGTTCTCCTGTTTTCCTTCATTCTCTCAAGCAAGGATAATTTTTCATCTTTAGCTTCCTCTTTATTACTGACACATGGTTTGTGGCGTCGGAAGAGCTGCTTATTCCCACACAAAGCCACCTGCACTCTTCATTTTCAGAAGATCTTTTCTAGAAATTACTACTACTGTGACACAGGAAAGACAAGCAGCAAGAGAGCTTGATTTTGGGAGAAGAGACATACCGATAGTTAAGTGTTACCAGGAGGAGTCAGGTGGCACATTTTTAGATTAACAAATTTTATTAAACATGACTTACAGCTGAAGAAAACTTGCACCTTTGGATAAAGTGAATTATTTTGATCCTCCGAGAAGGGTGGTTTGGTCTTGGCTTAAGTATTGTGCAAGATTTGCAAAACATGCCCAAGAGAGTTCTTACAGATGGCTCAATGAAGTACCAGATGGTCACTGACATTTTTATATTGACACTGCTGGAACTCTTTACAGAACAAGTCATCCAAATGATGTTGATGGAACTGCTTATTTAGGCTTTTATTAATAGTCTTTTTCTTCTCCGAATGACTTGGCTCAGAAGAGACTTCTTAAAATAAAAGGGCTAGAATTGCTTTAAATGGAGACCCAAGCCTCTTTTTCTGGCTTGGTTTCACCAAAGCAGCAATAAGGCAATATGTATAAATTTGTATCTTCATCCCACCTCCTACCAAATCGTATCTTCATCCCACCTCCTGCCAAATCAGTGATGGGTTTTCTCATCACCATACTAGGTAAAAGTATGCAAGAGGTTATGTAATCTAGCAAGGCAGAATCAATGACATAAGATATCTAGACAGGAGGCTAGTAGCAAAACAATAGCCCAGAGTTAGTACAGGGTTTTAATGAATTAGTAGTGACTAGGCATAAGTGAAGGTTGATTGATAACTAAGGCAGAGTTCTAGATATCAACTCATGTTTTCATAGTCATTTTCCCCAGTGTTCCCAAAGAGTCAAGAAATAAGTCTTGTGTACCATCTCATTCTAGTCATTGGCCCTATGCAAAGGAGCAGCAATAATTTCATTAGAGAGATATTTTGAGTTTCAAGGGATGAGGAATTGGGGCAACTGGCCCCAATCCGGATTCCATGCTAAAAACTAATTTTTTTAGGAGCAGGTGAGTCTGCAAAGGCTGTGCTACCATCATTGGATTCTCACTCTCTTAGCCCTACTGTGTAGCCTAAAACTAATTAAAATGGCTATGGTAAGAGAATCTTGCAAGTCTCAGTGTGGTTCTCCTCCTTCCTCTTTTATCTTCATGTGAATTAGGAGGCACCTCTCTTAGGTGGTTTTTCTTTCTTTCTTTTTCTTTGTATGGACCTAACCTACATTTATCTGTTCATTGCCTTGGTAGTGAATCTTCTATCTTTCACACCATTATCTCTACCCTCTTCCTTACTTCATCAAGATATCTGGAGGACTCATGAAATTGGTCATATTAAAAGATACAGAGATGGAGGACAGAATGAGTCATAAAGATGAACCAGTTGCCTAGTGCCCAAATCAAGGTCATGTGACTGCAGACGTGTGTTTGTGCAGCCATCATAACTTCACAAATGTGTCATAAGTAGGTTTTGTGGGCCCATTTTAACTTTGAACTGTCACTAAGTGACTGGTCATAAGTCAAGGACTACCCTTAGTCCCAAATTCTTGTACCAGGTTTTCCCGCAACACTGTGTTGAATTGGTCAGATTGCTCAATACTCTTTTTTTTCATTATTAGTATGAATTAAATGTTTTAGGAAAGGAAGGGATCCATAGTACCTATATCATTTTTTTCTTAAATAATTCTTATTTTATTAAAAAAAAGTTAAAATATTAAATTTCAAGAAAAAAAATTCAGACAAAAAAACTAAAGTGCATTTAAAAAGATACGAATACATTATAAACATATTATCCCCCCCCCCCGGGTGAGAATACCAATAAATATATTTCAACAATATTACTTTGCCATCCCATCTGAAACAGCCCCCCAATTTTTAAATATCATTTAAAATATTATGTTTAAATATCATTTTATAAGGTATGGAGAGCTACTACTAACACTGATTAATTTGGCAGTAATGAATGAATGTCAAGGATTTGACTGTTAATGCATTATTTTCTTTAATTGGAAGCCTTTATGGATTTTGCAAATGAGACAATAACATTAATCCTCAAAATATTAACACTATATATGTGTTAAACAACATAGCAAATGTAATCTTTTTTGGCAAATGCTTAGACAAATATGAGTATGCCCATGGCTGATTGATGTAACCTGAAATCTAAAGAGCCATTCCATAGGTAATAAGGAGGACTTTGTAGTTCCTTAACATATTTGCTAATACTGTATTAGTAACTACATTCATTGTGTTAGAGATAGATAATCCTTAACATTGGTGGTGTTCAGAAGCTATTTGTTCTGCGACTTGAAACAATTTGGTCTGACATTTCTTTAGCCCATAGCATAGTTTCTGCTTAAAAAATAACTCTTGTATGGATCATCTAGGAGATTCAGTAGAATCACTGTTAAGAGATGCCATCAGAATAAGATGTTGGAATAGAAATCCGTGGCCTCCAGGATAAAGAATCTAAAATTAACTATACTCCTGATTCTGTTTAGCTTTTTCCCCTGTATTCCTCTTCCCATGGAATACTCATGAGGAACATAGAATGAAATTATAGTTTGATATCTAGTCCTACTGCTGTGGATTTGTCAGATGATGTTAGAATCACAAACTTGTAGTATGGGTTTGTGAGAAGTTAGGCATCCCATATTAACTAATTATAGTAATCAGGCAAGAAGTCAAGGTAATGGATGTGTTAATTTAGCATTTTGTGGCTGGGCCTTGCTTTTCAGAGAAGTTGTTAACTTTTGCCACTTCTTTATGATAGTGAAGATATAACACTTTCCACATATTCAGTGAACCCTTCATTAGTTCCAGGGCTAAACCCTAAGAATTCTGGTTCTTGGGGCTTGGTGCCCTCCCACATGGAGCCAGAGATTCAGTGAGAAAAGAAAAACAGAAGGCAATTGGTTTTTCGGCGACTCTGTGAAGGTTCTGTTAATACTCTGTAAATCTCAAAAAGTAAATATATCCTGGCATCTCCCTTTGCTTGTTTAACAAGCACACTATGCAGAGTGTGTGGTTTACCAAGATAAAAACAAAGAGGAGGCTTTTGTATATAGTAAAAGAGACTGTAGTCTGTTTAAAATTCAGATCCATCCCTATGTTAAGTAGGAAATAATGGTGACCCATTTTGCTGTTTAGGCTCCTAAAGGAGAGGAAGCTATTCCTCAGTAGCCTGAAGGGTAGCCAAATGTGGAGACCTTTGAGGAGAAGGGAAAACATGAGGGACCCAGGCAGGGGGTGGGGTCTAGCTATCTGCATGAGTAAAATTCATGCCAGGAAGGAGAATGAGTAGTCAAAGTGGATTCAGTGTCAATCCACAAAAATAAAAAGAGTGGTGTATGACAGGTGATCGAAAAGATAGTCTTCCTATTCCAGATAATGTATGTCTATTAAGAAGACTTACAATGCACTCAAATGAATAGGTTTGATTTTAAAAAAACAAATTTAGGTCTGGGGCAAAAATTGACTTGCATATTTGGTCTTTTTAGCTGCATATTAGAGCAGTTTTATGTTTCTCATTTTTATAGGGCACACTCCTACAGTAGGCTTCACAATACATGGTCACCTAGACCAGTTTTCAAACTTTTTCAGGCTTCAGATCCTGTTCTTTAAAAAAAAAATGCTCCCAGACCTTCTGTCCAAGAATAAGAAACTCTAGTGATAAAAATGGACTGCATTTGTGCGAAGTTTTTATTGGCCATTAATCTTTCATGGAAACTCTTCAATTCTCAGAATCCATTTGCAAAAAAAACCAAAAAAACCATGGCTTTCTCAAGCCAATGTTCTTGATTTATAGTCGATTTACTAAATCATAAACTAGTCATACAGGCCTGGGTTTATATAACACCAGTGAGAGGTGCTCAAACTCCGTATTGTGTTTTCCTGGGGATTTAGAGTGGATTGCAAAACATTTTTTTTTTAAATTGTGCCTTAAGCATGTTGATTGAGCATGGAGGCATCAGCCATAGTCAAGCTTACAGATCAGGTTCTACCGGCTTCTATTTTTTATGAATCACTAACAGTACTACACATTTTAAGTGATCATTAGCTTGATCTAGAACATTAGTTTGAAATTAACTTTTATACTTATCAGCAACTATATGAAGGTATCTAGTAAAATTTCTCATTATTGAGTCATGTATTGTGGTGTTCCAATAGAAATCCCGTGACTTACCTATATCAACAGTGGGGTGTAAATACCAAAGACTGAATTTTGATTTGAGGCATTACACAGCATATCTATGCATATAAGGAACATATTAACATGTTATGTTTGTTTTATAACGCAGTCAGGTGATATGAGCGCATGTATGCCAGATAGTCCTTGACATACAATCATTCGTTTAGTGACTGAAGTTAAATGACACTGAAAAAAGGGGCTTATGACTGGCTTTCACATTGCATCATCCCCATGGTCATGTGACCAAAATCCAGGTGCTTGGCAACTGGCATGTATTTATGACAGTTTCCCTGTCCCAGAGTCATGTGATTAGCATTTGTAACCTTCCCAGCCAGCTTTTAACAAGCGAACTCAAGGAAGGAAGCCAAATTCACTTAACAATGGCAGTGATTCACTTCGCAACTGTGGCAAAAACATTGTAAAATGAGGCACAACTCACGTAACAACTACTTTGTTTAGCAACAGAAATGTTGGGCTCAAATTGTGGTCATAAGTCGAGGGCTACCTGTACTGAATTATGGAATAGTAGTAGTATAGCAGTATTTCACACTTTGCCCAACCCTAACCACAATCATGGGAGGTTTGCAACAAATTGATCAGTTACGATGGCAAAGTTTAAGAATTCCTGCACCAGGATAAACTACGGTTTCGCTAATTTGTAGTTCAGCATGGGAGGAAGGAGAAAGGCACCCAGAGCATATTGTTTGATCCACAATAAGTCTGGCCAACTGCTTTTGGCTCATGGCCTGATGCACTCATAACCACAGCAGGAGATTATGAAGAATGAAAAGGCTCCCCGAAAGAAGATACAGGTATAAATGACTCAAATTCAAGCAGGAATATTCATTGATGGCATTTTGTTGAAAAAACTTTCATGTTTTCTATTTAACTGCGAATGTGGAAGATTACAGGTAGTCCTCAAATTACAACAGTTCATTTAGTGACTGTTCAAATTTACAACAGCCCTGGAAAGAGTGACTTATGACCATTTTCCAGTGACAACCTTTGAAGCGTCCCTTTTGGGATGCCCTTTTGCCACAAGCAAAGTCAATGGGGAAGCCAGATTCACTTAACAACCGGGTTACTAACTTTATCGACTGCAATGATTCACTTAACAACTGCGACAAGAAAGGTCGCAAAATGGGGCAAGAGACTCCCTGAACAAACGTCTCACTTAATCACAGACATTTTGGGCTCGGTTGTGGTCGTAAATCGAGGACTACCTGCACAAAACACACCGGCTTTCCGCTTTAGGCTTCCCAGCCCCTTAAAAAACAAAGCCTGAACCCTGGAGTAGCTGAGCCCTGAGGGGGTGCAAAAGAAACACCACCTGCGAATGATCTCCTCCGTTCCTCTCTGGGGTTGATTGCTCTCCCGGATCCCCGTCACACGAGCGTCCAGTCGCCCCGCCATGATCCCTCCGGCGGGAAGGACGGAGGAAGGGAGGGCAGTGGGAGGGTCTCTCTGGGGGCTGGGCCGCGTGGAGTGACCCCGCCCCTTTGTAGTTACACGAGGTGGCTGCTGCCGAGGGGGAGCAGCGCACAGGATCTGAGCGGCGGGTAGGTTTCTCCACGCGGTTGGTCCCGCTCTTTGCCCCTTTCCATTGCAGGTGCTTTCGGGGGAAGAGGAAGGGCCGCCTTCCAGTGCAGAGCGGGGGGTTCGCGGCACGTCGTTCCCGCGACGCTCAGAAATGCTTTCCTTTCATGGCAAAAGAGCGGCGCTTTCGGGCTTGGTGGAAGGGGGCCAGGACGGCGTGCAGGCACCTGTCGCTTCTTGGGCTTCTCGCCCGGGAGTGAGCGGCGATGGGTTTCACGGCCGCCCCTGAGAATAGCGGTCCCAGCACCACGAGGTTCGCCTCCCATCTCCTACTTCGCCTTACCGCGGGACGGAATTCTCCGCGTCGGCGGCTGAATGATTTCACGGCTGCTAAATGCCGAGAATTTGCCCCGAAAAGGAGCTGGAAAACATCGCTGTGGCCGCCCCTTTGGTCTGCCCCTTTGGTCTGCCAAGGAGCAGATTTAACAGAGTTGGTACCTTGTAGGTCATCTAGTCCAACCCCCGCCTCCAGCGAGAGACTACACTATTTCAGACAAGTGACAGTCCAGTCTCTTCTTGAAAGCCTCCAGTGATGAAGCTCCCACAACTTCCGAAGGCAAAGCTGTCCCATGGGTTGATTGCTCTCAGGGTCAGAAAATTCCTCCTTATTTCCAGCTTGAATCTTCTCCTTGGTCAGTTTCCATCCATTATTCCTTGTCCGGCCTTCAGGCGCTTTGGAGAATAGCTTAACCCCCCCATCCTCCCCTTTGTGGCAACCCCTCAAATATTGGTTTCTTTTTTCTGCGGGGTGCAGTTTTCAGCATCGGCGTTAAAATTGGCGGGAAGGAAAGAGGCGCGCCGTGTGTCTGCCTTGTGCCCGGGAAACGGGGGCGATTCAGACGGGGGTGGAAGGAGAGTTTGCAAGCTAACTCTTCAGATCCCCCCACCCACTCACCCACCCACATCCACTCATGTTCTCGGAACTTTAGCTGTCTTTGAACAACGTACCTTAATGAATCTAGCGCAGGAAGCGTAATTAATACATTTAATGGTGGTCGGGGAGGGAAAGTACCGAGCAATAGCTGTAAACCTGTAGATCACCTGTTTTGTGGTAGACAAGAAAAGAGGCTTGTTCCCACTTTTTTTGGGAGGGGGATCCAGGTCACATATGGCTTGTATTGATTTCTCTGCCTTGGGTGTCAATAGCAGAATGTGAATGAACTGCAGGGAAAAGCATGGGGGGGGGGGGGAAGGAAGGGAAAGAGCTCCCTGCCCTGCCTGTGAGAAGCGCCACATTTAGTCCTTGGCAACTGCAGGTAGGAAAGGGAAATCTGGTGAGTTATTGCTAGTTGTAATACAATTTGGTGGGGATTCAGAGCATCCTGTAAGCTAAGCTAACGTTGGGAAGGTAACATTAATGTCCTAATAGTAAATTTAATCGCTATGGAACAGTGCAGAAGCAGGTGATGCATGCTCAAAAGCAGACTTGAAAAAACGGACTTCATACAGGTACAAAGTACTATGGGGTGGTGGTGGGAGCCAATACTGTATAGACAGCATGTTTTGTTACTTGGTTGCAGGTGGGAAGCGGATGGGAAATTGAGAATAATGGGAAAGGACGTTGCCAAATGTCTAAAATTCAAGCAGGAATGTTCGTTTACAGCATTTTGTTGAGAAATCTTTCCCTTTTTCTATTTACTTGAGAATTTAGAAGATTACAAGTAGTCCTCGAATTACAACAGTTCATTTAGTGACCGCTCAAATTTACAACACTGAAAAAAGGGACTTATTACTGTTTTTCACACTTATGACTGTTGCAGCATCATGTGATCAAAATTCAGCCGCTTGGCAACTGACTCATATTTATGACGGTTGCAGTGTCCCAGGGTCATGTGATCACCTTTTTGTAGCCTTCTGACCAGCAGAGTCAATGGGGAAAACAGATTCACTTAACAACTGTGTCACTAACTTATAGCAATAGCAGTTAGACATATATACTGCTTCATAGGGCTTTCAGCCCTCTCTAAGCAGTTTACAGAGTCAGCATATTACCCCCACAGTCTGGGTCCTCATTTTACCCACCTCGGAAGGATGGAAGGCTGAGTCAACCCTGAGCCAGTGAGATTTGAACCGCCGAACTGCAGATAACAGTCAGCTGAAGTGGCTGCAGTACAGCACTCTAACCACTGCGCCACCTTGGCTCCTTAACGACTGTAGTGATTCACTTAACAACTGTGGCAAGAAAGATTGTAAAATGGGACAAAGATCACTTAACTGTTTTGCTTAGCAAGATAAATTTTGGCCTCAATTGTGGTCGCAAGTTGAGGACTACCTTGATCGATTTAGAAGCTCACAGAAAGCTGTGCAAAAATAGATTAATGTTTTGCATGCTTAGCGTGGACTGCTACGTGCATAGGGGTACATGGATTAAAATTATGAATAAAAAGTCTCTAATCCAGGGCTTTTCTAACTAATTTGATGGGGTTCAATGAGAGACGGGGGAGGGGGGGAAGTATTACTTGAAAGCAGCCAACTTTCTATCACTGTATAGTATGGCATCTTAATCAGATATTCTGGGAAAATATTTTTTTAACAAATGGGTTCTGTAACATGAAAATATTAGAAAATCCCTACTTTGTTCATCTCAACGTCTTCAAAATATGTTAAAGTTACAGTTCCTAGAATTCCAACCTAGAACTTTTGGCAGTAAATAAAAATGAAATAATAGATGAAAATTAGAAAAAAGTAAATTTCATCTTCAGGGGAAACAGAATAATGCTTACTTATTGAATATATATGGAAATATTGACAGAACTTGCACTGTTAACAGAAATTGATTCGATCTAACTGTTAGTAATAATCTTTTATCCTTTTAAATACAACTTACATGCACATACAATCCTGCCAGACCTGCTTCCTCCAGGACTATGGCATGTATTTTGATAGGCAGTATAAAAATATATATATAAACTCTAAATCCTTCCCAACTCTGCAAGAAATCAAATGATGGGTATTAAATTCTGGGCTTTCTCCAAATATAATAAAACTGCACCCTGTGTAAAGAATGTTAGATTTAACTCAGCAGCAGGGTCCCTTGGAAACAATCTTCAGAGAATTCTTAACATTAATGGTGTGCTATTAAAAATTAGAATTTTTAAGATATTTCTTTTCAAATCATTCTTGAGGAAAGGGACAGGTATAAATGAAGAAATAGATCAGTACTTCTTTCCCTAGCTACTCCCAAAAAGGAACCAATGAGACAATGCTTTATTTTATAATCTTGAATTGTTTAAGTTTTCTTGTGAAATGCTTACACGTGAGAGAATGAATAACAGTACATGGAAAACTACATTTATTCACCATCTTTACACAGTGCCCTGGACCGTGTAATACATTGTGGTTTGTTACATTACTTTTCATAGCAATTCACTTTGGTAAGGCTGAGAAAGTGTATGAGCTAAAATCGTTTTTTGTCAGTCTTATGGCCAAATGGAGGTCTTACCCAGATTTTTCCCTGGAGTAATGTTTTCTATTTCCCAGTCTAGCTGCTCAGTGTATGTTTATATAAGGAATCAAGCTGGGAGAAAATGTAATTACTTCAAATATTATTATATATAATTGCAATGGGAACAAGTAGATTTTTCCCTGGTCCCTCCCCCTTTAAAAAAGCTGCCTGCTATTATATTCCTTAGTAGACAAGAACCTTTGTTTTTTTATATTGAGCTTCCTTTACTTTATATTTTTACTTTATTTTATGCCACTAATGAGTCATTGTCACCTTCTACTTTCCCTGTAGGAATTCTGCTACCAGTGTACCAAACAGACACCAGCCAAGCTTGGGAACAACAAGTACAGAAGGTTTGTGGATAGATGATGAATGAAACAGTGAGTTTCATCAACACAATTGGAACAAATGCTTCCATGTAATTACAGGAAGTCCTCAATTTATAACCACAGTATCCATTGCTAAACAAGATAAGGGTTAAGTGAGTTTTGCCTCATTTTGTTTTCTTTTTTTACTACAGTTGTTAAACAAGTTACTGCAGTTGTTAAGTAAATCATATGATTGTTAAGCAAATCTGGCTCCGCCTGTTGCTTTTCAGAAGCCACCTGGGAATATTTGCAATGGGTGATTGTATGATACCCAGGACGGTGCAACTGTCATGAATACATGCCAGTTTCCAAGGGCCCAAAGTTTGATCTTGTGACCACAGGGATGCTGTAGCGGTAATAAATGTGGAAAAAAAAATTACATCACATTTTTCAGTGCTGTTGTAACTTTGAACAGTCACTAAATGAATGGTTATAAGTCAAGGACTACTGTACTGATGAACTTCCTCCTAAATTTATCATATGGAAGTTGATTAACCATCTTAAAACATTCAATAAGATCTGTAGAGATTATCAGTCATCCGGTCCTGGTTGTCCCAAAGGTGTTTTTTTCAGGAGGCAACTGCATTTCCTTGCTTTTTCTTTTGAAGACTTTTCGCTTCTCCAAGCTTCTTAGATGAGAAGCAAAACATCTTGAAAAGAAAAAAAAACAAGAAAGTCCTGTTGGGTCCTGAAAAAGCACCTTTGGGACATTCAATAAGATTCTTCTAAGTTCATTATATTCCAAGGACCAGGAGTCCTGGAGAAACTTGTAATTTCCTTCTCTGCGGTAATTATAAATCCCTAAGATTATGGAAAAGTGAAAGAAACCAGGAAATCCCAGGAAAAATGTATTGCTATTACTTTCAATTCAATATATAGAAAGTAGCATTGGCTTGTATTTGGGACTCTATTTGTCTCTGCAAATAAATTTGTTGGGATTTTTCTTAAAGGCAACCTTTCCTGTCCCCAGCAAAGTTGCATGAAAAAGATGCCACAAAATTGTGATGACATAGTTGTATTTGATTCTTTCCTTGTGCACTATTGATATGTGCGTTCTTCGATCAACATATTTTTAGCAAGTTAATATAACTTTCAACAAAGAAAATGTACATTGGCTTATTATGCTGTGCTGTGCTAAAACTTTTGAAAGATTAGGCAAATATTTGTTTTGCATTGTTCTAATATTATACACAACTCTTTTTGATCCAATCAAAAAGGAAAACTTGGTTTTATCCCAGTATAATATTTGTAAAATTATATTCATATATAATATCATAGATATCAATAGTTGTAGAGATACTTTTATGATCTCGATAGTTGTAGATATGGTTTCTTGAAGAAGCTACCTAGACCTCTTTCAAACCTTGTTTATTTGAGTGGGTTCATGTATCCATATAGTTAATATAACATGTGAAAGGGGTTGTACTGATTAACCCTTCACACAAGCCTGAGCATGGCTAATTTTTTAGCTTATTAATATGGACAAGCTCTGTGAATGGACCTGGTGTTGAAATAAATAGGGTGCTAAGTTAGCCTGCACAGTTCCATGCTCTTCATCTGCTTACTTAAAATTAATAGGCATAATGGATCAATCTTCTGTAGAGAGACTCATCTGATTTATGGAAGAACAGAAGTAGAAAAATATTTGTTATTGACTGCAAATTGGAATCTATTAGATACATTCATGTATTACATAATGGGACTGGAAAATAAACTTAGCTTCCAAAAAACTGGATGGAACACTAACATTTATTCTTTTCCAGCATTATCTAAGCTAATGTTCTTAAAATGCAAACTTTGAGTTGGATAAAATCTGTCACTTGGACTCTCCATTTGGGATGGTCCTCCAACAATGGGATCTGGGTTCTCAGCAGTTCTCAGGACATTTGGAAAGAGGCCGGATAGGGGAGGTTTTTCTCTACCAATATGATTGTGGTTTCCCATCCTGCAGTGACCTATAAAAGGTATTTTGTATTGCAAAAGTTTTATTAATCACACCTCATTAGCCTTTAGGATTATAGGTAGAATCTATACTGCATTGAAGTTTCAGGGAGGAGGTACCTTCAAAAAATGTATGTAGCAATATATTCTTGTTTCAGCAAGCTTTGCCTTTCAGATTTGTGAAAGGGAAAGTTGGCCTATATTCCTGGACTTCACAAATGGGAAAGCCATCAAATCTGTAATCAACCCTGGAGGCCCTTTTAGTTACTATTTATTACACTGTAGCAATTTCCATGCCACTTCGATCTGGTTGACAGAAAGAAAAGTAATGGCGCAGTCTGTATTAGTCAAAATAACACAGTAACAACCAATTTAATACATTGAAACATACTCCTGACAACACATCTCAACCAAGGGAATAACTAGTGATTCATCTTCAGTCAATCCCAGAAGACTCTGAAAACATAGATCTTCATAAACCTCTGTTAAGTCATGATAGAAGAGGTTCCTCCTACCTCCAAGACAAGCTATTTCCCAGAAAAGGAGTCCTCACCGAAAATTGTCCATTTCCTTCCCTAAGATTCCCATAAGCACACTTTTTATTTGCTCATTTGAAAAGGCAGATTCTATTTAGATTAGACTGTTGTGAAGATTCTATGATGCTTGCCTAGGGGATCAGTTCAGCAACTGGCCAAGAGATCCTTGTCCAAGTCATGTTAGCATTAGAAAGACATTTTAGCAGCTGTGTTTTTTAACGATCTTCAAACAATATTGTGCTGTATTTTTATTGTCTTTTTAAAGAAGCCTTGCAAGAAATAAAATATTTATTTTGAAAAAAAACTGGAAAATGCCTTGCAAGGGTATGAATATTTTAAATTTAAAATTGTGATTATATTTAACACATACTTGCAATTATTTGGGGAGGAAACAATTGTTTCCAACACTAGGCTGAGCTGATTGCCTTCCAGCATTGATTCTAAAAGCAGATTATATCAGTGTCAGAAATTCATTTGTATTAGCTTAGAATTATATGACATTTTTCTTTGGAAGCTTACTCCCACTCCTTTTCATTTTCTGTTTTCTAATGTTCTAATGTTTTCTAATGGTTTGTATACTGACTCACTTTTAATCTAACTCAGAAACAGAAGACATAACAAATATAGAGCAGACTTTCCAAATAAGATGCCAAAAAGGTTTGTTGGAACTGCAATTCAGAATTTTCAACCACTCATTGGGAATTCTAGTATTCTCAGCACCAAGACATTATTAGTCTATGGGGAAAAAGGACTAGAGATGATATGATGGCAGTTTTCCAATATTTGAGGTGCTGTCATAGAGAAGAGGAGGTCAACATATTCAATGCACCTGAGTGCCGGATAAGAAATAAGAACTGGAAACTTATCAAAAAGAGATCCAATCTAGAACTAAAGAGAAATATCCTGATTGTTAGAACAATTAATTAGTGGAATGGCTTGCCTTCAGAAGTCGTGGGTGCTCCATCACTGGAGGTTTTTTAAGAAGAGATTGGACAGCCATTTGTCTGAAATGATGAAGGGTCTCCTACCTGAGCAGAAGGTTGGACTAGAAGATCTCCAAGGTCAGTTCAACTCTCTTATTCTGTATTTAAGTACTGTCAAGTTGGAGAAGGCTGCCATATGCTGAAAGTCAGGACATTGTTTTAGGAGTTGGCTATAGAAGCAGGTTGAGCTGGATTATTTCTTGGTATGGAATATGTGGTCTATAGTGATTTGGCAAGATCATATTAGGACAGGGGCCTCCAAAATTGGCAACTTTAAGATTTATGGACTTCAACTCTCCAAATTTCTCAGACAGCCATGCTAGCTGGGGAATTCTGGGACTTGAAGTCCACACTAAGACATTGCCAAGTTTGAAGAGCCTGCAAGACCTCCACCCTAATGGTGGAAATACTTTTAAACACAGCATGTTGGGGCAAGGATCTAGGATGTTTCTGATCATGGGAAAATGCCAGGATACCATGGACATGGCTAGTTTGCAGTTTCAGCATGATTATCCAGGGAGAGCAAGGCCTTTTTCAGTTGACAGTAGAAACAAAACTAAGCTTTGAGCTCTTATGTTTGATCACCACCTATGCACTATACAAAGTGCAACCGGAGATAACGGCAAGTGCATGAGTGATACAGTCTTTTCTAAGAATTCAGACATAATTTATATTTCTGGAAGGGAATTGCTAGATTAGCCAGAACCTTTTTAAAAAGATTGCTCATGTAGAATCTATTTAAACTGAAGCCCTATTATTTCAAGTAGGATGAGAAGGATTCAGTTATTTCTGTGGTTCCCAAACTATGTGCCAGGTGCCAGAGAACTCCCAGGGAGTTAATTTCAAGAAGAGAACTGTGGCAGTTAAATAATTTGTGTGGCAGCTGAGCTTTAATTATGCTTTTCATAAAACTATCCCAGTGGTAAGGAATGGCTATATTGAATTTATATTCACTAAGGCCTTGAATATAAAAAAGAGCCTGGAGAATTTCAGTCTGCCACTCGCTGGAGTACAGATAGTCTAGGATAATTTCTGCATCTTGGTAGTAATTCTGAACCTTCAACTTGATCTCTGACATTTCCTGGCTTCTAAATTTGTTGATCTATGAGATACACCTGATTCAACTATTAGGCTTCCCTGCCTCTTGTCACGTTCATACTAACCACACCTTAGGTACTTGGCACACAATTTGCTAAGAGTGAAATTTTCAGCTGTGTGAAAATTTCTAACTAATTTATGCCACTTTCCACATAAAAGAAGCACAATGTTCAGTGGAAATATAATTGGTTTTGGTTGTACTGAGACAATCTGTAAAAACAAGTGTTAGATTAGTGAACAGAGTACAATGCTATTGATGGTTTCTAGGTTTGACAGCTATGTATAACCTCCAGCATCTGAGGCAATATGTTTGTCCTCCTGCTAGCTGCTAAGATAATAAATTAGAGAGTACTATTGTATTCATGTGTTTTTTGTGTGGTTATCTTTTTTTTCTAATAAATCTATTAATAATTCATGTATTCTGATTCAAAACTCCAAATATTTACTCTTCCTGAGACCGCTTTCAGCCTGTCCAGATCTGGAAACTGGAATCCCCTGTTCCCAATCATGCTTTCAAATTGAGAATAAAATCCCTTTTAGAGTCCCAAATGTTGTTGCTAAGCCTTACTGCCTAATACGAGGTGGGTAATGAATGTGGTGTGTTAAACAGTCTCAGATTTATAGCTGTATATGTAAATAGTGCACTCAAAATAAACAGTGAAATGTACACAAATAATGATCCAGTTTATTTAATTATTCCAAATTTGTATATACATTTACTTGGGTGGAAAACAGCCTATGCTGTTTTCTTTAGTAAAGCAAATGTTTGGACATTTTATGGGTAATGCCATGTGAGAACCATTTGCTTAAAAATGAATTTTTAAAGGAAATAAATAGTATAGTTAGGCAGAAGTATTGTACCCATACTATTATATCACCTAAGGTTTATAGGCAAAATATGTATGGGATATTGAGAGAAATTCCACTATAAGACCCTTTTTTATAACAATGTTATTAAGAACTTCATTGTAAAACTAATACAAACTACAAAATATAAAAGATATTAGAAAAAGATTTAAAATGTTAAAAAGTCAGGGGGGGAACTATCCCCCATCCCAGCAATGTGTAGTTAATATCAACAGCATATATAACCAACCATCTCAATTTTCATAAAGTTGTCAATGATTTTGGGAGAAGAGACACTAAGAATAAAAAGAATGATATGGATAACCTCTTCATACTGCATCCAGAAAAGGAGTTTACTAAAAGTTCCCAACAGATTTGTGAGAGGAGACCAAGAGAACATAGAAATAAAACAGATGTCTAGATATTATCTGAGGGGATTAAAGATGGTTTTGAGAAAGGGAAAAAGAATGCAGTTCTTTTCAGCCTGGTTCCAAAAGACATGTATCTTGTCATTTTATGTATACTGAGAGCATATGCACCAAAGACAAATTCCTTGTGTATCCAATCACACTTGGCCTATAAAGAAATCTAGTGGCCCACAGCCCAGTCATTGTGGACCCCTGACATAGATGATTGGGAATCTCCATAGACACTTGTGGTTATCTAATCGATTCCATTTATCTAGTTAGAAGTAGGTTTTTTTAAAAAAAAAATCTAGCAAGCCTTTTCCCCAGTCCTCCTACATAAGACTCCTTAGAGACACAATGAGTCATTATTAAGCCATATTTTTCATTCCAGTGATATTTCATTTCTTCATCAGATGATCTTCAATGTAGCTTACACAAAATCTCAGGAAAACATATTTAGAAAGGCCCTAAAAAGAGAGGGGGCGGGAGAAGATATTTCAGTAAAGTAGAAAAGTATAGGAGAGGAAAATAAAATAATATGGTAGCATAAATTTTAAAGCCGCTTAAGTGCCAATTCCCATTCTAGTAGTGTGACTTGCTGTGAATGGATGTCTCTCCCATGAGTTCATATTTCACAAAGGGCACTATTTACATCTATAATATGGAAATTCCAGTTTGAATTTCATGTTAGGTAGGTCATTCAGAAGAGGTTTCTATTAGTAAAACTAAAAAGAGCACTAATTATTGACATTGTAGGAGGAGAGCCATGTTAGTCTATGGTAGCTAAAAATCACTGATTTTGTATCACTGATTGAGCCCTACTCCATTCTATATATCTTCCATTGCATGTGTCCCTCTAACTTTGACTAAAGTTATTCTAGATGATGTGAAATCAGGACAAGAACTGTTCAACCTCCATAATGCACAAGGCAGTAGTTCACAGCCTTTTTTGGGGGGGGGGGTGTTTGTATCAATTGTTCTGAGATTTTTCCAGTTCTACTGATGGAAAAAACCACAAAATTCAGTACACTCAGCCAATACTTGTTATAGTTACCCAGTTTTTATTTATTGTATTATTGTTGACATTGCATGAAGGTAAGTGTCAGAGCCCATGGAGGAGGGGGGCAGGCTGCAAGCAATCAGTTTAGGTGCCCAGGTCAAAGTGCTTTTCAGTTCAGTGATAATCAGGGCTGAATAAACATATTTCAGGGCAGGCACAAGTCTAATTCCAAAAGCAACAACTAAAAGGGAGGGTTGCTTCATCCAAGGTAAGTGCAGGAATAAACTTGTAATTTGGCAAAATCTCCTTGCAACAAAATGAGGTCAAGTTAACATCTTACCATAAGATTCTGACTTTTATAAATTGAGAGAGTTGGATTGATTCTTGGGATTTTATTTGCAGCCAGTTGGCACCCATCAAGATTCGCATATTGAATAACTGCCAACGTGGTTCTAGTGATATAAAAGAGACTATATTAGAGTCTGGCTATTGAGGACTCTCCTTCAACATGTACCCTATAACTACATGTTGCTTCATTTGTGAAAGAGAATGGCAGATTTAAACAACTTTAATACTCTTTCATATATCAATGCACACAGCTTAAATTGAGATAAAGCAGGCACTGCTAGAAAGCTGCTCTTCCAATACTTTGCATTTTGTCCATGCCTAGATGCAGTGCTACACCCCTAAAGGGTCTCCAGATAATCCATTGTTCTTCAAGCATTCTCTCATTACTTCTGTCGATGCTAAGATGCTGTGTGCCCATATGCACCTTGTGTTGATTGTAGTGAGCATGTAGGTCTCACCTCTTCCACCCATCTTTCCTCTCCTTTTCATCAGATAATTTTCTTTATTATTGCCCAATTAGTCAAAATTTAAAGCTGCATTACAGCGTGTGTGTGTGTGTGTGTGTGTGTGTGTGTGTATATATATATATACACACACACACACACACACACACACACACACATATAAACTGTATCACTGTGACAGCCAAAGTATATAAAATCCTGCATTTCCTACTCTTTAGTGGTGATTTCATGCCATTTAATAATATTTTGCAACTCATAGGGTGATAGTTCTGAGGGTATGTTATGGTTGGTTAAGGCTCTGGATTAGAAATTGGATGATCAGAATCATTGGCTGCCTGCAATTTGGCAGTTCAAATCCCACCAGGCTGTAGGTTGATTCAGCCTGCCATCCTACCGAGGTTGGTAAAACGAGGACCCAGATTGTTGGGGGCAATATGCCGGCTCTGTAAACAACTTAGGGAGGGGGTGTAAAGCACTATAAAGTGGTATATAAATGCTACTGCTATCCCTTAGGACAAAAACCAACGTGACCTTCAAGCAGTCAATTTCTCTCAGCCTCAAATCAGCATCAGGTTGAGGAACTAACTCTTTGTCACATGGTTCACTGATGGCATTGCTGTGTGAACTAGGCAAGCACAGTGCATCCAAGTGGGACAAAATACTAAGGAAGCCCTAAGTTCTGCTTGGTCTGTATTGTTGCCATGATCCAGTCAGCCATCATTATTCTTGAATTATCTGAGGAAAATATGTACATCAGCAAACACATCAACTTAGTTTGGAGAAATAGATGTGGTGATACACAAAGGTGAGGCTTCAAAAGAGTTGTTTCTGCATTAAAGTTGTTGAGAGGCCTACGGAACTAGAACCTCTCTGTTTTTACCATTTAGAGATATTGGCAGTCAGTAGGGTTGTTTATTGGATGTTTGGCAGCCCTTTTGCATCCATTTGCATGCTTGTTCTTCTTTTGTCCTTTCCTTCCCCTTGATAAATACCATTCTTGTCCATGGATTTCACATCAGAATTCATTATGCTGTGCGATATTTGCTTTTGCATTCATTCCATCACTTCTTTATCTTTGAATATTGGTTTAATGTGATGTGAATGGATGCCTAGAAGCTTGGCTTTAAATGGATTCAACTTTTTAGCCTTTGTTTTATCTCATGAAGTAAACTGAAACAAAACCATAAATATGAAGTCCATTCTGTAATGATTGCCTTCCAAACTGTCAATCATGACCACAAGGGCTATGTCTGCCACTCTCAGCTTGAATTTCTTTTTTGAAGAAATTATTTTTAGCATGTAGAACATGCTGTTCTGAATTTTGGTTTCAGCGACATTATCTCTCAATTAGAACCAGCTGCAAGGCTTTTAATTGGCCCCAATGTTGAATTGGAGAAGAGCAGAAGCCCCATAAATCTGGAAGGGAACAGCTAGGCATAAATAATGAAAATCTGGACCTTTATGAAGATGGAAGAGGGTGCCTCTTTTGCCATTCCATAGCACACCTTTGTTTTACCTCACAACTTTGCCAATGTGAGACTTTCAGAATTCTATTTGTTCTGTAGTACATTCCAGATTGTGTTATTAATCAGCTGTTTGGTTGGGTTGTATTCATTTCAGTAATGGAATTAAGGAATAGTGATTATCCATATGCCATAGAACTGGTTTGAATGTAATCTACTGGAGTGTTAGTGCAAATTTATATGCTTCTGGAGTATGCATGTGCAATTTTTGCCTAAATATCTGTTCTGACCTAGGCTTCCCCAAACCATGGAGCAGACTCCTTGTCCCAACAAAAACTCTTTTTATTAAGTTACTGTGAATTCCTCTCATTCACATCTAGCAAAGGCTTTCAAGGGAGGATTTACAGTCACAGACCTTATGTGGCCAATATCTTCAAAACTTGGCAAGAAGTCTCGGAGAGTCATGAACTAATTGTCTCCTGCAAACTCCACTGCCCTTTCGCTCCTCTTTTATTCCCTATGGG
Organism: Thamnophis sirtalis; assembly: GCF_051295495.1. Classification (NCBI taxonomy): domain Eukaryota; kingdom Metazoa; phylum Chordata; class Lepidosauria; order Squamata; family Natricidae; genus Thamnophis; species Thamnophis sirtalis. The sequence continues at coordinate 58,814,458 of NW_028261386.1, read as the reverse complement.
AGAGGCCTTACTCCCAAGTCGACCCTGGGTCTTTAGTTCTTCCCTTCATCTGGCAACTCTGTCCATGTGCACACTGGGAACAGGCTCCAGTTGTTTATCTGCCTCACTGATGTCTGACTCTGAAGGCAGCCAATAAATGTCAGATAGCCCTGGCCCCATTTCTGACTCTGATGCAGAGCCCTCATCAGAGCCTTCCCCAGACTCCAGGACTGGTCCATGTTTTTCCCCAGCCTTCTCACTGTCCAAATCTGCTCCCAGCTCTGCTGGCTGCTGGCGGGCCACAACAATATCCTTGCACCATTCTGCTTTCTATGTGGGATTTTTGCAAGGATTAAGATAATAGCTGAGAAAAAAGAAAAACCATAACTTCCTGCAGAAAATTATATAGCAGAGATGTCTGGCATTTCAACATGAATGCCAGTGGTTAATGTAGCATAAAGATACGGATCAAAGCTTAAGATCTGACTTGTTCTACCTGAAATATTAAACTTCAGCCCTCTTGCTCTGATAACAGTGTTATATTTCAGTTAATATAAACACTTTCTAGGGAGAGAACTGTGCTTTTATATAAAAATACAAGCGAAATGAATGGCAACTTGAGATGTTATCATACAAATGGCTTAGTCACTTAGTGTACTTTTAGTGAAGATATTACACAGTATAGCTATTTTTGCTCCACTTCTGGTAAGAAAAAGGATGGAGGAAGAGATAAGAAAAATGGAGCATTACAAATGGAAGGTGATATCTGATTATTTAACAGAACAACAGAGTCAGAAGAGACCTTGAAGGTTTTTGAGGTTAGCATCCTCTGATGACACTAGGCAACTGCACAATAAAGGCTACACTTGGAAGCTTCCATAGATTTAGGGCAGGCAATACTGTTTTGAAAGTATTGTTCCCAGGCAAGCAGTGAAGATAATTATTCTATTGTATATTTTAAAAACTACCAAATCTGTTTGGCTGGAAATGAACATAGGAGAAAACAGCTGTTTGGTCACTATTCTATCATCCCTTACATGCCCAGTAAGCATCTCAGATGCATCTCTGCAACATTCCACTCAATTACATGGTTCTGAGTGCAAAATTACTCAGTAGTTTCTAGATGGGAATGCGGTTGAGCATGAGAAAACTTGGTGTGCCACCTGCCCTCACTGCTAAACAAGGCTGCACTGTTTCTGGGCGATCCAGTAGGTTGAACTAAGGTGAGCTGCCAGCTGCCACCTCCTTGCCAATATTGGTTAAAACCTTCTCATGGCCCTGCCAATGGATCTACATGGCACTCAGGCACCCTGGCCTTGTACATTAATACAAAATTTCTGCTCAGGGTCAGATGAATTTTATCCTAGGTTAGCAGAGGTGATTATGGAGTTGTAGAGTTTGAGAACTGGAAAAATGTCATGACCCCAAAAGAATGGAGGAGAAAATATTGTCCTTGCTTTCAATGGGGAAGGAGGAGGCCCAGGAGAATTTTAATATCCACTGTTCAAGGTCCTTGAACAGATTATTAAACAGTATGTTTTTGGGCATATGGAACAATTAACAAGAATCAGAATGGGCTTGTTGTCACAAGTCATGTCAAACTAACCCCATCTCTCTCTCTCTTTTTTTTTTTGCAGTTATTAGATTAATAGATGGGGAAAGTTGTGAATATAGTATACTTTGACCTAAGCAACCTAAGGATTTGACAAAAACTCATAGCTTCATTAATAAAATAAAATGATAAAATATAGGCTTGATAATATAATTGTTAGATATCATCATAATAGGATGAATGACCACATCCCCAAATATGCGTTAATTATTCCATATCAGCTTTAAGAATATTATTGAATAAAGATATTTAGCATGCAGAAGAGAAGAATAAGGAGGAATAATGATAGTGGTTTTTAGATTTCTAGAGTTCTCATAGAATTATAGAAACCACACAGAGGGCATAGATTTGTTCTGTTTTGCCTAGATGGCAAGACCAGAAACTACATGGAATTAGAGTTAGGTTAAATATTCAAAGAGATTTCTTAAGAGGGTAGTTCAACTAGTGTGATACGTTGCACAATGAAACACTATATTCTGCTTCATTTGAGGTCTTCAAATAGAAGCTAGATAACCTTCTGACTGAAATGGTTTAGCCGGTTCCAGATTGAACAGGGTGTTGGACAGGCAATTTGTGAAGTCCTTTTAATGCTCCTATAGTGCTATTATTATGTAGGACTAAATGAAAAAAACAGTTTCATCTCATTATACTTTTTCTCTAATTTCATCCAGGACAAGTGGTTGTCTTGCTGTATATGAGGCCATTCCTCACTTTGTCATTTCCAAACTGAAATACATTAAGACATGGCTCACTCTAGTAATGCAGGCTGAAGTTCTTTACAGCAACCTGCCCCAGCCTAGGACCTTACAGAGCTATGGCCTTGAGGAAAGCTCTCAAATTCCTCACTTTAACATAAGAAAAATTCAGAAATAGCGTACATTTAGAAAGGTGCTAGAGTATTTTGAATCTTTCATATAAGCAGCTTTTTCTTTTGATTAAACAGTAACATAAAGTACACACTACAATACAATACAAAAGGCAGTCTCTTGTAAGCCACCAGAGTTGCTTAAGACGGGCAGCCATTTTACAAAAATAAAACAAACATTTATATTGGAGGCCACGGCTGCGCCATTTGTTACAAAATGTATAGGTAGCTTAGTGGACACCATCTCATTTCTGTATTTGTAATCTGTCACAATTCCAAGGGGCTCTTGGCAATACACAAAGATAAAATACACAATTGAAACATCCACAAGCTAATTGAATTACATCTGGATACAAATCATATCATCAAAACCAATCTACAAACCCAATCAAATCTCCGGAACAGGTGTTTTCAGAAGGGAGACAAACTGGAACTAATAATGAATGTCATACCGTATAATATATTAATGAGATAATCTGATGTCAAAAAAGGCTGCTTACTGTTCTAATGAGAAGGACATGGAATTGGAAAAAATCATAGGTGCTTTATGTGTTTAGTATGAGCACTTGTCATGAGCTATTAAGTTGCATTCCAACTGGTTCTAAAGCTTATTTCCACTGATAAAAATTATAATGGTGCTATATCACTACTGTAGAGCAGTTAAAACTAATTATAAAATTTTAATCCACTGCAAAAATCTATTTTAAAAATCCTGGAAGGTGGGGGGATCGAATATACAGATAGCAACAGTCTGAAGAATGAATTGGGAATGGTTAGAACTGTGGGAACAAGCAATTGAGATAGTATTGTGGGAGGAAAGCACTTAAGAGTAAGCACTGGCTGAAGATGCCTTTGATAAAATGGTACTTTGACAATTCTATTAATTACATTCAATTGTAAAATGCTGTCCTGTTTTGCTGTTTTTGTTTTGACCTTATTTGGTTGTTTTTGCGTGTGTTTTTGAGTGAATCTTGACTCTTGATAACTGACAACTGAAAAAGTCCCTGCAATTTTCTTAGTAGGATTTCAGGACTAGTTTGCCATTGCCTTGTTCCCAGGGCTAAGAGAGAGTGACTGGCCCAAGGTTATCCTCTACAATATTCTGGTTTCTAGCCTGATGTTTTAACCACTATACCAAACTGGCACTCTACTATGCTGTTTGCTCGTCAAATAAAGATGATGAAACAGCATGACCTCTGTGTTTTTGGATCACGCAAAGTATTCAGTAATCTAATGTGAAGAAATAACTTTTCTAGGCAATAATATTTCCAATCCGAATAAACAGCTGTATTAAGAGCACAAATTGGGGCCTCCTTTGGATAACACAACTGAATATCAGCCTTCCCATTTTGGCCAAGCCCCTAACTGGAGCAGTGAGGAGAATTGTGCAAAAGACTATTGCAAAGAAGAAACCCTGTGAATTAGGAATAAATTAGCCATGTGTGCTTTCCAAATATAACTTTTTGTTCAATCTAGGGAACAAAAACAAAGCAATTAAAAATTAAATATTTTAATTTGTTTATTTCAATTTATTTAATTATTCCAGCCATCTGACTCAAGCCTTCCTTGATTCATTTTTACAGCTAATATGCTAGTGACCAATTTTGGGAATATGGAAATGTTGCTGTCACATCAGATTTTGCAACACAATTCCAAAGCATGTAGTCAAGTTTAACACAATAGGAAATTGTTGTTCATCATTTACAAAATCTGCATTCTGATCACTCCCAGTGAAGCCCACCCATAGTAATTAGAAACAACTATCCAAACCAATATAGCAATAGCACTTAGACTTATATACCGCTCCACAGTGCTTTCCAGCCCTCTCTAAGCGGTTTACAGAGTCAGCATATTGCCCCCAACAATCTGGGTCCTCATTTTACCCACCTCGGAAGGATGGAAGGCTGAGTCAACCTGAGTCAATATGTGAAAAGGTCAGATGAAACTTAACAGTATAAGATTAAAATGAGAAAGCAGCTAGGATAAATTTTTAAAGCTATCCAGAGAAGAAATAGATATCACCAAAAAGGTATTATATTGAAGCCAAAATAAATGGTACTATTAAACTGTCAAAAAAAAAGTTACATGGTATTATGGAGCTTTTTCTCTACATCTCATATACTACGCCAGCAACCTAATACTTAACAGTTTTTAAATCATTTTTCTGCTTCCTTGTATTTTTTATCGAGAAAAAAATTAGGGGCACATAGAGGAAGTACTATCTTTCTATTGAGAGTGGCCCTGTCTTATCTCTCTTATTTCCTAAAGAAGAAGAGAATGTTTGACAGGACAAGAAAAGTTAATGCCTACATCTCCCCTTTCGGTCCTGATATCTAGAGGAGGGTACTTCACATACTTAGATGGCTGCAATTTATCTTGGAAGTATTGTTCAGATGGTAACCTTGCAGCCAAAAATTGTTAATCTTATCATGATGTGTTGGAATAGAAACAATGCAAAATAAGGAGGTCAAGTGATCATTTGTCCCTAACTGTAGCCTTACTGGCTGCCGCCTCTTGGCTCCAGCCTGTTGAAATGAATCCTGGTGAACCTCATGGGAAAAATACAATGAAACCCCCTTCTTTGCAGTCCAGAGGTTGGCCTGCTTTCCATGTTTATCTCTGCTGCAGCATGATGCCAGATGACAGCTGGATAATGTAGTGTTTCTCAACCTTGGTGACTTTAAGATGTATGAAGTTCATCTCCCAGGATTATCCAGCTAGCATACTCTATATAAATAAAATAGTATGATTTATTATTATATTTTCCTAGGAAATTTGCCGTTCCATAATCTCAAGAATAATATGAGTATTTTTAAAAAGTAGGTTGAAAAAAAAATCTAAATAAAATTTCTTTTCAACATATGACGAGGCCTTTATCCAGAAATTTGTAGAATGACATGATCAGTTAACATTAGATCTGTTGGGTTCCTCCTCCTCCTCCTTGAGGATACTGGTTATAACATACTGTGTTATATTTTATATGTGCCCGCAGAATAGACATTTGCCTTTAAACAAAATGATGGTCTGGCATAAAACAGGAAATCTCTATATGAATTTATATCTCAAGAAGAAATGAAGGGGCCATCAGTCTCTCTGCACCCAGAAAAGGGATTCTCTATGCTAGAACTTAAGGAGTTACTTTGAATTATATCCATCTACAAAAGTGCTTAAATGTGCAGAATGAACTTTGCACTTTTTCCCCCGAGTATAATATATTGTGCAATGTAATGGGTATTTTGGCAAGAATTGGGGTAACACAGGCCAAGGGGAAAGGCAATGGCCCAATGGAATTAGGTGGAGCCATGGCTATTTTTGCTCATCATTTCAGTAACATTTTAATACTTGATCCTCAAGTGGAATTTACTTCTAGGCTTTGTATATTTAGGACTACAATTATAATTGGTAAATTAATTTGGAAACTATATGTACATAGAAGAAAAGGGACAGAAGTAATTATTCTTTGTGCCCAGGACTGCCTTCCACTGGGAAATCCTGGGTTGCATGGGAAAAAGTTTATCAGGCTGGGATGGTAGAGAGTTTGCCTCTCTGAGCACTGGGAAGGAATGCTGGAGATATAAGATATGATTGCCTAACGTATATAGTTCTCTATTTATAACCATTTATTTAATGACTGTTCAAAGTTACAATAGCACTAAAAAAGTGACTTATGACTGTTTTACACACTTATGTGTCTAATACAATGTTTCTCGACCTAAGTAACTTTTGAGATGTGTGGACTTCAACATCTCAAAAATCTCAGCCAGCCATGATGGGAGCAGCCCACACAACTTAAAATTGCTGAGAATGAGAAACACTAGTCTAGTGGGCATTGGATGCCTGTTAAGACAAAGGAGGGAAATAATTGTTTAATCCGGGTCGGAATGTGAAGTTTGTTATCTCACAATATGTGAGAGTAAATTGGAGGAGCTAACTTGTTTAAGCAGCCTCTCTTCCACGTGTAAATTAAAAACGAATCAAAAAGAGGACCATGTAAAATAAAAGTGTCCTATTTTTTTAAAAAGAATGTACTCATTAAACATGACTCTCATTTCATTAAAGGTTAATAATAATATTGACAGTGTGATAACAATATGCTTAATTTACTTTTTAAAAAGTAACAAAAAAATTGTAGGCAAAAATCCAGCATTGCAAACCACTTTTTCCTTTCAAGCCACCAAATGCCAGTAAGAAAATGTGACTTGAGTTGTTTGATTTTGCAGAAAACTAATTGAGCAGGACATCATTAAAGACACTGGAGAGACTTATTTATAACCACATGGCTGTCATATGACAATGCTGCTCTTTGTGCTGACTGTTTAGCAGTATATATGTTGTTTCTAATTTAAGTAAAACCAGAAGATGACAGGAAAAGAAGCTATAACATTTGGCAAGCCACACACATACCTAGATGTGCGTGTGAGAGAGAAAAGATTAATTAGCCTATTCAGGGCTCTCCCTTTTCACATATCAACACATGATGGGTGAGGATAAGGGTGGGTATATTAGTTTTACCTATCCATTCTGGAAAATCATGATTTCTGCAAAAAGAGAAAATGCATAGGTAGAAACAAAGTCTTGATACATAAATTATTTTATAAGCTCATGGAAAGTGATAATGTAAAGATCAACTTACCATTTTCATTTTTGCCTTTCAAGCCCTCATATTTCTGCATGAAAAACCAAATCCCCAATTAGAGCTAATGATTTCAGGAAAATGCTCTTAGCTTACTCCAGCCTCCAAAATAGTTGCACTTTAAAAAAAAAACTTCTCTCTTACATGACTCTGCTACTAGGGAGAAATATATAACAATCTTCAGATATCTGAAGGGTTGTCACATAGGCGAAGGAACAGTTTCTATTGTGCCAGAGGAAGACCTGAATCAGTGCCTTAAAACTGCAAAGAAGCTGAATCGGTGCCTTAAAACTGTCGTCCTATGAGCCAGTGAAACAGGCTGCCCCATGATGAAATGAATTTGCCTTTAGTAGAGCTCTCCAGAGACTGGGTCACCTTTTGTGAGACATGGACTCTGCGCCGAGCAGGGAGCTGGACTAGATAACCTTAAAAACCTTTTCAGATTGATTATTTTTTTATTTTATAAAGTGTATTTTATAGTACCAATGACTAGTGTGTACCACTTGGGGGAGGACTATATATTCAAGAGTACCAGCACGGTTTAGAATTGCCACCCATAGAAATATACATGCTTCTATTTGAGACCTAAAAATTAATTTTACAGGGTGATTAATGGGATTTCTGATCTACACTAGGTCATTTTGAGGAAGTCATGGTTCTTTCTGACAGTATAGCAGAGAAGGTATTATGTGATTCCTAGAATTATCAGGCTTTTCTTGGTTGTGCCTTCTTCTCAAAGGGGCACTTAGTGATCTATCCCATGGACCTTGTCAAGAGCAGGTGGTTCAGCTTAGATACCAAATCTGTTGATTCCTCAGAGGCATTCTGCAGTAGCTCTCAGCACATGTAGCCTCTGCAGAGATGACAAACTTCCCTGAACTCTGCATAGGTTTTATTTCAGTGTTATTTTAAGATTAGAGGAGCTAAGGTCATAGGGATGGAGTTGTACCTACTGATATTTATGCCTAATCCTGTGCACCATCTCTGGGATTTGAAGGTATTATTTGACTCTTGTGTGTAGTGTCTGAAAGAAGCAGAATTAGATTACTTTAGATCAGTGGTTCCCAAACTTTTTCAGTCCACCGCCACCTTGGTGCTACAAATTTATCCTCAGTGCCCCCCATCAGTGGTGGAATTCAATTTTTTTACTACCGGTTCTGTGGGCGTGGCTTGGTGGGTGTGGCTGGGGGGTCATGTGACTGGGCGGTTTGCATGACGGAAGGAAGATAGTAACAGTAAAATTCAAAACTGTAACAATTAATTGCACATTTATTCAAAATCCAATTTAAAAACCTTTTTAGTTAGTGTTAATTCAACAAAATTGTTGAACATGATCCAGTGATACCAGGTTTTCAAAGTCTGATAGTCATTTATCAAGAGCCTTGATAAACTAGTAACTAGTAACTAGTAACTTAGTAAACTCAGTAAAATTTAGTAACTACTTCACTGTTCAGTAAATTCTTAATGTGATGGATGGGCTTGATGAAGTGATACCAGTTTCCCAATGTCTGGTTTTAAGTCACTTAGCAGTCTTAAATCACCACGTTCAATCATCTGGAGTCGATTTCTTTGCTTAGAGAGAAGTTGAATGACCACACTGAAGCCACATTCCACCAAATATGATGTTGGAAATGCAACAAGGAGCTTCTTAACCACTGTCCATAGGTCAGGATAGCTATCAGAAATTTCTTTCTGTACGATTTCTTTAACTTTGGCTTCAGCTCAATGTCATTTTGCAGCTTTATGAGTTGTTCCTCCACTACCCCATCTTCCTCAGTATCTGAAAATGGATTTCTCACCCAATCTGGAATTTCCATCAAAAAAAGATCCTGATATCACTCAGACATCTAAGTCTTAGAATGTCAGAGAAACAACTTTAGCTGGATAGTCACATCCCTGCAATAACATCATTGTAATTTTCAGTTTTATTAATTTCCACAATATCAACACTAGCTTTGCTACTAACCCCTTCCAAACCATCTGCATAGTCTTTAAGATTTGGTGGTCTAAATATCAAAAACGGTTGACTCACATCACACATCTAAGCAAAACTGAAGTACAATCTATTTTTCCTTTTTTTAAAAAATCTCAATTTTAAGATTTGTATTACTGTTTTCATCCAGTTCCCATCCAAAAATGGCAAGAAACTCTGGTGTCATTTTTTTAAGCAGCCATTGACAGATAATTGCTCATACTTGCCTTAATATTAGTGGCCAAGTTTCTTATTGGCTATGCTAACCAAGAGGTTTTCTGGTCATTGTTAACCCTGCTGCAAAATTTATGTGTGCACATACAAAGGCATACAATATAATCGTATCTCCTTCAGATTGCCAATTATTTTGCATGACACAGACATTCTGCCTTTAAATGCTTACGTGGTTTCAACAGCTAAACTTCTGCTCGCCGAACCAACTATTCAAAACCAGTAATTCCGCAAGAAGAGAGAATGGGAATGGGGATATTTCAAAAACTAAACACATATCCTGAAAGAAAATCCACCCACGACCAGCATTGAGTGGAGCTTTTATAAGCTTTATAATTAATTATAATTTTTATAATATAAAAAAAGCTGGAAGGGACCTTGGAGGTCTTCTGGTCCAGCGCCCTGCTCAAGCAGGAGAACCTATACCAGAGGTCTTCAAACTGGTTCCACCACAAATGCGCGCACAACAAAAGCGCGCCTGACTAAACCGCGGTGTCTAAAGCGCGGTGACAAAACCGCGTGACGAATGAGCGACTAATTAGCCGTAAAGCGTGCCGACAAAAGCGCGCCGACAGAAGCGCGCTGTAACGTAACCCTAAACCTAACCCTAAACCTAACCCTAAACCTAACCCTAAACCTAACTGTAAATCTTACCTCATATGAAATCGCGCTTCTGTCAGCGCGCTGTTGTCGGCGCGCTTTTGACATCGTGGTTTTAGCGCTGCAGTGTTGTCGGCGCGCTTATGACGTTTGCACTTTTGACGGGTCACGTTCAAACTTGGCAACTTTAAGACTTGTGGACTTCAACTCCCAAAATTCTCCAGACAGCTATGGACTTCAACTCCCAGCTATGCTGGCTGTAGAATTGTGGAAGTCGAAGTCCACAAGTCTTAAAGTTGCCAAGTTTGGGGACTCCTGACCTATACTATAGTAGTATATACACATAGTATACCATACCTATATCAAAGAAAGCTCCCGTGAGTTTAACAACACCCGTATTTCCAAGGCTAGAAACAGAAGATTGCAATGCGAGCTCCCTCCTGCTGGTAATCCAAACCTCCCTAACCAAAATCCACACCACCAAAAGGGAGCAACCACACTTCCGCTCATCACCTCCCTCCCCAGTTACTTTTACCCAGTCTCCATGCAAAGGAAAAGGATGGCACAAAATATGTGACCGTTTTTTAAACCAGTGGCAAAAAGCTCTCTCGCAAGCTCAACTAGAATTCGATTGGTGAAGTTTTTTTCCCCCCTAAAAACACTGTGCACGATCTCTCCGCCCACCGACCATTAAAAAAAACACCTTTTTACAAGCCAAGACGGTCAGTTAGGTTAAGATGGCGGCAGTGTTGGGGGTTGGGCGATTGAAGCGGTGCACACCCCTTTCCTGGGAGGAAGGCGGTGATTGGAGGGAAGGGTGATGACGTTGCTTAAAGGGAAACCCGCAGCTATTTTCAGGTTTATTTGGGTAATTTCATCCTTCTGCCCGCGCTGATGGACTTTAAACAGGCCATCTTCTGTTCGGCAAGTTTCTCCTTTCCATCTGAGAATTAGCTAAGGGGAAGCTACCAACCTAGGGACGACGCCCTCTGCAGCCAACACAATACACAATCTTTTTTTCCTCGCCCTCTTAGCGCCCCCCCTGCCACCCCCCTTTCCTCTTAGTGCCCCCTGCTGCCCCCCTTGACTCTTAGCATCCCCTAAGTCCTCCCACCGCCCCCAGGGGGCGGTACCACCCACTTTGGGAACCACTGCTTTTAGATGATAAAAAGACAACGTGAAAAAAAGACCAGTACTGTTTGCTTGGATGGTAAGGTCTAATTATGGATGTTATTAATTTCAGATACTGAATTATCTTGTGTAGAACTGTCCTGGGTAGAATTACTTCTCTGATGGATGAGTGTATATAGAACTAGAAGTTGGGAAGAAGGATACAATCAACCAATTAGTCTTTTGGATATTGGCTGTTGTTTCTAAGGGAAATCTGACTCCAGTTGATATTTGGTGTGGCAGAGATCTTTTGAAGATTGAGGAATAGCCGCTTCCTGAAAAATTGGGTGTTAACTTGATTATAATGTTTAAAATATGATTATAATGTCAACATGATTATAATGTCCAGGGGCTCTTAAGTTTATACCATTCTAAGAGAAAGAATGTAAATACCAAAGGCCTGTTCTGAATGTTTATACTGTATGTAGCTGTAAAGGTAATGAGCCCAGGCAAACTGGCCCAGTTTTGCCCCCCAGAGAACAACATACAATGATAAATAAGCTAGGTGTAACAACTTTGATATTTTCAGTGTGGCACCCACAGTTTATATCAGCAGAAAGGATAAATCTCTTTCCCTCTGAGCATTATTTGATTAATTTAAATATTACGTTGTATTTTTTTTCTTTTAGTTATGCTTAAATCTAAACAGTTAAGTACAAATTGCTATGAGTTTCTGATTTACTCTTTCATCAATTTATCTATGCTTGCAATTATTAGGTGCTAAATAAATTCAACTACATCCAAGCTTCATTTGAATCATGTTGTAGACCAGTGTCCCCCAACCTTTCCAGCTTTATGGACTCCCGGTAGGGAAGGGGTGGTTCCATGTGAGCAGTGAGCAAGCATGCATGAACGCAACTCCATTTGCACACGTGCATGCACACACACACACACACACACCTCACATAAATAGAGCTGCACTTGCAGTTGCATGTGCATTCAGCACTCATACAAGTAGAGCTGTGCATGCCTGCCATTTCCGCAGCCTGGCTCCAAATGAGCTGTGGTACTGGGTTGTGGCCCAGGGATTGGGAACCCCTGCTTTAGACAACTTCCCCCAATTCCATGTATCAGTTATAATGCAGAATAAAATGTAACAAAACAGTACCCTCCTTTTACATCCATTTCATTCAGAAGTTGTTATCACTGGTTGCTCCAGTGTTCACACTTCAGAAGGTAATAACTGGAGGCTGTCAAGAAAAAAAAAAGCTGAACAGTTTCAGCTTTAGCCAAATAGTTCCCCCTCATTTGTTGAGCCTGGTGAGGTTTGAACTGCCAAATTGCAGTCAGCCAACAGGCAGCAGAAGTAGCCTGCAATACTGCACTCTAACTGTTGCACCACAGTGGCTCTTTTACCTACATGCGAGTTGGAAACTTACAGAAATTAAAGCCTGACATAGGTAGACTATGTTATGATGGTGATGCTACAGATGGTTAGTTTGGGATTCAGTCATTTTCCACAATAGATTTGAAAGGCTAAATTTGAGCTAGATAGGTACAAGGTTAAGCTCTTCGTGAAGCAACTGTTCTTTGATAGAGGGGTGTGTGTGTTGTGTGTGTTTGTGTGTGTTTAAATATCAACCAACCACAAGGGAGTGTCTTGACACAATGTATATTATACGTCAATTTACCTAAAATGAAGAAGGCTCACGATTGTCAAACAAAGCAATTGTTATACAATACTTCTTGTACTGTTTTTTCTTTACTTTTATTGTGTGTTTCCCCAACAAAATTTAGAATGATGTCAATGAAGGCAACTATGATAGTTCTAGAGCAGAGAATATCATCTTAGAAAATACAGGGGAAGGGAGAAAGACAGGGAAACCAAGTCCCAAAATCTTTGAAGATCCTTTGGGGTGCCTTTCAGACAAAATGGAGATCCTTTTAAGATACTTTCAGACAAAATCAAGGTTTCTCCATGTTTCAGGAACACGGTTAAAAAAGTGAAGCAGGAGCATAAAAGTAAAAGGGCAAAGAAGTCTCCTTAGTGTGCAGCTGCTGATTGAACTTCTTGTCTAATGTTGTTGGTTGGGGTTTGCAATGTGTTAAGGTAGATAAAAGTTTATCAGAGGACGAAGTGTTTTAAAATGGTACAAAACTTTTCCATAACATAATCTCACCCGTGTCTGCTGAAAAGTAAGTCCTAGTTGTTTTCACTGGAACTTGATCCCAGATAAATTATATGTAAGATTCACTTACATAAATTATATGTAAGATTCATCAAGTCACTCTTATACTTGGGTAATAATGGCTCTATTGATAAGTAATGACCAGTAATGAGTAGTTATAGCAATAGCAATAGCAGTTAGACTTATATACCGCTTCATAGGGCTTTCAGCCCTCTAAGGGGTTTACAGAGTCAGCATATTGCCCCCAACAACAATCCGGGTCCTCATTTTACCCACCTCGGAAGGATGGAAGGCTGAGTCAACCCTGAGCCGGTGAGATTTGAACAGCCGAACTGCAGAACTGCAGTTATACAAAGTAGCTTGCATCTCATGTATTCAAACTGCTCTGTAAATGTTTCAGACTAAGACAAACAATGGAATTGTACAGTACTGAATTTTGAAATTCATACATTTAGAGTCAGCCCATATCCAACTTATTTTATTTGAGTTATTATAGTTTATATATTGCTTTAGGATCCAAACAACTAATTGGATTTCCATTTTTGATATATTAGATATTTATATGCTTCATAACAGTGAGAATTTTAAAAAAACTTTAAGAAGTGATATATGGCAGATACTTTTAGCACTCTTAATTCAAATATGTGATATCTCTCTGTGTGTGTGTATTTGTGCACTATCATTTTTAATTATGATAACTTATTTTAAACCAATCTTTTTCATAATATCTTCAATTCAGAATGCAAAACTTATGTTTCCCATACATTTTATGGACATTTTATAAATATTTTAAATAAATTTTACCCTGCTAAAATATGTCTAATTGATATCTGGCATTTCTATGATCATCTGTGAATATCTTGGCTGGTTTTGTGATCTGCAGTTCCATCTTCTGACTAAGAATATAGAATAGAACAGAACAGAATAGAATAGAATAGAATAGAATAGAATAGAATAGAATTCTTTATTGGCCAAGTGTGATTGGACACACAAGGAATTTGTCTTTGCTGCATATGCTCTCAGTGTACATAGAAAGACAAGATACATTCGTCAAGAATCATAAGATTAATGATAATCATAGGGCACAAATGAGCAATCAGGAAACAATCAATATCAATATAAATCGTATGGATACAAGCAACAAAGTTACAGTCCTGCAGTCATAAGTGGGAGGAGATGGGTGATAGGAACAATGAGAAGTCTAATAGTAATAGTAATTGCAGCCTTAGTGAATAGTTTGACAGTGGTGAGGGAATTATTTGTTTAGCAGAGTGATGGCGTTCAGGAAAAAACTGTTCTTGTGTCTAGTTGTCTTGGTGTGCAGTGCTTTATAATGTCGTTTTGAGGGTAGGAGTTGTACAGGTCCTCAATGGAAGGCAGGTTGGTAGTAATTGTTTTTTCTTCAGTTCTGCATATTCTTAGGAATCAAGATCATTTAGAGTTATGGTTGGTTGCACAGTCAGCAAGATACTTTAGACTGGATTTGGTACTTTTATCCACCCTTCGAGTCCTTCCCAAGGATCTGGGATAGCAAGTGTTGCTGTTAGATAATGTCAAAAATATTGCAGGATGTAAGCTATTCCAGGTAAAGCTGCCTTTTGCAATTGACCTATGGTAATGTTATCAATGATTATGAAATTCAAAGCTCTTGATGCTTTGGGATTGCATCAGAGGTACCTAATAACTATGGCTTTCTTTTCCCACAGTCATTCTATTTATAGAATAGAACATAGGTTTTATGATCTTTATATATATTTTGTGATCTTTATCAGTTCTTTTTGTTGTATTCTACTGTCTCCACATACTGCTGTAGTAGTAACTTTCTTGTCTGTCTTATTGACAATAGTTAAACCTGGGTGGTATGTGACAGATACTTGTTTTTTTGAATTCTAAAATCCAAAAGCACTTTACCTTCTTCATTTTTTATTACTTCATCTATTTTGTGGTTCCACTAATTTTTGCTTTCAGGTAATTCTTGCAGATATTCGAATACACCATTGATACTACTTTGCCATGCCATTGTTTGCAATCGGTTTGTGCAAATCTTCTTGCAGCGGCTAATTAGGTGGTCCACTGTTTCTTCAGCTTCTTTGCAAAAATTGCAATTGTTACTTTCTTCCCAATTCTGGCTTTGTATGCATTTGTTCCTAAAAGTTGGTCTTGTGCATTCAGAATTATTCCCTCTGACTCTTTCTTCAACATTTCTGCCCTTATCCATTCCCAAGTCTTGTTATCCATTTTACATGCTATTTTTTAAATGTACTGGTCATGCAATACTTTCCCTTGCCACATCTCTTTTCTATTTTGCATTTGTTTTTTCTTGTTGGCCAGTTTAGTAACTAAATGCTCTCCAGCATTTAGTAAGTTATCCTAGAGTCTGCACTAGCTTCTGTGCATCTTCTTCACTAACCTTCAGATATTCTTTCAATGCCCTTCTTTTCTTTTTCAATTGTCTGGTGTACTTGCAACATTCCATGCCCACTTGTTTTCCTAGGCAATTAGAATCTATCAACATTGCTGCATTGATGAAGTGCATCATTTCTTGTGATTACTTTTCTGGTATTCTTATCCAGGGTTTTTAATTCTGCTTGAGTTCAGTCCATTATTCCAGCCATTTATCTAATCACTGGAATTCCCTCATGCTTCATTGTGCAAGGGCATCTGTTTGCTCTGGATCTCTTATTTGCATTTCTAATTCTCTAATGGGTTATAATCTTCTTCCACCTTTCCAACCTCCTCAATTCTCCAGGTAATCCTTGACTTATAACCACAGTTGGGATCAGATTTCTGCTTGTAAGTAGTTATAATCATTAAGTTGAAGTACTAGACCCAATTTTATAACATTTTTGTGGTAATCATTAAGTGAATCACCACAGTTGCTTGTAACATAACTCAGTGTTATCCAAATGCTTCACTTTTGTAGTGATGTTACATTCACAATTGGATAAGCTATGCTCTGGGTTAATTTTTTCTTCTTTGAAATGACCCATGGGGTAGAAGAAATATTTGAGAAAGGATATGGATGAGATATGTAAAAGAGTTGATACATATGGAACACATTTGCAAAGTATAAAGAAGGGGACAAAATGCCCAAACTCACATTTACCAAAGAATTTCGTAGGATGCACCACAGCTATTTTTGAGGTTACTTTTTCGTAACAACTACTTTCCAGTCCAGAGAAAATAGTTGGAAGTAATTCTTGGAAGCAGTTTTTGCAGGGACTGCCATAGTTCTGCTGGCGTATCAAAAACAAATGAGATAATGATTTGATAAAAATATGTCAGCAAATGTTGTAAGCAGAGTTTAGCTACATAATAGACAATAAATATTTAAACTATCCATTATACAGAGTGACAGGTTGCTACGGGCATATATCCAGAACCCTGCAGTGTTAGGGAAGGATGCTTGTGGAAACTGGTGACAATGGATTTCCTGGTTGTTTTTGGCACTTTTAAAAATTCATTCCAAATAAAGTTGTGTAAGTTGAAGCATTGTCAGAAGAGAGAAAAACAAGATTTGGGTAAGATTTATTGGAGAGATATTATTAACTATTAAATGTTTCTTATTTACTTGTTCTTGATTAGCTTCCCTTTCATCTGCCTTTATTATCACTCCTTTAGAGTTAAATAACTTTCCCCCTTTTTTGCTTGCTTACATTCTAGTGCTGCAAAAGATTGTCAAACAATGTGTCACCCAATTCTTAGAAAAGAATGACTCTATGTTATTCTAACTAATCTCAACTACAGAATGGAATGAAGGGACGCTTTTAAAAAAAAAATCTGGATATACCACGTATGAGAGGATTGACTAATATCTTAAAGGAAAAAGCTGTCATTTTAAATGACTTCAGTAATTCTGAATAATAGCCAGATTCAGCAAGATGGTGTTCAGTAGGGATAAGTATAGGATACAGTGCATTTAAATAAGGACAGTCAAATTTATAGGCATAGGATTACAAAATTGGCTTGATTGCTTATAAAAAATGTACTTTTTTGCATTCCCCCCCCTGCATTTTTAGGCCCTCCTTTTTGTTTTATCCTGGAAAGCTTTGATGGAAATGAATTCTTAACTGAAATAATAGAGGGGACTTAGTAACTGTAGATTCTGTCTTCTCAAATAGGAAGAAAGAGGTAGAAATAATGGTTTTTAATCTCAGAACAGATGATGTTATAGTCTTGCTAATTCTTCCTATGATCCTGACATTGATGAGCTTTCTCTATCCCATCTAATGCTAGACTCAGCAACTTTTATGGTGCTGAACTTTCAGTCCTATATGGAAGTAGGGAAATCCATATTTACTTACTGAATGTCCTGACCAGATATGATATTTCAGACCAGTGGTGGGTTCCGGATCCTAGTGCAACCGGTACGGTGCAATGGGGCCAGGCATCCACCACATGAACGCACACACACACACACAGCACACGCATCCATACTTACCACCCGCGATGCTCTGCGATGCCTCTGTGATGCTCCAGCTGCTCGGCGGAGCATTGCACAGGCACCGTACACTCCGTGTGCATGCACGGAAGCGCTGAACAGCTCAAATACAGGTAAGAAGCATGGGTGGGCGTGGGCCCTCCGGAGCACCGTACTGGAATGGTACTTGGTGCTCCTGGCAGGCACCGGTATGCCCGTACCGGGTTGTACCAGTCGTAACCCACCACTGTTTCAGACCCTGCTCTAGATCAGCTCTCCAGTGCCTAAGCTTTATTCTGAAACATAGATAGTACTACTTGGTTCTGTTTCCTTCTCATGGATAATCTTCTGCCTCAAATAAACGCAACAATCCAAAATATAGTGTATTGTCAAGAACATTTAGCATTTGCTTCCTTCAATATACAGCCAGAGTATAAGCAGGATTATGTGTCATCACATTGGTGTTGATTCTTAGTAACCACATAAATAGATAATCTCCAGGATGATGCTGCCCCAACCTGTTTACACAAGCAGTATAGCCTAGATATTTTTCCGTGTGGTCATATTTTGTCATATTTCTAGCAAACTCTGACAATATTAGTTGTTGTTCCATGTTACTATGTATACAAGGTCCCAGAACCTAGGTTTTGATGTCATGTTTTCTGTGTAAATAACACAGAAAACATGACATCAGTCATGTTTTACACAGTTTGGGGTTCCAATAGTGAAGCCTTTTCAACTAGTTAATAAAACTGACAAATTCTGCTCAGTACCAGAATCAGACAGTTCCAGAACATTAAAATCAATTATTGAGACAGAGCAATTAAACTAATTTAGGAGAAGTTTAGATGAATTAAAATAGTTTCATTTTCTTAAAATGGAAAGTTCCCCCCTCTCCATCTCATGGTATAAATGATAATATATTGTAAGCAATTTATTAACCACTGAAGGTTTAAGCAAAAATTAGGTCCATGCTACATTTTTTTGAATATACACAGTGAAGTATGTATTTTCTAAAATTACAGTGTTTAAATTATGTTATCTTTATTATTGTGGATATTTCCAAAGAATTTCTCAGCACATAAACTATCAGTACATTAAAGCCTTTGTATGATCATAAATACCATAATTCATTTGGAACTTGTCAGGGTTTGAGCCACCTGATTCGTTTTATTTTTTATTACTTTTGAAAACTTTGTTGTCTAATGCAAAGTATCGCTTCTGAGCATAACCTCCCTTTTCTTACACAGCCTCTGAGTCTGACTTATATCAGAAACTTTCTTAGAACTAGAATGGTAAATATTTACAGTCTTGGGTGTAAATGTGCCAAACTACTTAAAGGGAAGAAAGTTAGCAGAGAATATCTAGGAGTATTACTGAGAAATCTTGGTTTTCCCCCACATCCCTTTAAACCAACATATATTGTGTTTATTTTACTTCTGTAAATAATTTCCATTCTGATTATTTCTTAATCTTGTTTCTTGGCTCCATGAATTATCCTATTTCTTCCTCTTAAATTATTTATTTTTCTCTTCCCCCTTGCTTCCTTTTCAGGTGACCAGCGGTGACGTAAAACAATTCTAAAGTGCCGTTATGACAGGCAGTATTCCCCAAGACAGGTACAGTAATTCTACAGTGAGATGAAAAGGTGTTGTTTCACTTATAAACAAGTACACCCATGTCATGTGAATGCAGAGCATACTGTTTGCTAAACACTAAGTCAGGTGTCACTAAATTGCAGTCGTGGGCATCTGTTGGTACCCTACTCTCCTGACATTTTTGGTATCTGCTATGGGTCACTTATTAGATTTTTTTCCCCCTAGCATTGGATAGAAGCAGATATCTAAACCTTGGAGTTGCTGCAAATTTAGCAAATATTTGACAATCTGGGAAAAGTCTTTTTTACCTTGTCAGTTTGATACTAGACCTTTTTTCAAGAAGCACATCTGAGTTCTCTTTTCTTGTTCATTGTTTTTCTCTGAGGCTTTTATGAACTTGCATAACCCTTCTAAGTATTTGTAGTTTTCTTATGTGGTTTATTCTGTTATTGTGAAATGTTTTTAATTGATGGCATTTATTTAATAACTTAAATATTTTAAGGCTGCTTTTGAATTCACTGTGTCTTTATTTTTAATTTCTATTTTACACTGCTCAGGGATGTGTATGATGTAAGGATGATGTGACACATAGGCATTGTAGAGTTATTGGTGCTCTCTGAGCTTGGTGGTTTGTTTGCAGATGTTTCATACTCAGATAGAATCATCAGTATGGATGATGATTATGTTACCTACGTGGGTAATGAAACGCCTGCAAGAAAACAGCTAAGCTCAAAGAGCAGCAAGAATTCCACAGTTCAACCCTGAGATATATGTATTCCCTTCTATTGGAGACAGAGATGAATCCCCTTATTCTGTCATGTTTAGTGTTCATTAATCAACCTTGTTTCTTATAGATATAAGTCTGTTTGGCTCATCTTTTTCATACTTGGTCTTGGGACGCTCTTGCCATGGAATTTTTTCATGACAGCTTCAGAGGTAAGATACGGGCCTATGTGCATAATTTGTACCAGATTCCAGACCAAGGAATTGCCCATACCACTGATTCCCAGATTGTATGGTTCCACTAAGATTATATTATAAGATGGAAAACCTTACGCTGACCTTTGTTGAAAATACAGTACAGATACTTCTTGACTTACAACCTTTCATTTAATGACTGTTTGAAGTTAAAATGGCACTGAAAAAAGTTTCCTATGACCATTTTTCACACTTATGACCATTGCAGCATCTCCAGGGTCATGTGATCAAAATTCAGTTGCTTGTGCAATTGGTTCGTATTTATGACGATTGCAGTGTCCTGGGATCATGTGACTCACCTTTTGCAAACTTCTGACAAAGCAAAGTCAATCAGGAAGCCAAGTTCACTTACCAACTACAGTGATTCCCTTAACCACTGTGGCAAGAAAGGACATAAAATGGGGCAAAACTCACTTAACAACTGTCTTAGCAACAGACATTTTGGGCTAAATTGTGGTTGTGCCTGTAATCCTTTCTATTTTAATGGGAGTTCAGTGCAGCTAATCCACTCTCTGTTACTCTATGCCAGGATGTCAAACTCAATTTTATTGAAAGCCGCATCAGAGTTGTGTTTGACCTTGGGGGCTGGGGGGGGCATGGCCAGCTCAATGTCACTCGTGTTGAGGGGTGTCTATGGGGGCCCAACCACTCTGCCAGCGAAAACGGGCCCAAGCTCCCTTTTCGGCTGCAATGTCCTCCTACAACCATTTGCCAGCGAAAACGGAGGTCGGGAGTGCCACACACATAGTCCTCCCAAGCTCTGTTTTCACTGGCGGAGGCACTGTGGGTCCTTTGCTGTTTCCAGGGCAGCCCTGTGGGCCACCGTGGCACAACATAACCGCGGTAGACTAAAGCGTGCCGACAACACTGCAGTGCTAAAACCGCGATGTCAAAAGTGCGCCCACAACAGCGCGCCCACAACAGCGCGCTGACAGAAGCGCGATTTCACTTAACATAAGGTTTAGGGTTAGGTTTAGGGTTGGGTTTAGGGTAGGCTTAGGGTAGGTTTAGCGTTAGGTTTAGGGTTAGGTTTAGGGTTATTTTTAGGGTTATGTTACAGCGCCTTTCTGTCAGCGCGCTGTTGTCGGCGCGCTGTTGTCGCGCGGTTTTGACTGTGCGGTTTTGTCACCGCGCTTTAGTCACACGCGCTTTAGTCTACCGCGGTTTTGTGGTGGAACCGTGGGCCAGATCCAGACCCCGCGCCTTGAGTTTGATACCCCTGCTCTATGCAATTTAGGTAACTGATCATTTTTAGCCCATTTTCTATCCTCATAACAATTAAAAGTACTGGAGAAATGTGACTCTTTTATACTTGCATATGAAAGGCAGAATTTTTCTACTTGGGAAATAAAAGAAAAGTGCTAGATATTGGAATTGGTTTCCTTCATTGGTTTGTCTGACCAATTCTTTATTTGTTTCCTGTAGTACTTTGTCGACCGCCTGAAAGATTCTCACAGCAACATATCATCATTGGATTCCCATGACAATGTGAATGTCACAGAAAAAGAGGTAGTTTCTCTCAAACATTTGCATTCAAACAAGCGAATTCAAGGGGGTGTTTGTGAATTGTGCAAAGCAGCTGTGCTTGATCTTGAATTCCTCCATTAGGGCAGGTAATTGGAATGGGTCAGTGGTTTCAAGCTGTACACTTTGGTAGTTACAAGAGGGACTAGGCTTTCAAAAATTATATGTATCTAGCCGGTGGTGGGTTCCTACCGGTTCGGACTGGTTTGGCCAAACCGGTAGTGGTTTGGCAGCCTGAGTCACTGGAACCGGCAGCGACTCAGGCATGCCACACCTCCAAACCGGTTCCCCGGGCAGCACCATCTTGTTTTCAGTCATCTTGTTTTTCAGTTCTGCACATGCACAGAACAATTTTAATTACAAAGCACACACACAAGTGAACCAGCAATAGTACCTGCCGGAACCCACCCCTGTATCTAGCATTGTATAACTATTAAGTGAGGGAGCTTTGGCTCCTTAATTTTTTGCCCATATATGATTAGCATCCTCTTCCTGAGGCTAAGAGTAAAATTGTTCTTGAATTTTCTGCTGCTACTCTACCACATTGCATTTGAGAAATGGAAGAATTCCAGACGTTATATCCCTGCCCAGCTACACTTTGCCAAAGTTTAATGCTGCTATGTCAAAAAGTTACTTACTTCTATTTAGGAAGCTGAGGAATAGAAGAGTCAAGAAAAACACATAAAACTGTTTTGAATGTAATGGAAGTTCTGACAGTACCTGGAGACAGCAGAATACAAGAGAAATTACTGTCAGAAATCACAGAAGAAAAAGACCTGCAAATAGAAGTAGAATGACTGTGGCAAATGAAGGCAAATATAGGTACCAATAGGTGCCTTGGGTGCAATCCCCAAACTTCTGGAGCACCACTTGAACACCATCAGCATTGACAAAATTGCCAACAGTCAATTGCAAAAGGTTGCTTTGCTTGGAACAGCTTACATCTTGCAAACAATACTGCCTACAACATTTCCCCATCTTAGGTCCTTGGGAAGGACTCAGTAGATAGACAGAAATGAAAATCTCATCCAATCAGTTAACTATGCAACTAACCATAATAATAATGATAATAACCCCTTTCTGTTCACTTGCAGGACTATTACAATCATACTAACATGACTGGCACAGGGAAGAAGGAACCTCCATCATACTTGCAGTCCATATTTAACAATATGATGACATTGTGTGCCATGTTGTCTCTACTCATCTTCACCTGCCTTAACTCTTTAATCCACCAGAGGTATGATCTTTATAGATTTTCCAAAATGAAAATTCTAGACCTCAATTGCTCTGAGTCCTTTGATTCCCAGCATAAAGGCAGCATTCGGACCAGGTCATTTTGAGCTTCTCAGTAGGAAAATAACTTTATTTTCTATTCTGCAAAGACACATCGGTTTTAGATATTTACGATGATACTCCAAGCATTTGAGTTATTTCCACATAGTGATCCAGAACAGTTTTAGGAGCACAGTACCTAAAAGCAAAAATAAATTGTTTCATTTGTATTGTCTTTAGGTTTTTTTTTAAAGTACATAATTATTTCAGTTTTGCAACATGTTATTTTTGTTTTACATACATGGAACAACTGCTTATATCATAACTGAACCATAATGCAACAGATAATTTATAGATGCATAAAATTTCTTCATTTATGTTCACAAATTCAACATAGTCAGTCTAGATAGCTCCTCAATCTGAGTGTTTCTAGATGTGTGAACTTTAACTCCTTGAAGCATAATCATTGTTGAGCAGTCTGAAGAGCACACATTGAAGGATGAACAGGTTGGGAAAAGCTATTTCAGATTGTGATTGTACATCTAAAAACAGGTTATTCAATGGTTGAAGTTATATCTCAATAGAACTAAGAAGAGGAGTCAAACTATTCCCCAAAGCACATAAGGTCAGAAGCAATGGATGGAAACTAATCAAGGAGAGAAGCAACCTAAAATTAAGAAGAAATTGCCTGACAGTTAGAACAATTATTATGATTTTAGAAAGGCAAGGGGTTTTTATCTTTATCTTTTTCCATTTGTTAGGATCCCTCAGCGAATACGGATTGGATTTAGTTTGGTTGCCATCTTCTTGGTCTTCATGGTAACAGCGATCGTAGTCAAGGTCCCAATGGAGCCTTTGACTTTTTTCATCGTTACTATGGTCAAGATAGTCCTCATCAATTGTAAGTGAAGTGTGTGTGAGTGTGTGTCTGTACACATTTATGAATTGTTAAAGCGACCACACCTTTTCCATTCTCACAGATTTATATATACATTTACAGATAAACACATTCTGTCTCTGATGTGCAATACTTCACCCTTACCTGTGTTTGAGAATATAAACATTTTTTTTTAGCATTGAGCTCTTTGTTAGGATATTGAAGTGGGTGGAATGTAATTCTTGCAGATCCAATTTTTGGCAGTGGGAGGATAGGCAAGAGCAGATAGAAACATTTCCCATCAATGATCAACATAGCATGCATTTACATCCTGCCCTTTGGCCTTGGATTCATTTTATAGTGTTTACTTTCTGTGGATAAGATCTCTTTGCGATTCCCCTTTAAGTAGTTTTGTCTTCTTTCTTTTTTTTTGACAGCCTTTGGGGCCATTCTCCAAGGCAGCCTTTTTGGATTGGCAGGGCTCCTTCCCGCCAGTTACACGGCTCCTATTATGAGCGGTCAGGGCCTCGCAGGGACATTCGCAGCAGTAGCTATGATCTGCGCTATTGCCAGTGAGTATTGCGTATTGCTTTATTGTTTTGGTTTATGCTACATCTTTCAACCCATAAAGCAACCAAGGCGGGGTATACATTATCTCTCTCTGTAATATTGATGTAGAGCTGTACATCACCTACAGGCCTCCTCTGATATTTCAGAGAGCAAGAAGTTTGTTGAGAAGCCACCCATCACTAAGGAAAGAATTGCCACTTTTCTCTAAATCTTTTTCAGCTGGTTCCGAACTAAAAGAAAGTGCCTTTGGTTACTTCATCACTGCCTGTGTTGTGATCATGATAGCTATTGGCTCCTATATCATGTTGCCTCGTCTGGTAAGGTTGTTTTTTTTCTGAAAACAGCCCTGAGTATGCTATGAGAGCGGGAAAGTGTGGGAGTGTCCTGACATGCAAGCACCTTTGTGCAACATTTGCCGGGCTCTTCATTCAGTCCATGAATCATTGGGAAGGTACCCAGCTTATTTCAGAAGAATTCCCATTGTCAGCCACAACCTAGGTTTTTTTTTACCCCTGCTTCATTTTCCTTCTACACCACCTAAATAGTACATTAATATTTCCCCAGGATTTTTTCTGCTTTTATTCGATGAAGAATAAGAGAGAATATGCAACTTCTGCGACTCAGGCTGAGATGGAAACAAAAGTTGATCTCATCAAGAAAGGTAAAAACTAGAGCATGGAAAGAAGGAGGGTGTTGTATTCATGTCCGTAAATGCAGGGTGAAAATACAGTAAGTGCTATACCAGACATTCCCAGGTTACAAATAATATTGCAACCAATGGTAAGGGATGCTGGAAACTGTAAATAAGTCATCTATTGAGGCTTAAAGGTAGCAAATCTCTAATTTAACACATGTAGAGTCCTCATCAGAACCTTAAGGCAATTAAAAAAACATAGCCTATTTTTATTCTGTTTATTCACTTATTGCCTTCTAATTTCTTCTCAAGTTAGCAAGTTAAAATGAAACCCATGTTCGTCATCACCTCAACACATATTGATGGCTTAGCATGAGATTTCTTATACATTTTCTACCAGTAATAGTTTCATCTAAGGCTCTCCAGAATAACCAACTTCCAGCAGCCACTGAGCAATTTTTTTTTATTTTCTAGCCTTTGCTATTCTCTTTCAAAGATTCTATGTGAGAAGAAATATACCGAACTTCGAATATCCACCAGTTTAGAAGGCCGGTGATGAAAAAATGAACTCTTGTTTATTTAGGCAATGTCTCCAAAACACATTTTGAGAAAAACAACTTATTGAAAAGCCATAATAGGTTTTACAACCTATCTGTTCTCAATAAATTTCCCTAATATTCTCCACTGAACTAAACATTTCATTCTGATTTCTGCTGTCAACAACTCAAAATATTTTTTTCATAAGCATTCATAGGTAAAACAGCAAGGACTAAAATGTCACAGGCAGCAGTGACTAAAACAGTTCCATTAAGATAAAACCACTTTAAAATAGCATTTACTGTAGAAGCATTTAAGAAACTTCTGGGCAGAAAACATCTTGGCCTTTCACCAAAGTGATTCTTGGACAGTGTCTCTGGAAATAACATTTCATGACTGAGGACTATTCAGACAAAGTCACTTGCAGTTCAGAATGTAAAGGCGCTTGGAGAACAGATCTCATTGACACCTAAGGCATGGGCAGGAATGAAGGATAAGAGGCTCTTCTTCAGATACCGTGGCCCTGAATTGTGAAGCGTTACAGCATAAAATTGGCCTTTTAAATCAGGTACAGGACTGGAATGGGGCCATGGAAAAAGATACAGTACTGGTTCAATAATAGTGTGTAGTCCTAATTTCTGCAAAATATATGTATTAAACGTTCATTTTGTCCAACTTGTTCTTTTCATTGGTCCACAGATGTGGTTAATAGTGTTGAACGAAACCACTCTGGGAATGGAGAGTCCCTTGCCTCCAGCCACAGATCTTCAGTCCTTGACATCTTCAAAAAGGTACTTGACCTATGGATTGGGCCTAGGTGTGGGTTTTCTTTTCACACCCAAATATTCTGCTTCTGTGTTTGTTTAAAACTGTTATCTGGAATTCTATTATTGTATTTGCCTTTGCAAATATAATCATAAGGAGGATAGGGAGCATGATGGCCCAGCGGTTAAAGATGCTGAGCTTGTCAGTTGGGCTGGAAAAATGTCTGCTCGGTTTTGAGACCCTAGCACCACACAACAGGGTGAGCTCTCGTTCCTGCCCCAGTATCTGCCCACCTAGCAGTTTGAACACATGTAAATGCAGGTAGATTAATAGGCATCATTCTGGTGGGAAATCACTGCACCATAGGCGTATAGCCATGCTGGTTACATCACCACAGAACATGTCTTTGGACAATGCTGGCTCCCTCGGCCAAGAAACAGAGATGAGTACCATGCCCCAGAGTTGGACATGACTGGTAGGGAAACCTTTACCTTTACCAATTTGCCTTTGCATATATATTCTCTTTGTAGATATGGGTTATGGCTGCTTCAGTCTGCTTAGTTTTTACTGTTACAATTGGAGTCTTCCCAGCTGTCACTGTTGAAGTAAAGCCAACTATTGGAAAAGATACACCTTGGGGTAAGTTAAACTTGGTTCTTAAAACTGATTAAGGTGCGCAATGATGAGACCGTTTGTGAATCTTTCAGAACTATCTGCACTCCTGCAATCTTATGACAGTGTAATCTGAACTCTATCTAAATCCAAAGAACAGACAAAGGGAGACATTTATGGTTCATTGATATTTGGGGGTTGAATTCTCACAACATTTCACATCACACCATTTCAGTTGGGTCATGTCAGGGTTTTGACTAACCCATTCCAAAATGTGAAATTTCTTCTGCTTCGACGGGTCATTCTGTTCTAGATGCATTTGTGTGTTGCTTAAGGTTAATATTGTGATGCAAGGCCCTCATTTATTTAAGCTTCAGTGTTCTGATATTTCCTGTACAATTTGTTAAAACAATCCAAAATCCATTGTTGGGATCTCTCATTGTGATCCATCTACATCCTGAGGCTGCAAAGTTGGACCCAACCATGATACTCTCATGGCTTCCTTCGCAGTTGAGAAGAAGTACTCTTATTTTCGGTTTTGCTAACTTGCCGCGTGTCTAAATAATGAAAATTCCACTTTCCATCTCATAAGCCCCAGCGTATCATTCCAATAGCCAGCTGACTTATCCATTTGGTATGCATACCACTGTTTCTTAATTTAAGTAGAATCTTAAAATCTGTTAATAGAAGCTATATGAAGTTCAGATCACATTCTAAGTCAAGGTATGGCAAGATTACAGAGATGTGCAAAGAGTTCACAAACAGTTTCTCTTGTAACCCAAACTTCCTCTGGAAAGCCTAGATCAGTTTACAGAATGTCTCCTGGCAGTCTGCTTAGCCTTAACTTTATTTGCCATCTGCTTTTCAAGGAGCCTCACTATGAGTAAAGATGATGAAGTGTGGGCGAATTTAGCCTGGAGAGTGGGAAGACCTGAAAGAGAAGGATCGGGTGTGGGACAAAGTAGTTAGGGAAATACTGAAAACCAAATAGACTCTATTTAATTTTCCTTATCCGATTAAGACACAATTTGTTTGTTTTCCTGTTTTGGAGGTGTTGCTCTTCCCACATCCATGTACATTTATGTCATTTATTATCCCACAATAGACTATATAGATACTTTATTGTTTATTTTATTTTATTTTTCACTGTCCAGTTCCACATATTTTAGTGTTCTAGTCCTTGATAATACGGAAAGGTTTAAAAAAGAATTAAAAATCATTATCACTGTGTTACATTAATTGAGCATTGTGATGATGGACCCAAATAGACTAGAGAAGTAATAATAGTCAAGACTAGAATTGAAGAAGAATGAAGATTGAATCAAGCTGTTGGCAGAAAAAAATCAGTGTTGAGACATTATGGGGTCACACTTCTTTCTGAAAACAGCAGGCTTGGAGGTTGACTTTCTAGAATAGATCAGACCAAAAGAAAAGTTTAAAAGGAATTGTTAAGTCTACCCAGATGTGTAGATAAGGTGCTGTTTTAGTCTCATGTCTGCCCTTAGGGTCTTCTCCTTCATCAGACCTAAACTGCAAACTCAGATTTCAGGATTCTGTTATGTTGACTTAGAGAAATAGATTCACAGGTGCATCAATAATGACTTGGTAAAAATCCCTCACAGCTTCCTGTTGTTATTATTATCTGTTTGATGAAGATGGAAAAGAGGACTATGTACTATTTGCCTAGCTAAAGTCGTATCAATATTGCCCTCTTGGTACACTGCAGCAGGCAGAGTCCTTGTCCTGAGACTGACCACGCTTCTTTATTACTCTCTCTTCAGTTCTCTACTTCAGCCCAGTTGCATGTTTCCTGATGTTTAACATCTTTGACTGGGCAGGAAGGAGCCTCACAGCTGTCTGTGTTTGGGTGAGTATAGGGAAACCAGGCATTTATGGTACTCCACTAATGCACCCTTCTTAAAGTTCAGATGTGTCCTCTGAGCTAGGATCAAGAGGAAAAAAAGGTACTTTTGTGAAACAGTTCTGAGGAAAAAATACAGAATTATCTGAGGAAGAATGGTGTTTTTTGTTCCGTTTTTCCACAATTTATTTATTTATTTTATTTATTCATTAGAATTTGTCAAACGAGGACAAGAATAAAAGAATAAAAATACAGTTTTAGGGACAATAGGCACGTTAGTGCACTTATACACGCCCCCTCTACTAACCATTTAAGTAGGATGTAGGGTCCACGGAAGTCAATTTGTGACTGAAACTGAAAATTTGTAGCTGAAACAACTGAATCAGGTAGAGCATTCCAGACTTTGACAACTCTATTGCAGAAATCATATTTTTTACAGTCAAGTTTAGAACGATTTACATTAAAGTGGTTGTTCGTGCATGTATTATTGCAATTAAAACAAAAAAAGTCATTTACAGGTAAAATATTACTGCATATAATTTTGTATGCAATACCTAGGTCTGACTGCAAGCGACACAGTTCTAAGTTATCCAGACTGAGAATTTCGAGCCTAGTAGCATAGGGAATTCTATTGTGTACAGAAGAGTGCAAGACTTTTTTCGTGAAATACTTCTGAACCCATTCAATTGTACTGATGTCAGATACATGGTGGGGATTACAAACAGTTGAACCATACTGTAAGATTGGTCTAGCAAAAATTTTATAAGCTCTAATTAGCAATACAATGTTTCCAGGAAAAAACTGCGCAAAATTAAATTTACAACTCTTAAATGCTTTTTTAGCAACGCTGTTACAGTGAACTTTGGAGCATAGATTGTCAGAGATAAGTACACCTAGGTCCTTGACAAAGTGAGGGTCATCAGCTAGTTCAACGCCACCTAGCTCATACTTGACATTCTGATTACATCTACCAATCTGTAAGACAGAGCATTTATTGATCAAAATTTGAAGTTGCCAAATAGATGGCCATTCAGACACACAGTCGAGATCATTTTGCAGAACAACAGAATTACCTGTAGCATTGAATAATTTTATGTCATTGGCAAAAAGGACGCAATTGCTTTTAAGTTGATCACATAAATCATTGATATAGAGCAAGGAAAGCATGGGACCTAAAATGCTGCCTTCCGGAACACCACTGTTAACTTATGCAGAATTAGACAGTGAGTTCCCTATAGCTTGACTTTCAGCAGGTAATTGGACAGGAAAGCAGCAATCCACTTGTGCAAAGGACCAGAAATGCTGTAAGAGTTTAATTTCAATAGCAGTTTATCATGTACTAAATTGGGGCAATTGATGTCACAATTATGTACACTGAAGAAAAAAATATATTAAAGACACTGATCCTGCTGAAGCCATTTTAGAGAAGCTTGACTAAGTTGCTTAATGCTGATTATTGTTTATATATGTGATATAAAGAAAAGAAGACTGATCTGACAATGGCATAGAAGTTCCATAAAAAAAGATGGTAGAATATTCTGAGCTTACCTTGGACTGACAGATGCTAATGGCCATTATATACTCATGGCAACACAGCAGCAAAGAAGTAAGAAGAGGCAGGAGGCAGACTTTCAAGTTGCTTACTAGTAATTAAAAAAATCTGAATAATGAGTGAATATCACACGGGTAATTTTTCTATAGCAAAGGTGCCACAAACAGTCACCTTAACTGTGGAGAGAAGTCTTAAGCTGAAAAATCAATGGGAATCAGGGGTGGGTTCTGGCAGGTACTACTGCCGGTTTGCTCATGGCTGCGCCTCGTGCGCATGCACTTGATAACACTGTATGCGCATCCACAGTTCAATAAAAATTGTTCTGCGCATGT
This sequence comes from Thamnophis sirtalis, assembly GCF_051295495.1. Lineage (NCBI taxonomy): Eukaryota > Metazoa > Chordata > Lepidosauria > Squamata > Natricidae > Thamnophis > Thamnophis sirtalis. The sequence continues at coordinate 58,783,732 of NW_028261386.1, read as the reverse complement.
GCAGAAGCCAAAAACAAGATGGCAGCACCTACGGCACTGGTTCGGGGGCATGGCAGGCCTGGGCCACTGCTGATTGCAGCGACCCAGGCCGCCAAACCAGTACCGGTTTGGCCACCGATAGGAACCCACCACTGCTGGAAATTGTAAAAGGGGAGCCTAAGAAGAGATGAAAGAGAAAGAAAAATACTTCAAGCAAGAAAAATGATTAACGGAAAAAAGTAAATCTGGTAGTCTAATTCACTAGACACATGAGTAACAATGAAAGAAAGGGGAAAAATACAGGGATTAGTTTGCTGTGTCCAAATAATGTGGCCTGTTTTTTCCCTGCCATCTATTACCCTTCCATTTGGTGAGGGCACTTTAAGTTGTCTAGTCAGTAATCCCGCACTCACTATTTACAATTTGCAGTCCACCTGGCACAGCATAGGAGTAGTGTATGGTTGAAGGGCTGAAAAAGAAATATTACAGAACCACCCAAGATCTTGAATGAGTATAAAGAAGCCGAAAACCTTTCTCATGTGGGCTGGGAGAAATACATTTTCCCACTATCACTACACCTCAGCAATTGAAACATTACGCCAGCTGGCCCTTACCTTTCAGGCCAATAGCTTCAGCGTAATACTAATAAGATAGATTGATTTAAGTTTATCAGTGTACAGCAACAGCCCAACTCGTTTAAGTCAGTAAACCTCAGCCGTAAACCCATCCCAGTCCCAGTTTCACCTTTTGTGTTGGGATAGGTTATGTTGGCTGTTTTCCCTCCTGCCCAGCCTCTCAGGCTTATCCCAACGAGAAAGATGGGTGGGTGTGCCGAAAATATGTTTACTGGATTTTCTTTGTGGAAAGTTTGATTCCACAGAGATGACGGGTGGGTGGTTTGAGGCTGATGAGCCACACAGATCCTTCCTTTCCTCAGTCTGGCATTTCTTCCTGCTGCTTTCTCTCCCTGGCAAAAAGTCTTATTTTGTATGTCTGCCACAACACACATAGGAAAGGAAGGCGGGGGAGAGAGGGTGTTTCATCCACTTTAACATCTAAAGTGACTCCCTGTTTATCCAGCTCCAAAGGGGAATAGAGCTATTTTTGCAACCCAGCAAAACCTCAGAAAGTCTCATTCTATTCCCAGAAGTCTCAATGCCCTGCCAGCGAACATTTCTATGTTAAATTGGAACTAACAATCTGGGATATGTTTGGCTATGTCACTCTGTTTTTGGAGAATCTTCTTTTTCCATTTTTTTTGGCGAGGGGGGGAGAAGTTGGGACGTTTCAGAGACACGATAAGAATCATTTTATTTCTACTCCATTTAAGTAATTAGACTTCAGATAAACATATACTGTACCTGGGATGCAGTGGCTCAGTGGCTAAGACACCGAGCTTGTCGATCAGAAAGGTCGGCAGTTCAGCAGTTTAAATGCCTAGTGCCGCGTAACAGAGTGAGCTCCCATTACTTGTCCCAGCTTCTGCCAACCTAGCAGTTCAAAAGCATGTAAAAATGCAAGTAGAAAAATAGGAACCACTTTGGTGGGAAGGTAAAAGTGTTCTGTGTAGCTTCGGCATTTAGTCATGCCGGCCACATGACCATGGAGATGTCTTGGAACAGTGCTGGCCCTTCAGCTTTGAAACAATGAGCACCGCCCCCTAGAGTCAGGAATGACTAGCACATATGTGCGAGGGGAACCTTTACCTTTACCTAGTGTTAAAAACTCATGTCCAAAAAATGTTTGCTCACTACAGACACAATCAAATAGTACAATATATTTGCAGTGACATAGGTATGTACATTCACAACCATCTATCAATAACCCTAAGCTATTCAGCAGGAAAAGAGTGAGACAGACAAAATAAATGTATATAATCAACTATTGTGTGAAACTGATTAGTAGGCAGAAAATCTTTTGGTGGGCAAAAAAAGAACCAAGAACCAAGCTGTAATCTCCAGAATCAAGTCCCTTTTAATCAGGAAGCCTGTAGAGTGTTGTTTTTTGTTCCAAAAAAACTGAGAGATCAACGATCCTAAGCAAGCTGTTTTTACCTAGACAGAAACTAAAAACCTAGAATACAGCAGGAGGGAAAGTTGGCCCCTTTAATCAAAGTTTGCTGCTAGCTTTCCTCTAATTTATTATCTTAGTCTGAGCCAGAAGCTGTCTGGCTCTTCGGCTTTGAAATGGAGAGGAGCACCGCCCCCTAGAGTTGGGAACAATTAGCGCATATGTGCGAGGGGAACCTTTACCTTTAAACATATGCTGCATAAGGCAGTGTGACATAATTTGGTTTGCACCCACAGAAAGATGCCATTAGACTTGATAGATGACCCTAGTAAGAAAGCCAAATGGTACTGTATGTTATAGAAGATGGCAAAACATGTCCTGCTTAGAGAGCAAATGTGAATGGTTAAGGTAGCTGATTGAAAATAAAACATATAACCTTTATTTACAATCTTGCATGAAATCATGAGGTTGACATAAATTCTCTTGTTGATTAAAAGCTACCTTTGGCCTGAATCAGACCATCTACCCCACGAGGTCAACTCCATTACTCTGTAACCCCCGCTATCCCAAAAGATGTTAAATTATACCTTTGTGATACTAGAGAGTCATAGCAGTTGTTAACATATCTACTTTGATTGGCTATAAGTTTCCAAGTCTTCAAGTAAAATGGGAACTTTCAAAATCTAAATCCTGTGTTTTATCAGTAAACTGTGGCCTTTTCCAACAGCTTACTGATGAAGCAGGGGATCTGAATTTAGAAAGGGCCCCAGTTCTGACATATCCTGAAGAAGATTTTCTAAATTCAGATTTAATGTTCAGATTTAAATTGCAGTTTAACGATGCTAACCACAGAAATGTTTTCTTTGGCAGAATGAGCTGTAATGCGATCTAGATACGGACAAGGAGACGGGTTAACAAGTCCTCTGAAGGTCTCCGAAGTGGGGCGTGGGAAGAGTCACCAATGGGTATTAACACGGCCCATTTGCCGGGAGATTGAGGTAGAATTTGAGGCCACTCCCTCTACTACTACTCTTGACTCCCCAGATTAACCTCAGTCTTTGGCCCAGAAGGAATACTTTTTTGGCTCTCCATTTGGTAATCATCTTGTCTAATTCATTTTTTTCTTGATTCTTGATTCCTTTCACCTCACTCATCTGCGCCTCAGCTTGTCTAATTCGTTTTTTTCCTGATTCTTGATTCCTTCCACCTCACTCATCTGCGCCTCAGCAAATTGCCTTTATTGCACAAGCTGGTCTTTCTGCATTAGCAGGGAGCTCCTGAACCGCTGGTCAGTTGGGGGGGGGGAGTCCTAGGCAGTGCGCCGCAGTGCATTGCACCACGCATTCCCTTTCAGCGGAGGAGAGCACAGAGACAAATTTGAAGAGAGCGGCTCAGTCGGAGCCGGCTCAGGTGATCGGACCACATGATTGGCGATCACCATCTTGGATGGCGGCCTTTATGGAGAGGTGCACATGGTAGAGCGCAAGGATTGGTGCTCCGGTTTCAGAGGCTGCAAGCGCTCAGGACCATTGCCAGTTCCCAGGAGGGCTTACTTGGGCCTGTACTCTGCCAGAGATCCGGGGAAGGCCCCGGCGGATCGGCGGTGGGCCAGCCTTTCGTGCCACGGATGGTTGCACTGTCCACTTCCCAGAGTTGATGAAAGGACATGTTTTTTAGAGTACCCCATTTGTTTACAGCTGGGTTTTTTTTTTTTAGAATTATTTTTCCACTTCCGATTGATTCACTACTGGTTTTGTGGAATGATTATTCAGTTTTTTGTCCCTGACAGTGACCTAGAAACAAGGAACAGCTGTCCTTTCAATCAGTAATTTTTGTTCAAATATAGAGGAGAGTGGCTATGAAGGAAGTAGATCTGAAGGAAACAAAGAAAACAAGAAAGCCACAATCTCCAACTCCCTGATCTAAGCTCTACTCAGCAGCCATCACAGACCCTCCTACAAGGCCTCTATGATTATAGGATGTGGCCAATGGTATTTTGGCTGGCAGACCCAGCTCTGGAGCCCTCCAAAGCCCAAGAATGTATGAGGAACAAACTGTTTTCTGATTTATAATCTGAATTATATACTACTAAAAGTACTTCATGAAACGTAACACCATAAATCAGTAAAAACAGATTTAATAAACTAAATACAATAAATATTAGTATTTGCAAAAACTGTTCAAATTTTTTCCTTCACACGCACACAGTTGAGAAAGATAGTGAAACCTTGTGCGAAGGGAACTTTCAGATTATTTCTCACAAAGAGTAATAAAATATTGCAATTTAGGAGAATTTAAAAATATTTTTCCCTAAATATAATAATGTGGGTTAGGCAGTCTTCTAAATCTAGTTAACAGAATAATAATAAAATTTAACCATGATATCATATAAATAGAACAGATACGTCCTTCCATGTCTCTAGTCAGAGAAAATCCTTCTTCATATTTTCACTCCGAATGTTATTATTTTCCTTATTGTTAGTTCCTGATGCTTAGATAAATAAATAAAACTACATGGGCCATATATTTTGTTTTTCTTTCTGATCAAAGACGATAACTCTTACCACTTCCAATGTGATGTGTTTTTTTTAGTCAGATTATCTCCATGTAACGATGTCAAAATCTGGTTGAGGCCAGAAGCGCAGTGATCTGCCAAGGGACTAGATGAGAGAATGATTGTAGTACTTTGATCTCGAGTGATAGATCTCATTTGAATGTCCACCTTGGAAGAATTCAGTGTAAAAAGCAGCCAAAATAATAGGGAATATATTAAGCTACAGCCTCTCCCCTTAATGTACATGTAATTGCAGAATAAAATCTGGAGAAGGATTCAAAATAATGGCCTCCATCCACAAGATGCTTCCTTTCCAATTCTTTTGTTGCCCCACCATAAAAAAACTCCACTTGGTCTTACCTTTCTGCACACAGGTAAACACAAGCTCCATCTCACTCCAGATAGAAAAAATATTCCCAAGACAGAAATATGAAAGGATTGAGATCAAAGTAAATAAGTATTGATTGTGTGGAGATCAGTGAAAACGTGTCCCCTGATTTTAAAATATTAGCTTCTGCTCTCCTAGTTAGATATTCCTAAAGTTACGATCACTGTCATAAAAAAAGTATATAGCATGTGAAGCTAAACAATTCCACACAATCTCCAGTTGGTGTAAAAAGCAGCATTACAAGTTGTCCTTGACATACAACCCAAATGGGGCCTGCCCATTATGGTCGTAAATCATGGTCATAAAATGGATCACCTTGTGACTGAACCTGATTTTACAATCTTTGTTGTAGCACTTATTAAGCAAACACAGCGGTCATAAACCAAGCATGGTGGTCATTAAGTGAAACCCACTGTTCACTATGGAGTGTTTGCTAAAAACTGGAAGTAAACATTAATTTTTGGCAAAAGCATCATAAATCACATTCATGTTACTGTGGGACATTGTAAACAGCTCTAAATGCTGTTTCTAAGCATCTTTAATGCAGTCACATGACCATGGGTGGAGAGGCAGGCATTGTAAGTACATTTGATGGGATCCATCATAACTTTAAAGAGTTGCTGAACAGCCAATCATAAGTGATAGTCTACCTGCATCCACCAACTCAAGGCATCTTATGACCTAAGACAGGGGTGTCAAACTCGATTTCATTGAGGGCCACATCACGGTTGTGTTTGACCTGGGGGGGGGGAAGGGGGGTATGGCCAGCTTGACATCACTCATGTCAGGTGTGCCTGGGGTGACCTGAGAACTCTGCCAGCGAAAACTCCCGAGTTGACATGGCCTCGTGCAACACTCTGCCAGTGAAAACAGCTCAGGAAAGCTGCATGCAGCCCTTTACCTAATCTGTTTTATTAAGTAAAAAAATGCCTAACTTGAGTAAACTGCTAACCAGCAGTCTGAGGTAAACCAAACTGGCTTTTCAGTTATGAGAAAATGGCTTCCTCAGAATTGCATCGCTCAAATGTAAATAATATTACAAGAAGCCCAACTTATTCAGAAAACATTTCCCATTGTGAAAGTTTTTCCTGGCTAAAGCAACTCGGTGTCTACAGCTTGTGGCAGTACATGCAGGATTCCAAGTGAATGATTCCAATAATTGCAGGGATTTGGATAAAGTAGTAATGGATCAAGTTATAATGCTTAAGTCAACTACATAGAGAAAGTAAATTCTGAAAGACTCTTAGTGCCATCGCTAATGGCAGCTACAATAAATGCTGAGTGATAAACCTTTCCGAATAGGTAATTGTAATTTGTTACTGAAAATTCCCTGCCAAGGGAATCTTTTTATAGAAAGATAAAAGGAGGTAGTTACTTCTGCATCTTTTGAATATAAAGCTTGAACATTCTATCCAGATTAGTTATTGGAGAACTGCTCTAAATCTTGTGAAAATAATCAGTTATGATACGTATTTAAAGGAGGCGAAGAAGAAAAAAATATTTTTATATACCGGATATCTCACATAAAAATGATTAAAAGTTACTTAGAGTTGCTTTGTTCTTGACAATGCAGTTTAGGTGTTAGAACATGCCACATTCTTGGTAAGCATTAATATGACTCTGGTTTTATCACCTGTTAAAAATAAAATCTTAGCTGTACCCCTCATCATTATGGGTCTTTAGATTTTAATGTAATATGATTGCACATGTATACTGTCTTCTCTTATTTTTTCTTTAAAACTAAGATATGTTAAGTATATTGATATGGAAGCATAAATACCATCAACATAGAATGGAGTTTGCTCAGAAGCGGAAATACACCAATGAGAGGAAGAGTGGGAAACAGAGGAGAGAAGAAAGATGGGAAGAGATGGATAGGAGAGAGGGTAAGGGGGGAAGATGAGGAGGATAAGGAGGAGTGGAATGTAGAGAGAGGAGAAGGAGAAAGGAAGTAGGGTAGGAAAGGATGATGGAGGGAAGAAAGGAGGTAGGAAAGAGCTAGAAGAAGAGGTGTATGGAGAGCAGAAGAGCTAATAATGGGTTTTTATCTTTCTGGGCGTTGATGACAAGAGGAACTGATGTAATTACTACTTAATACAATAGGATATTGGCTATGTAATAGTATACATGTGATTGTATGTTATGAAAATGGAAAATAAAAAAAGTATATTTCGATGAAAGAATTATGGGTCTTTTGAACATAACAAAATTATTAATTACATAATATAACACTGAAAGGGGAAACCTACATTTGATCTACAGCAATGAATTGTCAATATATATCTTTGTAGCATTTATTTGTTACACTGGGGCAGAGAAGGCATTAAGCAATAGGGACAAATTTGTTTATTATATAATTTTTCCAGTTTTCTATTTATCACAGTGATGACTAATTTTGATATCATAATATATTATTCTTCCCTTCCCACAGCCTGGGAAAGAGAGCCGCCTGCTACCCTTCCTGGTGATTATCCGTCTGATTTTCATTCCCCTCTTCATGCTGTGTAACGTGGAGCCCCGCCATAACCTGCCTGTCATCTTTGCTCATGATGCCTGGTTCCTCGCCTTCATGCTGTTGTTCTCCATCTCCAATGGTTACTTGGCCAGCCTCTGCATGTGCTTTGGACCCAAGTAAGTGTGGCTTGAGATGAATGGATTGTGAGGAAGGAAAAGCAACTGGTTTTTGGGTGGCTGGATGTTTTGCTGACTAGTTTTTATTTTTCCTTCTAGGAAGGTGCTGTCTCATGAAGCGGAAACTGCTGGAGCCATCATGGCCTTCTTTCTCTCCTTGGGTCTGGCTTTAGGAGCCATCCTATCTTTTCCACTCAGAGCCGCAATCTAATGAAGATACCATGGGGCATCTCTGGGCAGAAGAGCAGTAGTAGACTTATATTACCATGGAGCATTTCTTGGCTGGCTCCTGGGAACTTGTTGCCTTAATACCTCTTGGCTTGGAAGAGGGCTTCTCTCTTACTGACCAGATGGCCTGGCTTCTCCTTGGGTATAAGACCTCCCCTTTCACACACATACACACGCACACACCCTTTACCCGTCCCAGCTGTGAATTATTTACATTGTCTCGATGTGTTGTGCTCTGTTTTACTATCTGTGGCAAAAGAGAATTGTTCCCAATCCACCTTCCAGCTTTTCAGTTGCTCCTGTGAATTTATTGAATGTGCTCGCAATTCATTAGTGTCTGCTCTACCCACGAGAGGCAGCAGCAACAAGTTGCTGCACCCCCAAATTGCTCTTCACTCAATGGCTCCATGGAAAAGGAGCCCTCTTCTTCAGCTGCGTGTTCAAGCTTATAAGATCCGTGGTTTGTGGACATTCAGAATTATGCAAGAACCTCAACAGCTATTACTTGGAGATGGGTGATAGAAAGTAGACCTTGGCTCTATTTCCACACTTTTAAATAGTTTGGACAACAACAACTTCGGGGCCATGAAGTACTGGTTACTTTGAAAATTGAACTATTTTGTATACAAACTCAGTACACCCTTTCTTCTGAAGGCTCATCTTTTCTCTTTTCCAAGATTTTGCATGATCTGGCTCTAGGGAGCAGGAATAAATGAGCTCATGAACTCTTCAGCATAGTGCAAATGATACAAATGGATCATTCCCAAACCCGGCTGTTCAGAGCCCCTGCAGTTTTCTGTGCTTCTTCATGAATTTATGAAACTCAGGATTTGCGTATTTGAACTCTTGTTTAAAAATGGCAATTTTTTTCTAAGAGAACGGCTGTCACAAATAAAAAATAAGGGTGGGGTTTTTTGTAAAGTTTGAAGCTAACGTTGCCTTGTATTTAAATTATTTAGTATTGTTAATTATAGAAGTCTATTTCATGTGGGAATACAACAAAGGCCAATCATATTAGAAAGTAGTGATTTTCAACATCCTAAAATCAGTTGCCTGGCCTTAATATGGTACAGTATTGTGGTAGGTCTTTTTTTTGTGCGTGAAGGAAAAATGGAACTAGAGCGCCATCTATTGGTCAACCTTTATATATTGCCATCTGTGGGTCATAATAGTCTCAATCTAGGAATGTTAGTTTAACAATGACTTGAAGTTATGGTGGCCTTGGAAAAAGTGACTGATGACTGGTCCGCAAAATTAGGACTATTGCATATGCACACACAGACCCCTGCAGTCACAATTCAAGCAATTGGCAACTGGCTTGCATTTATGACAGTTGCAGTGTCTTGCAATTATGTAATCTTCCCAGCTAGCTTGTAACAAGCAAAGTCAATTGAGAAATCCAAATTTGTTTAAAGACCATGTGAGTCACTCAATAACTACATAAAAAGAGTCATAAACTTAAGTCCGACCACATGACTCACTTAAGGACTGCATTGCTTAGCAACCAAAATTCAGGCCCTAATTGTTGTTGTAAGTCAAGGATTATCTGCATATTAACAGTATATATTTAAGAAAGTCAAAATACATCAGGCCTTCTTTAAGGCATTTAAATTGTGTGATATCCCCAAATAGCAAGGTGTAGAATGCTCCTTCTTTATTTGTTGTTCAGTGGTTTAAATTAAGACAGCAGTTTTATTATTTGGTTCTGAAGTATTTACAGCTCAGCAGAAAGTGGGAAATTTCAAATAAAGTGCAGAATATTTCTGATAGGCTCACAGTCACCTTTTCTAAACATGACACTAAAAGTGTAGAATGACATCAGTTGTTAGAATCATGGATCTTTTCCACTTCTTAAATGTTGGAACATTTAATTTATATAACTAGTTTGTCAAACATGTACAAGATAACAGGTATAAGTATAAACATGAGCATGTGAAATGAATACAAATAAATGGGAACAGTAGGACAGGGATGGTAGGCATGCTGGTGCGCTTATGCCCGCCACCTTACCTCACCTCTTAGGAATGGTGTGAGGTCCACAGTAGACAGTTTAAGGTTGAAACTATGGGGGTTTGAGGAAGTAACAACCGAGTCAGGTAGAGCATTCCAGGCATTGACCACTCTGTTGCTGAAGTCATATTTTCTGTAATTGAGCTTGGAGCGGTTTACCTTGAGTGTATATTATTGTGGTGGAAGCTGAAGTAGTTGTTGACAGGCAGGACGCTGTAGCAGACAATTTTGTGTACTATGTTTAGGTCAGACCCTTAGCGGCATAGTTCAAGGTTGTCTAAGCACAAAATTTCAAGCCTGGTGGCATAGGGTATTCTGTTGTGAGTAGAGGAGTGGATGACTCTTCTCATGAAATACTTGTATTAATGTCCGATATACAGTGTAGATCCCAGGCAGGCGAGCTGTATTTGAGGATTTGTATGGCAAAGGTTTTGTACGCCCTAGTTAGCAGTACAATGTTACCGGAGAAGAACCTTTGCAAAATTAGGTTAACAACTCTTAATGCCTTTTTGGCAATGCTGTTACAGTGAGCTCTGGGGTTTAGATCATTTAAGATGAGCACTCCTAGGTCCTTGACAATGTGAAGGTCATCTATGAGGTCATATCCCCCCAGCTTGTATTTGGTGTTCTGATTTTTGTTGCCAATATATAACACAGAGCATTTGTTAGTTGAGATTTGGAGTTGCCAGTTGTTCGACCATTCTGACAACTAATCAAAGTCGCTTTGTAGGGCAGCAGTATTGTCTTAATCTTTTTTAAAGCATTTAATGGAATACTTAGGAAGCAATTATATCTTGCAGCGTTATTTACCTTACAGAGGACATGTGTCCACATAAGGATGACTGGTCCTCTGATTATTTTATTGGCCCCAAGCATTTATTGTTTTTCTGCATAGCATAAAAAGGGCATTGTCTCTGCAATAACACAGCGATACCAATGAAAATAAGTTAGCTAGTTGGAGCCCTATGAATTTATTTAATGCAAGGTTTTTTGGCTTAATGGGGGCGGGATATATTGATATAAACAAGAACATAATAAATTGAAATGTCCATGAAAACAGTTAACCTCACAATTTCACACACCAGAGGTGGGTTGCTCCCAGTTCGGTCCGGATCAGGTGAACTGGTAGTAGTGGCGGGAGGCTCCGCCCACCCATCTGGATATTTCTGCGCATGCGCAGAAGTGTTGCACACTCACGAGAGAACCGGTAGTAAAAAAAATGGAAACCCACCACTGTCACACACCTGTTGTCATAGCCAGGTCTTGAGGGACCTTTGAAAGCTCAGGAGATAATGGGGCCAAACTAATCTTTCGGGAGAAAAGATTCCACAATGTGGGCACCACAGCAGGAGAGGCTTGTTTCATTGGGCCTGCCAAATGCAGCTCCCCAGAGACTATAAGCTGTAACATGCCTATTGGGTTGGATCTGCTGGGATGGGCAGATAAAACCAGGAAAGAGGCAGTCCCTCAAATAAGCATGATATATAACGAAAAATTGGCTGTAAATATGTTGGTCTTTTGGGCCATAAAGTTCCACTATTGTGTGACAGTGAACTTAAACGTGAGTTTGGTTTAACCATTTTCTGTTTATCCAACCAAAATATTTGAAATTTAGAGTATTGATCCTGAGGCTATTGCTATTTCACAAGTTGCACGTCTGTTAATGCTGAAATCAGAAAACTGGCACAAAATCCCTTTCACCAGCTCCTTTTCCTGTCATTTCCTGGCAAGAGAGAAAGGGGGAGAAAAGCTGTTCCCTCCCCCTTTTCATGTTCATCATCACAACCTTCCACTAGGTGTCAGCATTGGAAAATGCAATCATTCCTTCCTTAAAAGTGTGACATTCTTTTAACACATTCAAGTTGCCCGAATGACAGGTTGCTACTGCAGAAATACTCCACAGGGGGTAACTTGTTGCTTGAGCTACTTCTGGGCCTGGGTCTCCTGGTCCCCGGAAAGCCCAAATGACCAAAGGACTAGTACGCCTAGGCCTAGAAGCTGCTTGGCTGGTGGAATAGAGGCAGGGTGTGGAATGATGCTGCTAACAGTCCACCCACCAAGCAGCTACTGAGCACTTTTGGATAGATAACTGGGCTTAAAAGGTTTATTCTATCCTCACCGTAACCTTCCAAGGGGGTAATCAACCACGTGTGGTTGCAGCATATAGTAGTATCTCAAGGAGTAAACAAAATGCCAAGGGGATGCAGTGGCTCAGTGGCTAAGACAGCTTGTTGATCAGAAAGGTCAGCAGTTTGGTGGTTCAAATCCCAAGTGTCGGGTAATGGAGTGAACTCCCATTACTTGTCCCAACTTCTGCCAACCTAGCAGTTCGAAAGCACGTACAAATGTAAGTAGAAAAATAGGAACCATCTTTGGTGGGAAGGTAACAGTGCTCTGTGTGCCTTCCGCATTTACTCATGACTATGGAGATGTCTTTGGACAGTGCTGGCTTTTATAGCAATAGCAATAGCAGTTAGACTTATATACCGCTTCATAGGGCTTTCAGCCCTCTCTAAGCGGTTTACAGAGTCAGCATATTGCTCCCAACAACAATCTGGGTTCTCATTTTACCCACCTCAGAAGGATGGAAGGCTGAGTCAACCCTGAGCCGGTGAGATTTGAACTGCAGAACTGCAGTCAGCTGAAGTAGCCTGCAGTGCTGCATTTAACCACTGCGCCACCTCGGCTCTTTTCTGCTTTGAAACAGATGAGCACAGCCCCCTAGAGTTGGGAATGAATAGCACATATGTGTGAGGGGAATCTTTACCTTTACCTAGGCAAAATGCCATCTCTTCACTGCCTTTACATGACAAGCAGTTCAAAGCTGCTATCGGATTATCTGCTATAATACATGAATTTCTTGGAACTATTCAGTGTCATGGTGATACCATGCCTTTATAGGAAGCAGTTTCCAAGATACACGTTGTAGAGTTCCTGAGAGGCCCAAGACATCTTGCAAAGCATGAGAAGGCATTGTCTGAAGGAGTCCAGCGCCAATGGAAATAGCCATGGAAGGCAATTAGCAAAGAAGGAGAATGATGTGTGGCCACAAAAGTATACACTGTTTTCTTCTAGTCACGAGTATCTTTTCCCTTTATAATAGGGTGATTATTTCTTCTGCTTCAACAGGTGAGATGTTCTTGCCTTTGATTCCCATGAAAGTGGATTTCACCCAGCTTTTAATTTTTAACCCAGAGTAGCTTGCTTTACCTACTGAAATTGCTTTTCCTGCTATGGTTAAATTGTAACACAGAGCCCTGTTCCTGTGGGCATCTGGCCACACTAATGAGGCATGCAATGAAGATAATCCAGGATACTTAACAACTAGGCATACAACCGTTGCCAACCACCACAGTTACAAGCAGAATTTAATGGGCATATTTTCACTTCCAGGACATGTGGCATCTCAGGGGAGGCAGAGCAACCTCTTGAGGTTCAGAGGGAAAGGCCAGAGTGCTGTGAATTCCTACCTAGTTTTCCCAAGCTTTGGAAGCTCCTGAGCCAGCCTGATATTAGAGCCTGACTAATAAGCTGCTCCAAGCACTTAGGACTATGATGGCAAACCTATGACACATGTGCCAGAGGTGGCACGCAGAGCCCTCTGTCGGCATGTGTGCTGTTGCCAGCTGCTCTTTTGGCCAGCTGGTCTTTGTGGGCATTGGAGTGGCACAAAATGGCCTGAAAATGGCCCAAAAAACTGCCTGAAAACAGTCAAAAAACTAGGATGCACACTGGCCAGCTGGTCTTTGGTTTTCCAGTGCTCCGGCGGGCGCATGAACATGGGTTCCAGTTTGGGCACTCAGTGCAGAAAAGCTTTGCCATCACTGACTTAGGCATTGCAATGCAATTCCCTGTTTAAGAGACAGGAACAAGAAGTGGGTTATTGTTCCTCACTTTTGTCCCTTTATTTTATGGCTCAGGTTGACATCCAGTTGTTACTGGCAGGGCTACAAGATAAAGAGGGGGCAGACGGCAGCATCCCATTGAACCTCAAGACAGGCGAGGTTGGGAAATGAAGCGCCTGTCTCTTTCCCTAGAATGCAGGAGGATCTCTTGCCCTGCCGACCGTTGACGCCCTTCTGGCTTTTGCAACATCAGATGGACGGGCGATGCAAATGGAAAGCTCCCTAGTGGATGCATCCACCTAGGCATCAAATGAGGAAGACAGATGAAGTTAGAGCTCCCTCTAGTGGCAATAACGGGACTTTCAGGCTCTCTTGGGAAGGGCGGGGGAAAGGGCGGGAAGGGAAAAGAAGCCGACTGTCGAAACCAGCAAGGCGGGAGACTTCGCGCAGAAACTAAGGTCTCATCACCGCCCAGCCACCATACTGTCTCCCTGCGCTATCGTGGGAAGGCTCTGCGAAAATAGTCCTCGACGGCCTCCCTGGGCTGAAACACGTCAATCAAAGCCGTTTGAGGACCCTCCCGGAGGGAACCAACCGAGCCGTGGGAAGAGCCGAGAGAAAGTTTGCGCGGAATCCAAAGGCAAGAACGAGCGAACGTCTCTGAATGTGCGTGCACAAGTGCTTTCTCCAGCGAGATCTCTGACGTCTGGAAGTGCTCGGGGCCAAGTTTTTCCAATCAAAATGGTTGGGATTGAAGAGCGAAAGGTTGTCTCTCTTCCATCGCCCCTCGAGCTGTTACTCATGCAAGCCCCATTTTAGATCCCATTTCAACCCCCGCCAAGTCGCCATCACTGCAGAACATCACGAAGAGGAGACAGGAGAAAGCGCTGAACCTGAACGTCTCCGCCCTCCGCCCATTCGCTTTCACTTAAAAGGGAAAGATCGGTGGATCCCACAATACCACGAGATTTTAAAAAACCCACCTTTAGATTACAATGATGAGCATTAAACACAGACTCGGAGCCATTCCATGGACCCCGTCGTAAACATTTTCAACCTGCTTTATTGTTTTTAATCCAATTTCTCTATGATACAACTGTAGAACTACTGGTGATTAAAAACAGAAATTCTGTAAACGTTTCAGCCTTTCAGATCTTCCAAGTTTTGGACTTTTGGAGAGATAGAAATGTTCATATTTCAATATTCCTTCCCCAACCATTTCTTTTAGATTTATTAAAATAAATATTAAAGGAGCTGGTACGGAGCATCTAATAGGCAAGGTGCTTGTATAAAAGCTCTATTTTATTACTCTTTTTAGAGACTTGAAGTATATCCATACATTTTTGCTAATGTGGGATCCTTGGTGCTTTCTGAGTTTGGTTGTTTTCTTGCAGATGTTTCATTAATAACTGCATAACATCATTGAAGACTGATGTTATCTAGATTAATAATGAAGTATTGGCAAGCAAAGGCGCTGAGCTATGGAATAGTCTCTTTTATTGGAAATTTAAGTTATTGCTGAGCAGATCTCCATCATCATTTGCTAACCAGGAATGGCTTATTGATTTCCTGCTGCTATTCTGCTGGTAGACAGGAAACTGATCTATAAGGTAACATTGTTAGGAAGGGCAATTATATCTGTCATGAATTGTTACAGCTGGTTACAAACACTGGAGAAAAGTTGGGGTTTAACGTTACAAATCATAACGTTGTATGGGAATGGGACAGATCTTCAAGTGCAGCACATTTAATCTTTCTGGCCTGACTGCAGAAAGGCTGAAGGCTGTTGAAAACTTGGAATGATGGTGGCTAAGATTTTCTGGTCTGTTTTGGTTTGTGGGAAGAGTTTTAAGAGGGTTGGTTGAAACAATGTAACTGGGGTCCCATTGTGGCTGGCCCATAACTCCTGCTCTGATGTCAAAAACCAACCCAAAGGAGGCGGGTTGAGATTTTTAAGAGTATTTATGCATCTATAAGGTTTAAGAAACCACATTTGCCCTTAAAATTTCGTTTAAAAAAATAGGTTGACTCTGGATGTTTGAAACTATCACAAAATGCTCAATTCTGACACCCAGGTTTCTAAGCCTTTAAATTGCCAATCAAGTCTACTTAGCAACAAATAAACCCACATATATTCCTTCAGTGTTTGGTTCATAAATTATTTGCCTTAAATTAGAACAAAGCTTCCATTCATAACCTCTCTTTAATTCAAATGTTTTCATACCAGGTGGATTTTATATATTATAGATCATGGAATTGTATATGGGAATAATACTGTAGAGATATTGTGGTATGTAAGACATTTGGGGGGGCGTGGAATAAAGGAAGAGTACACTATAATTTCATTTTGGGCATTATTTTAAAATATATTGCAATTGCAATACTTAATACAGGGTTTGCATAGGATACTGCAAGTTAGTCACTTACATTTCAGCTTAGTATTTTAGGTAAACCCAGTCCACTAAATCAGTGTATAGTTCAGTGTATTTATGTAAACTGAAACATTTGGGTTAAACACCAGTAAGCATGCATGTTGTACAAACCTAGCTTTTAAGTGCCTTGTTTTCTGGGAAACATCCCCATATTATTTTCAAATAAAAACATGTGTTGTTAACCTATTAATCCATCAATCAAAGCAACTTGAAGGAGAATAAAAATCAGGCTTAAAAAAGCTATTAATGTGAGCCCTTATAAAAAGTGGGGATAGTGTGTGCCAACAGAAAAACAGCATTTGCACCAGATACATCCATCACTCACCCAAACAGAGAATAAATAAATAAATACTGGGATGCAAATGGACTCATGCTTTGTAGGCTTTGGAAACATTTGCTTTTCAGCGTATAAAACAACTAGGTGGTTGTTAAAAGAGATTAGGAGAACCCTTGACAATCCAATGAAAGGATTTCTTCCATTATTAGATAAGGGATGGCATCATTTCAAAGCCGAGAAGAACAAAGGCAGCCCACAGCAACAGCGCCATCAGAGGGTGCTGTCGATCTCGGAAGAGGCCCTTTTAAGGCGGATGGAGCAAAGGCCCGAAGGATTGCGGGATCAGCCTCTATAAAGGGCCGAGGGAAACGACGACAGTTCCTCTCCGGGCTGCGCCGCTCTCCCTGTCGGAAGGTCACGCCGTGCTCCAGGCTCGTCTCTCCCGCCGTCGATCAAAGTAAGCGGCCTCCTCCAGCCAGAAATGGAAAGTCGAAGATTCTCTTCCCGTTTCTACATGGAAACGGGCCGGAAAAGTCTCGTCTCTCTCTCTCTCTGCTTCGCTGCCGCCTCTGGCGCAGTAAAGACCGACGAGGAGGAGGCCGGGTCCCCCGGGCCACGTGCTTCCCGGGCGAGCCGAGCGCCTGGGCCTCCGGGTCTCTTACCAACGCCCGGGACTCAGTTCGCGGGCTCGCCGGCGCTTAAGACCCCGATTCGGGTTAATTCACGGCGTGGCCGCGGGGGGTGGGGGGTATAAGGCCTAGCCAGGCGGGCAAAGCCTTGTGGCGGTGCGTGCACTGCGCCAGGCCTGCTTGCCCGCTCCTCCCCCCCCCCCCCCACACCGCGCTAGCATGCCATGCTTGAGTGTCGAGCCTCGGATTAGCTTCCGCTCACCGGCTTGGTTCACCATTATCCGCAGCCTGGCGAGCAAGGCGAAACCCGCGTCTGGCGCTGCGCCTTCCTCGAGTACCCCGCGCTCCTCGGCATTGCAAAAGGGCCGCTTTCGTTTCTGTCCCTCGCGAGTTGTAAATAGGTTGGCATCCAGCCTTAACTAATGCCCGAAACATGCATGCATACGTACATACGTACGTGCGTGTGTTTCGGGCATTAGAGCAGCATCTCTGAATTAAGGTTGGATGCCAACATGGATGGATATGAAAAAATAGATAGACCAAAAAAAAATAGATAGATAGATTAGATAGATAGATGATATATTTTATTTATCTATTTTTATCTGGGTCTAACGGCTGAGATTGTTGCTGTTTTCGCTCATATCCGTGGAAATTTCAGCGGGATTAGAATTGGAGTCAAAAGAACAAAGAAAAAAAAGCGGAGGTGGATCTCCGGGTAGCGTTGCAAAACGTGTTACGAGGCTTCATTTTTGAACCATGATCTCTTTAAACCAAGAAATAATCCTGGCTATAAATCCTTGGGTTTTTTTGGGGGGGGGGGATTTAGGATGAAGGAATCACAATGTGTTAAATCTAGATTTAAGCTGTGGTGATGTAATGGAATGTGTGGATGACCTTGGGGAAAGAGTGAAAGTGATGCTGTTTATTGAGAAGCAAGCAGGCAAGAGAGGCAGGAAATAAAATAAATGCTATAAAACAAAATTTTAATGGTAGTAGTTTAATGGTCAGAGAACGAAATTTAGGAAGGATTGTCCTAGGTTCAAGCAATTAAAAGGTGGTTGTGGGAAGTTTGTACTTTCAGACTCGCAGATCATGTTCATATGGCCTTACAGAAAGTGGAATTAGTTTTATCTAATTCCATTACCTGTCTGTTTTACCTGGGAGGGCTGACATTTTATCTGGAACTCCAGATTTCCGATGTTCTGGCTTAGTAAAGATGTAACAGAGCTAAAAATGCACTATGCTCATTACTAGAAATAATTTTCTAGGGACCTGGAGGAGATGGGAGAATGAGCAGGGTTATGCTTTGTGCTGGAGAGCACTGCTGCCATCTAGTAGTAGGATTCATTTTTTTTAATAGGTATACTCGGTAAGGAGGAAGAAGGTATGCCGTTTGCCCCCCCCCCCCCCAGCCATTCACTTCTTTATTTTCAGCAACCTGTGGCTATTAAGCTAGGTCTGAAATACAAGCCTGTCATAATTTCAGTCCTCCATCTTTAAAGGCAAGCAATGCTAGAGATTTCTCTTGCAAGGTAGTTGGCTGTTACAATCCACAATATAAGATGCAACTTTCAGCATTCTGTAAAAAGGTATATGCCCATTACAAAGGATGTGAACTCTTGAGTTGTTTTCCAGATGCCTGAAGAAATCCAGCATGGTGAAGAGGATGTGGAAACATTTGCCTTCCAGGCAGAGATCGCCCAGCTTATGTCCCTGATCATCAATACTTTCTACTCCAACAAGGAAATCTTTATGCGGGAGTTAATTTCCAATGCCTCTGATGTGAGTATAGAGACTTGGAGCTAGGGCAGAGGAAAAGTAGAGGGCAAGAGTGCAGGGAAATTGGTAATATTTGGAGTGGATTGAGTAAAACTAAAATTTAAATCACATCTCCTTGTAGTCCTTTGCCCTGAAATCCCAAGAGATAGGAAATAAATCCAACCAATGTAAAAGATACTAGTTTGAAAAAAAATATGACAAGTGATCTGGATAACATCGTAGTATAAAACCCAACTAATAGCATGATATTATATTTTGATTAAGGAATTCAAAACAGTTTTTAAAAAATAATGATCAGTGAATTTGATTAAAGAACAGTACTTCAGATTTAAGGAGTAAATCCAGTTCTTTAAGGCATGTTCTATTTCAATACTATTGGTAAAAAAAATTGGCATTAGTAGAAAAAATTACAGGTAAAACAAATGATGGATTTGGTAAGAAAAGGTGCAGAGCTCTAGTCCTCAATTGGGCTCAGCTTAATGACCAAGCAAATGTTAGAAGGGAAAGTAGAATTCCCTGTTGCTCCTCTGCCATAGGTTAGTCATTCCTGTGAGTTCTTTTGCATGGCTGTTTCATATTCTTGTATACTTTTTTCTAAAACATAAGCACATTAATATTTGTTTTTGATTTGATAGTACTAGAAAAGAGAGTTAATACTAGGTACAATAATTGCAAAAATTATTTGGTGTGTTACTTTTAGTAACAGAATTGAGCCTCCTAATGTTCCATGCTTTTTAATATGAAGGCATAAGGAAACATGGCTTTGCCATAATGGAAGACAGACCAATTGTGTTGCTGAATGTCTGCCACTGGGCATAAAATCAAAGCTAAGATCATACAAATGGTCCATCTGTCTCTATGTTCTGTTCCTATTAGTAGCTAGCTATGTGCTAATGCGGCTCAATTTTAGTCCTCCCTGATTTATCTCAGGTTGTATAACTTCAGGATCAATGCTCTATCTGAACTCTGAAAGTCTTGAATGCAGTTCCTGGAATGCTTCAAAAGCTTGCTATTGAATTACAATGTTGACCATATTAAATGCAGGGAGAGTAATCTTAATATTCCTATTTTAATTAAAATACCCTTTCATTAAGTCAGTATAATTTTACCTTGGCTGTAACCACTTGCCTGTTCTAGCCCTTCCTGTTTGAAAGATGATTTCCAGCTTTCAATATAAAGTCAAGCTCATTAGGGACATATTACCTAAGACTCCCCTCTATCCTATTTTTTATTTATAAGTAGCTGTGTATCAGCTGCCCTCCCTGCCATGGTTCTGTGATCATGGCTTTATTGAGTGGTAATTACCCGTGAACCTTGGTAAATTCCTTTAAGCCAAGATCATCACTTCATTTTTTATGGTTGCAGATTTCACAATTTCAAGTCCATGCATGTATTTTTTTGTTTGACACTTACTGAGATGATCTAATTGGTTGCACTATACGAGAGGAGATGAGGCATTTGCCATGTTATACCAAAGCAAAATATCAATTCTTTGATTAAATTATGAAGTACAGGAGAATATCAGTCTTACTTTCAAGAAAGCAACAATATGGTGTCCCCCTTTGTTTCTAAAGCCTAATAAAGCTGAGTTAGATTATGATTATATATTCAGTGACTAGGAATGAGCACCATTAAATCCAGAAGGTTGCCTTTATGACTGGGAATTAAGATTGTACTAAAAATATATCTTACAGTTAAGTTTCTCTAGAGTATGCACATGAGTCCTTTTGCTGTTCGCAACAGACATATGCTCTGGAGTAGGTTTGTGGGTGTGTTTTTTTTCATTTTTAAGGTTTCAAACCAATCTTTTGTTTCCTGGACTTCATTTCTTTAAAACTAGAGGTAATATAGATCCTTGAATTATGGTTGAAGCTTGACAGAATCCACAAAACATACAATTTTTAACCTTCTAGGCTTTGGACAAGATCCGCTATGAGAGTCTAACAGATCCTTCAAAGCTGGAAAGTGGCAAGGAGTTGAAAATAGATATCATCCCCAATCCCCAAGACCGTACCCTTACGCTGGTGGACACTGGCATTGGAATGACAAAGGCAGACCTTGTCAACAATCTGGGCACTATTGCCAAGTCTGGCACAAAAGCCTTCATGGAAGCATTGCAGGTGAGTGGCTTCAATCTAGACTTTTGGAAATGCTTAGGGTCTTCACATGGCTATGAAGTTCTGACATCAAAAGTTCTTTCATAATGTGGTCAATTTGTCATAAATATGTATATCCTCAAAATTGAGTAGTGCATGATCTAGAGGTGAAGATGCCTCCCACTTGGAAGGTTGAGAGTCCAATCCTAGCAGTGACAGATGTTTCTCTATCAGGCACAAAGAGAATATATCTGTTGCAAACACTGCATAGGTGTGAGGAAGGGCCAGTAAATGCTCAGCTTCATTTAGTTGCTCTGATTCCACCCTGATAAAAGGAATTAGAGTTTTAAAATGTATAACTTCAAACTTGGTGGTCAGCTGAATTCCTTTGGTGATGGGGTGTATCTTCTGTAGATAGGAACTGACTGTGGAGAAGGGCATTTGCTGAAAGAGACAAAGTTGTCTGGTGAGGATTGTCAGAGCTTCATGTTTATAGAGTAGAGGCCAAACTAGCAGGGGCATCAAAATAGGAGTCTTGAGTACTAGCAAGAAAAGTTGTGAATAAGATAATTCACCTTAAGCAAAATAACATCATGGGCATGATTTATTCTACTGGAAAGGGGTTCTTGGATCCCTTTGACTGACTGAGATACTGTTTTGTCTTGTCTGTGTACTTGAAAACCTGACCAAGGCATTTCCAGGAAATTTGCTTTAAAAATAAATAAGGCTTGACCTAAGAATCTAGTAGTGGCATGGAGTCTGTGAAATAGTTACAGGGGTTTCAGCTTCCCATGTGAAGAAGGTAACTAAGCAAATTGAATAAATAAAATCAAAACCAAACATTACAAAAAATGGAATCCTATGTTCAAGATGTACTTTCTATATGCATAGAATGTAGCCGGAGTTATAACCCACTCTTACTTGGCGCTGCTAAATTTACCATAAGGTGTAGCTGAGCTGAATTTCCTATGGATAAAACATGCTTTTGTTGCTATATCAATGCCTTTGTTTGTAATCTGGCATGGTAGAAGTTACTGTTGCCTGTTATACATGTTGCATCCCTTGTTTTTTAGGCTGGCGCAGACATCTCCATGATTGGGCAGTTTGGTGTGGGATTTTACTCTGCTTATCTTGTGGCCGAGAAGGTTGTGGT
Source organism: Thamnophis sirtalis (assembly GCF_051295495.1). Taxonomy (NCBI): domain Eukaryota; kingdom Metazoa; phylum Chordata; class Lepidosauria; order Squamata; family Natricidae; genus Thamnophis; species Thamnophis sirtalis. The sequence goes on along the minus strand of NW_028261386.1, from coordinate 58,761,721 downwards.
CATCTCCAAGCACAATGATGATGAGCAATATGCTTGGGAGTCATCTGCAGGAGGCTCCTTCACTGTTCGGATTGATCATGGTACATAGTGCTCTTGCAAAACATTTGCCATCTATATAAAGAGTGATGGCGGAGGGGGAGGAGGTTGAACCAGGGTTTTTAGTTGCTCCAAAGTAGCAGGCAGATTATGACAGCCTGTTCATTACTTGCTGCACCATTCATTGTGGTTCCAGGACTGCTAAGGAACAGGGATGGAGTGGTAAACTTTAGACGATGGGATATTTTTAATATTTTAAAAAATGGTGGAGCTACATTTTTATTGTCCTTAAGACAAACTTAATGCATAAAGTGATATGCATGATTCCACATCATTACTAGATTAAAATGGGTATACCTAAAACGGAAGACACAGCTTTTTCCTGTATCTTATTGGATACGATGCGGTTACACCATGCCTTGCTTGTTAACATTGCGGGACATACCTCTAACTGAAATCTTCATATACCCCAGAAATTACCGTACATTTCATTGGATACCTTTACTCCTCTTTTTTCATTTACATTTCCAATGTTAATTTCTTTCTTTCTTTCTTTCTTTTTTTGCTGCAGCAGCAGCAGCAGCAGCATTTTTCCCCTCTAGGCAATATTGTGCTTTTCAGGAAGATTTCTTTTAAAATACAGACTATATTTCTAGAAAGTTATACTTGGCAGTGCATATATTTTTGACAGGAGAGGAAACTTTGGTGCAAATTGTAATGTTGACTTTTGTTAGAAACACTCCCATTAAGTTCTGACCTGGATTTTTCAGTTTAGATTCTGAGGAAATAGCACAGGCCTCAAAACTCAATGCAGTATCTGGCCCTGGTAAATTGGCTCTCTTCGCTTGTTCTAGGTGAACCAATTGGCCGAGGCACCAAAGTGATCTTGCACCTAAAGGATGATCAGACAGAATATCTGGAGGAGCGCCGTATCAAGGAAGTTGTGAAGAAGCACTCACAATTCATCGGATACCCCATCACCCTCTATGTACGTATTGGGGAGCAACAGGTCTGATAATAAATGGCCTTGCTGCTTCTAGCTCTTCACTACAGCTAATTTCACATTCCTGCTTCTGGGGAAATAACTTTCTGAACACTCCCAAGGTTGGGAATCTCTTTTTCCCATGGTAGCATTTGGGTTTCACCACATTCCCAAAACATGTTTTGAAAGTAAGTCAGTGCAAGAAGAACATTGATTAATCTTGGGGGGGGGGGGGATCAGAATTGTGAAAGGTTTTTCAACCAGGTTTTTTGAAAAACAGTTGAAGAGTTTTGCCTGGAGAAAAAGAGAAAAGAAGGAAAGAGGGGTAATAGGCTTTAAATATCTGAAGGGCTGTCCTGCACACAGAGCAAGCAGATTTAGTCACCAGAAGTGGAAACAATGGGTGAGAATTGGAGAGAAAGAGGTTTTGGCTGAAGTTTGAAGAAGCATCCTAATGCTAATGCAAAGAGTTACAGGTAGTCCTTGACAACAATCATTTGATCGGCACTTAGCTTGCCTGTTTTCAACAAGCAAATGGATTCAGACAAGTATGATATGTTTTCTGAGCTTGGACAGGTTTAACTTGATACCTGGTGGGTAAAAGTGACATTTCCAGATTTACTCAAATATGGCCAACATTATAACAAGCCTGATGAAGTCAAAACGATGGCATACACACAGTGATGTCATCATGTATGTGTTGTCATCCCACACATACTGCTCCAGAGCATCTTGTATGATTTTGTAACAAAGAATTCTTTTGCCTGTGATAAAAGTCTTATTTTAATTAATAACCATAAACAATTATAATTAATGCATAATAAAAGCACCTTTGGGACAACCATGACCTGGATGACTCAGAATCACCCTGGTCCTCTACTTACAACCACAATTAAGCTCAAAATATATGTTGTTAAGTGAGAAATTTCTTAAGTGAGTTTGCTCCATTTTCTGACTTCTCACCAGATTTCTAAGTGAATCACTGCAGTTCTTAAATTAGTAACAGGGTGTTAAGTGAATCTGGTTTCCCCCGTTGACTTTGCTTGTAAGAAGGTCGCAAAAGGTTGATCACATGACCTTGGGATATAGCAATGGTCGTAAATATGAGTCAGTTGTCAAGCATCCAAATGTAAATCAGGTGACCCCAGGGATGCTGCCACAGTCATAAGTGGGAACAATGGTTAAAAGTCATTTTCTTTCAGTGCCGTTGTAACTTTGTACAGTCACTAAATGAATTGTTGTAAGTCAAGGACTACGTTATCAATTACCAATTGTTCTGAAAAGCTACAATAGAAATGTGTTAAACACTGTGCTTGGGTTTAATGGCAAATGAAGAAGGGTAAAAGGTATGCTACTTCATGAAGTTGCATGCAGGTGTTAACACTCAAGTGCTCAAGAGCATTGTTTGGCTTTGTCTTTAATCCAAAGTTGGACTCGCACACTTTAAAACAGGCAGCAGAAATCCTCAAAGATCCCTTAGAAAACAAACTTGGAGCTCTTGAACGTCCTAAGGAAAGGACTTGCCTCATTTTCTGAGCGCCTGCAGTAGACTTGATGGGAAGGAGGCTGCATCTGCCAGTCCTTCATTTTATCCGGCAGACCTTAGTAACGCTTTTCCTTGCCTTTGTAGATGGAAAAGGAGCGGGACAAGGAGATCAGCGACGATGAGGCTGAGGAGGAAGAGGAGAAGAAAGCTGAGAAGGAGGAGGAAGAGGAAGCCCCCAAAGATGAAGAGAAGCCCAAGATTGAGGATGTGGGTTCCGATGAGGAGGAGGAGGAAAGCGGCAAGAGCAAAAAGAAGACCAAGAAGATCAAAGAGAAGTATATTGACCGAGAAGAGCTGAACAAGACCAAGCCCATCTGGACCCGCAACCCTGATGATATCACCCAGGAGGAATACGGCGAGTTCTACAAGAGCCTCACTAATGACTGGGAAGACCACCTGGCAGTCAAGGTGAGTGACTGGGGCGATGAGAGGGAGAACTGATCTGGAGGTCCGTCTGACTTTTGCAATCAGCAGAAAGAGGTCCAAATGGCAGCTGATGGGCTTCTTTAGAACTGACCATGCTTAATGTTACTGTTTACAATTGCCTGGTTAGAGCCCTGAATCCTGACACATTGTTTTGCTTGTTACAGAATATCTTTCACATTTCCCCCCACTTAAGGCAGCTCTCACCAATACACAACTTTTAGCTTCTTTTTTCTTGCACCTGCTTTCTCTGACTGTTGCAGCAGAGAATATTTCAAGGTGTTCCTTAACTGTTGGCTAATTGTTCCGTGATGAAACTGTTAAAGGCAGTTCCCCCTGCGAAGGGAAAACTTCAGTTCACGCCTGGCATGAAAAATAACCAGTCAATATAAGACCCTGCCTCAAGATTAGATAAATGGAAATAATGGGAACTGCAGCATACCGTGAACGTTATTGTCCCTTGTGTCAGTTTTTCCGTAAGATGATATTTAGCATAGTGCAAGTGTGGGCGGAGGAGAGAATGAGACTTCCTCTTTCTTTTGCTTGCTTGGCCCCGTTAAAGTCAAATTTAGAAGATAATATTGAAAATGAGGTCTGTCTCTGGTGGTTGCTTTCAGTATTTGAACAAGATTCTGTCCTTTTCTGACCTTCAGGAAGAGTTGGGAGTTTTCTGCTAGTGTACAAGGAATTTTTTCTGACACACGTTCGTTTCAAAACTCATAATTTTTTTCTTATTTCAGGAGATTTCCCCACAAATATCTTCCCAGTTTAGGGCAAAGGCCAGAATGCAACAGCTAAAGTAATTTCTCAGTTTGCCCAATTAATGGCTGGATTGAGAGAGCTATGCTGGCTTCCATTTAGCTTTGGGTAATTCAAAGTCCGGGTTCTTTAAAACCTTACATAATGCAGGACCTGCATATCGGTGGAATCAGTTTCTCCCACAGTTTCTGCCAAGATCTTGGGAGAGCCCCCTTCAAGTCTCTTCATATTGCCATAATTGAGGGGGGGACATGCTGTTTCTAGTGGCACCCCTGTCTTTTGGAGGAGTACACAGCCCGAAGTTAAGTCAATAGCAACCCTGCTGGCATCCAGGAAAAAGCTGCCAAGAGCTGGCTGTTCTAGAAAGCCTTTGCGAATTGATGGTGGTAATTGTCATAATTGCATTGCCTCTAGGGTGTTAATGGATGTGGGATGGTTTGCTGATGTTTGCGGTAATGAGTTTTGCTGCGTTTCCTTTGTGCTCTATGTTTTATTTTTGTGTTATTAGTAAGCCACTTAAAACCATTTTTGGAACAGAGCAGCAAATACATTGCAGAAAGGGAAGAACAAAATGTGTTTTTTATGGTCAAGGATGGCTCGCTTCTTAGCGGATGTTAATCAATTGGAAATTAGTCAGGGGCTCATGGGCTTTCTTGTTCTCCCCAATCTTCCCAGCATTTCTCTGTGGAGGGGCAGCTGGAGTTCCGGGCGCTCCTCTTCATCCCCCGTCGGGCTCCATTTGACCTTTTTGAAAACAAGAAGAAAAAGAACAACATCAAACTCTACGTCAGGAGGGTCTTTATCATGGACAGCTGTGATGAACTCATCCCAGAATATTTGAGTAAGTCCTGCAGCCTTCCTGCATTTTTTTTTCCAGCTAGAATGACAAGCTGCTTAATTAGCCTTTGGCTGACTAATCTGCATTTACAATCCTCCTGTTCCGATAACATGCTTCATTCAGTCATCCGTTAATCCAATCTGAACTGGTTTTGGCAACAGACAGTGACAGTAATCAGACTCAAAATCACCATTCTCCTGTGTGCTGCTCCGGGAATCCAATCATGGGTTAACTTAGCCTTCTAGCCTTGAGACTGAGTATGCAAATATCAAAGTTACGCCTCCTCTGACTGGACTTCCGTTTCCTCCCCAGTCCTTATTACTCAGTCAAGCCTACGAGACTTATTTTCAACGCTCTCTTGATTAATTGCTAATATTTCAGGGTTAAGGATGAAATTACTTGGGTTTTCACTGTGGATTTCTTACTGGATTGGAGGTAAAGCGGCAGATTGCTGTCAGCAGATTCCTCCCTCGCTATTTCCCTTAAAGCGATATCGGATCGCTGCAGCTGGAGTGGGGCGTTCTCCGCCTGCCCTCCCTTATCATCAGCGCGCAAGGAAGCTGAGTCTCCCAGCGCTGCCACCCCTGCCGGATAGCACCCGCCCGCGGGCGCGGTCAGATCCGAGGCTTTGGCTTGTCGGAGCGGGTCTCCCCCCCTCCCCGCCTCCCTCCTTTGTGCCCTCGCTGGAGCGGCTGCCGGAGGGTTACACGGATCGGCTGTTTGGGAATTTCCCCTGCGGTTCCTTTGAATTTCGCGCCTTTGAAGCCGGTGACCTTATTTGGAAGCGCTTTTCACGCATGCGCTCTAACGCCTGGGATGAGAAGGCAGATTTTGTTCGCGCGCTTGAGTCTGCGCACTGCTTCCGCCCCTCCCTTTTCCCTCACTCGAGTTTGCTGACTCAGGGAGGAGGTCGCTTCTCTTGGTCTCTGCTTCCACGTGGCGTTCTTGGCGAAGTGCTTTCAATTGCATTCCTTTGTCTCGCTGATTGAGCTCTTTCAAATTCATATCATGGCTGATCAATTGCAAGGTACTGTCCGGCCAGTTTCTGAGCCCCGCTCCCCTGGCGAGGGAGGGGCCAGCCCTGGGCCCAACAGGGCCGCGACCAGGGCCTCTACTAGTAGGCCTCGAGCCTCATCTACTGTTCGGGATAAGTCGCACAAGCGCAAGGACAAGGCCAAAGTTCCCCCCAAGGCATCTGGGGCTCCCATTTCTTCCCCTCCGGTTTTGGTTCAGCAGCCTGTGTCTCCGGTGAGGGTTGTTGAGCAGGGTTGGTCTCCTGATATTCAGCTTCCCCAGGGCCCTATTCCTGAGGTAGGGGCTTTCGGGCCTCGTTCTCCCCCAATTATTTCGGAGGCTAGTGGGGCTTCTCTTCGTTCACCTCCACGCGCTGGGCCCTCTGCCACGTTCACCCCCACAGCTGCAGGCCTCAGGCCTCTGGAGGGCCAGGATTTGGGCCTTTCTGCTGAATTCTACAGCATGATCTCAGAGGCTATTTCCAGAGGGGTGGATGCGGAATTAGCACGTAGGTCCCAGGTCTCCAGGCCTACTCTGGCCTACTCAGGCCTGGCTCCCCAAGCAGTACAAGGGGATTCTTCCATTCTGCAAACTGATCCTCCTTCCCCTTTACACTCTGTGTTTAGCGCACAGTCTCCTTTAGTGGAGGAAGGTGAAATCCAGGATAGGGAACTCTCTGGTGACGAGGGCCTTCCTGTGGACCAGCCTCCGCCCCCTGGGCTTTTCAGGCACACTCTTTTCAAATCCCTGCTATATAAGGCCAAGACTACCACCCACATGGGGGAGGCAATTTCTGCAGAAAGTGCTGCTGTGGGCCTGGATGCCACCGAGCGGCTCTTTGCTGAGCAGGTGGCTCTGCAGGATTTTATCCCATCTCCCAAGCTTTTTCTTGATTTGATCCAAAAGCAGTGGGATGAGCCGACCGCGGTTAAGCCCCCTGGGTCTGGTGATAGGAAGCTTTTCACATCTTCCCCAGAGTTGGAGGCCCTCCTGCAGTTTCCCACAGTGGATGCTCCCATAGCTGCTCTTGCTTCACCGGCGTTAATTCCTTCTGAAATTTCGGAAGGATTGAAGGCCGAGGACCGCAAGGCCGAATCGGTCCTTCGCAAGACTCATCAGGCAGCAGCGTGGGCCTTGCGATCAGCCACTGCAGCTTCCTTCTTTAATAGGACTTCTTTAGTTTGGCTGAGACAGCTACAGGAAAGGCTGGATCCGGAGGAACTGCGCCTCCATCAGGATGTCACCAAACTGATAGCGGCCCTAGAGTTTTCTGCTGATGCCACCCTTAGCGCGGCAAAGTTTGCTTCCCGAGCCGTGGCTTCCAATGTGGCTTCTCGCCGTTTGCTCTGGCTCCGCCACTGGCAAGCTGATATCAAATCCAAGTGGCGTCTAGCATCCACGCCCTTTAAGGGCGGGGCCTTGTTTGGTTCAGTGCTGGATCCAATTCTCATTGAGACTCGGGACAGACGTAGGGTGCTTCCCTCCACAAGTGCCCGTGTGGCCAGAAGGCCACAGCCCTATGGTAGACGGCAGCCCTTTCGGTCTGGGGACTCGGGGTTTACCTCTGCCCCCTATGTCCCCAACTATACCAGGGGGTTCTCCCAGGCACAGGACCGTGGCCAGGACCGACCCGGGGCCAGAGACAGGGGGCGCCAGCAGAGTCAGGCGCAGAGTAGACGGTCATTCCGAGGAGCGGGCAACCGATCCTTTCGCAGATACCGCTGACTCGCAGGAGGTAGGGCCCATAGGAGGACGTCTCTTGGCCTTCGCCCACCGGTGGGCGGAGCTCACGTCAGACGCCTGGGCCCTTCAAGTAGTGAGTTTGGGTCTCACGCTAGAATTTCTATCCATCCCCCCGAGGAGGTTCATCAGGTGCCCTGTGCCCAGGTGCCCGTCAAAGCGGCGCCTTATGGACACCGAGATATCTCATCTTCTCACCATCAGGGCCATAGAACAAGTTCCCAAAGGGCAGGGAGGCCTAGGGTTTTATTCCATCTTGTTCCTAGTACCAAAGAACTCCGGGGGATGGAGGGCAATCCTAGATTTGAAACAGCTCAATCAGTATATCAAATACCAAAAATTCAAAATGCACTCTCTGAAGAGCATATTGGCTTCCATCCGCCAAGGCGACATGATGACTTCCATAGACATCAAAGAAGCGTACCTCCATGTGCCCATTCATCCGGCACATCGGAAGTTCCTGCGGTTTCACTTCAACGGCCGTCATTATCAATACCGGGCCTTGCCATTCGGCCTTTCCTCGGCCCCGCGCACGTTCACCAAGCTTCTGGCAGTATTGGCAGCCTCCCTTCGCTCAATTCCAATACGCATCAATTGTTATTTGGACGACGTGTTGGTGCTGTCGTCCTCTCGAGATCAGGCCCTCCGAGACCTACAGGTCACGATGGACGCATTGCGGGACCATGGCTTTGTCCTCAATCTGCCCAAGAGCCACCTGCGCCCAACCACGTCCCTCCTTCATCTGGGAACCACCATCAACTCGATGTCGTGCGAGGTTTTCCTGTCCCCGGAAAGGAGGCAGAGCATATACCGCCTAGCGCATCATGCGCTATCCCATCGGCGAGTACCGCTGCTGTCGCTTTCCAAACTGCTAGGGAAGATGATCTCCTGCATCAGCGTGGTGCCCTGGGCCAGGTTCCATGCGCGTCCTCTCCAGTGGTTCCTGCTGCCCTTCCAAAGAGCGCATACCAGTCATTCCCACATCAAGGTGCAGCTCCCGGGCAAGGCCAGGCAGTCCCTGCATTGGTGGATGTCGTCCAGGCTCCTCAGGGGATGTCCATTCAAGGAGCCGGACCGAGTTCAAGTTACAACGGACGCCAGCTTATTCGGATGGGGGGCCCATGCCCTGGACAAGGTGGCCCAAGGTCGATGGTCGGATCAGGAGCTGGCGAACAGCATAAACTGGCTGGAGTTGCGGGCCATCCGTCTGGCTCTCCTGGAATTTCGGGACATTGTATCTCATCACCATGTGTTAATCCTGACCGACAATGTGGCCTCCAAGGCTCACATCAACCGCCAAGGGGGAACGCAGTCCAGAGCTCTGATGCTGGAAGCGGAAAGGTTGTTCCATTGGGCGGAGCCCAGGCTCTCATCGATTCGGGCGGAGCACATCTCGGGCGAAGCCAACACTCAGGCGGACTGGCTGAGCAGAGCGACTGTGGATCAGGGGGAGTGGCAGCTCCACCCCATTCTCTTCCAGGAGCTCTCTCGCCGCTTCGGCCTGCCCGAGGTGGATCTGTTCGCTCACCCGCACAACGCACAACTTCCCCGGTTTTACTCCCGATACCAGGCTCCGGGGGCGGAGGGGGTAGACGCTCTACGCAGCCGTTGGCCGGCCGGCCTTCTCTATGCCTTTCCTCCTCTCCCGATCCTTCCGTCGGTCATTCAGAAGATCTTGACAGAACAGGCGGAAGTGCTGCTGGTCGCTCCAATGTGGCCCAGACGTCCCTGGTACGCAGACCTCGTCCATCTGTCCGTTTCGTGTCCTTGGAGGATCCCGGACGACAAGATTCAGCTCCACCAAGGGGCTCTCCGGCACCCGGACCCTCAGCTGTTGCAGTTAGCCGTGTGGCACGTGAGCGGGAGATGCTAGCGGCCCTCCACTATTCAGACGAAGTCATCTCTACAATTCAAGCGGCCCGTCGCCCGTCGACTACCCGTATTTACGAAGCTACCTGGCAGGCCTTCTGCCGCTGGTGCCGACGCACCGGGGTCGATCCTATCAAGGCCTCGGTGCCCCAGGTTCTGGATTTCTTGCAGTCCGGCCTCAACAAGGGGTTGGCACCAAACACACTTCGCCGGCAGGTCACAGCCTTGTCAACGGTGGTCGGGGGTGGCCAAGGCCGCTCCTTATCCCAGCACTTGCGAGTTCGAACCTTCCTTAAGGGTGCTTCCAACTTACGACCGCCGACGGTACATCGTTATCCCACGTGGGATTTGACCTTGGTTCTCAGGGCCCTTACAGCTGCCCCCTTTGAGCCTCTACATTCCATCAGCCTCCGCTTGCTGACACTCAAGACGGCTTTCCTGGTGGCCATAACATCGGCCAGGAGGGTGTCGGAGCTAGCAGCCCTTTCGGTTCGTGCAGATCTTTGCATCTTCCACCCGAACAAGGTAGTGCTTCGTTTGGATCCGACCTTTCTTCCAAAGATAAACTCGTTGTTTCACAGAACTCAAGAACTTGTCCTGCCGGACTTTTGTCCTCACCCGTCTCATCCGCGGGAACGTCAGTGGCACCATCTGGATGTGCGCAGGGCTCTTCGTCGCTATGTGAAGCGCACGGCGTCGTTCCGAAGATCGGAGGCCCTGTTCGTCTCCTTCCAGCCATCTTCAATGGGACAGAAGGTGTCCTCCCACACCATCGGCCGATGGTTGAAAGCTTGCATTGCGTTGGCGTATGACACCCACTCCAGACCGGTTCCAAGGCGAATCACTCCTCATTCCACCAGGAGTGCGGCCACCACAGCGGCCTGGGCGACGCAAGCGTCTGTGGAAGAGATTTGCAGGGCGGCCACTTGGGCATCCCCCTCGCCTTTTATTCGCCACTACAAGATTGATGTCTTCGCCTCGGCCGAGGCGTCCTTTGGGCGGAGAGTGTTGCAAAGGGTCCTTCCGTCTGCGGAGGAGCCTGACCAGCCTAGCTCCCGCCCTGGGAGTTCATTGCTTTGATATATCCCATGATTGGATTCCCGGAGCAGCACACAGGAGAATGACCGTTGTCTTACCTGAACGGTCCTTCTATGGGTGCTGCGAAGGGAATCCAAACCCGCCCGCAGCTTCGGCTGGTCAGGGCTCCATTTGACTGTGACTCTCTGACTTGTTACTGACTGGACTTGACTCCGTAGTGCCGGATGACTTGCGGCTTGTTTGAGGATTGACATAATGCTTCTTCGGTGGACTTCGTAATAAGAACTGGGGAGGAAACGGAAGTCCAGTCAGAGGAGGCGTAACTTTGATATTTGCATACTCAGTCTCAAGGCTAGAAGGCTAAGTTAACCCATGATTGGATTCCCTTCGCAGCACCCATAGAAGGACCGTTCAGGTAAGACAACGGTCATTTTGGGAATACAGGTACGACTTATGACAACAATGGAGCTCGAAATTTCTGTTGCTAAGTGAGACAGTGGCTAAGTGACTTTTGCTCCCATTTTACATCCTTTCTTTCCACAGTTAAGTGAACTAATACAAGTATCTCCAACCTTGGCAACTTTAAGCCTGGAGCTTTGCTGGCTGGGAAATTCTGGGAATCCTCCAGGCTTAAAGTTGCCAAGTTTGGAGACCCCTGGGGTAAATGGAAGGCTTGCTTTTTCAGTCATTCTTTCTCAAGTTTTTCATTTGCTTGGAGACCTAGGTATGAAAACTGGTCTTTGGACTGCGTTCAAATATTTGACCTATTGTGGCTGTTTGGGGCTGTGTTTAGCTTCCCCAAGAGTTCATTACCTGGGTCAGTTAATCCCTTTTTTGCAGTTCCCATGACACACTAGCCCTCCTCCCCAACTCAAATCATGTTGTGTTAATAGGGTTTACCCCTGGTTAATCCCATTAGATTAGAACTAGAACTAGACACCTCAACTGTCAAACAATTACAGGTAGTCCTCAACTTATATTTAGTGACTTCAAAGTTACAATGGCACTGAAAAAATTGACACGTCCATTTTTCACACTTATGAATGTTGTGGATCGTCAAGTGATCAAAATTCAAATGCTTGACTCACATTTGTGATGGTTGCAGTGTCTCGGGAACATGTGATCACTCTTTGCGGCCTTCTGCCAAACCAAGTCAGTAGAGAAACAAACCAGATTCACTTAACAACCGTGTTACTAACTTAACAACTGCAGTAATTCCCTAAACAACTGATAAGAAAGGTCGTAAAATGGGGCAAAAGTCAACAGAAATTTTGGGCTCAATTATGGTTGTAAGTCAAGAACCACCTTTACTGTACAAGGTTGGGCAGTTATAGTGGGCCATGTTTGACCTGTGGGATCATCTTTGCTCTGAAATGGAGACTATCTTAAGTAGCAGTGATGGTTCATCCAAAAACTGGGTTTATGGCCAATGTCCTAGTATTGAACTGCCTCTCTTCTTCTGCCAGCCCAGAGTTCTCTATAATGTATCATGTTTTCCTCTGATAAAACTGACAAGAGCAAGGAGAGGGCTGATTACTGTATTTTCAGAGTATAAGACGCACCAAGGTTTTGAAGAGGCAAATTTTTTAAAAAGTAGATAGGTCGATAGAGGAATAGAGACGGAGAGAAAGAGAGAGAAATACAGAGAAAGAGAGAGAAATGCAGTAGGTAGGGAGAGAGAGAGTAGTTAAGTAGATAAGTAGACAAAGGGATATAGAGAGAGAAAAATAGAGAGAGAGAGAAATACAGTAGGTAGGTAGGGGGGAGAGTGTGTGTAGGTAGGTAGGTAGAGGGAGAGAGAGAAATACAGTAGATAGGGGGAGAGAGAGAGAGTAGGTAGGTTGGTAGGAGAGGGGGAGAGAGAAATACAGTAGGTAAGTAGGTATAAGTTTCCAGGTGTATTTATCCATGTGCTGGAGAAGGAAATCACTGACAACCTGCAACACCTAAGATCTTGTTTCTGCTGGCACAGCACTTGATCAATGTAATTCTCATCAGTCAGTTAAAGAGCTTTCCAAAAAAGGGTTGGATGGGTTTGCACTCTGCAAACCTCCCAAAAATGGTCTGTTTTTCGCAAAAACAGGCCTGTTTTTTTAAAAAAAAGGCATGAATAGCCCGGGGGGGGGGCAAAAACGAGCAAAAAAGGCCTGTTTTTCACAAAAACGGGCCCATTTTTTGTTAAACAAATTGCATGCATAGCCTTATGTAGGCTTATAGAGTGCTGCTGGGGGGTAAAAAAAAAAGCCCGTTTTTTGCTCATTTCTTCCATTCCCAGCCCCCAGGAGCTCTCTGAAAGCCTCCATAAGTTATGCATGGCCATTTTGGTGAAGGGGGTGGTGCTCCGGGAGGCAAAAATGCTGTATTCGATGTATAAGACGCACCCAGATTTTCATCCTCTTTTTTGAGGAAAAAGGTTTGTCTTATACTCCGAAAAATACGGTAGTTGAAGGGAGACAAAAAGGAGATTGGTTTTCTTTGCATATTCCTGTTTATCCACTATTTCTTCCAAAAGTGAAGTATAAATAGCAATAGCACTTAGACTTATATACTGCTTCACAGTGCTTTTACAGCCCTCTCTAAGTGGTTTACAGAGTCAGCCTATAGCTCCCAACAATCTGGGTCATTTTACCCACCTCAGAAGGATCGAAGACTGAGTCAACCTTGAGCCTGGTGAGATTCGATCTACCAAACTGCTGGCAGCCAGTGATCAGCAGAAGTGGCCTGCAGTACTGCACTCTAACCACTGTGCCACTGGCTCATATCCCTGAATTCCTTTTGTTTAAAAACATGTTTAGTGGGATGGAATAGATGAATTATCTGGCCTAACCTCTTTCCCAGTATCCGTGTCTGCAACAAATGTCGTAAGTAGCTTTGCTCTATAGGAGAAAGGAAGACACGTTGGGGTATTCAGGATGTTTTTAAACTGCCACCAATCTTAAGTCAGTTTGGCCAATGCGAAATGACTGGGAGTTATTTAGAACAATTGGAATGCATTGCATGGCTTCCTCTGTAAGGATATTGGAAATGCCTTGGGAAGAAATAGGTCCAGGTGAATGGATCTAGGAGAATGAAAGCTGAAAATAAATCCAGGTGGAACAAAGCAAAAATTATTTCCATATTTCTATAGCACATCATTGTTGGATGTGAAAGAGCTCTTCAGGGCATTAACAACTCGATCAGACATGAAATATGAACAAAGTGCACTTTAGAAGAAGGGACAATAAATATATGCATGGTATTTATACACATTCTCTTTCATCCTGCAATCATTGTAGGATGATTAAAAAATGTTTATCAGTCTGTTCTTATCTAGATTATATCACTGCCACAGCTGTTTCCCCAACCCCCTGATTTTATTTATTTCTCTTCTAAACATAGACTTTATTCGAGGTGTAGTAGATTCTGAGGATCTTCCCTTGAACATCTCTCGTGAAATGCTACAGCAAAGCAAGATTCTCAAAGTGATTCGCAAGAACATTGTCAAGAAATGTCTGGAACTATTTGCAGAGTTGGCTGAAGACAAAGAGAACTACAAAAAATTCTATGAGGCCTTTTCCAAAAATCTGAAGGTGAGAGTTCTACCCCATCCATTGGGTAGCACAACAATTCAGAATATTTTTTTTAGTTTGTTTCCTAACTTAACTAGTTAGAATTTAGAATTTATTTGTTATTTATAGGCCGCCCTTTTCCCTGAGGGGACTCAGGGCGGCTTACAGTTCAACTAGTTATTGAACTATGCTAGCTGTGAAACATACACACAGCTAAGCTATTTAGGTAGGTATATTGTTTTTTTTTTAAAAAAATCCTTTTGTTTCTCACATAAAAAGAAAAGGATTTATAATCATCTCCACCTACCATTTTTGGTTCATTTCCATACTTAAATGAAAATTTTGATATGTATGGTATCAAGATTTGTCTTTTTAGTTTAAATTGCCCTGTTGCAATGGGGGTGGAGAGTCTATAAATCCTGGTATATAAATACATAAAAACTCATTCACTTTCAGCTGGGGATCCATGAAGATTCTGCCAACAGGAAACGTCTCTCAGAGCTCTTGCGCTATCACACTTCTCATTCTGGAGATGAGATGAACTCTCTCACAGAGTATGTGTCCCGAATGAAGGAGAACCAGAAGAACATTTATTACATCACAGGTGAGTGACAGTTCACTGGCCCTGACTGAGCATATCCCATGACAGGAATGCAGTTTGCCCTGAACAGCCATCTTATTCTTGATCTTAGCTTCAAGATTACATTGAATTTTCTAGGTTCTTTGGAAGCCTGTATTGTATTATTATAATAAAACTAAACTAAACTAAACTATTACCATCTCTACTGAAATATTGCCTTCCCTAGCTCTTATGGAGTGGCGTGGGAGGGCTGGGCTCATTCTCTAAACTGTAGGATTGCAGAAACCTGAATCTCTAAGCAGTTTTAATTTAAGTGTTTAAGGAAGTAGGCTTTTGAGAAGGGCTTGTGAATATTCATATTTTCATCCTCCTACAAATTCTATATGCCATATTCAAGTTCCAAAACCTCCCTTTTCAATGCATTTTTAAAAATGGTGATTCGCAGCCAGAGTCTTCTTAAATTATGATATGTAATACATGCAAATTAAAATATGCAATATTAATGCACATAATAGAAAATGAAATTTGCATTCCAAAATCCTAAGGGTTTCTGCAGTTGGTTTACTCTGTGCTGAAATATTGGCTTCACGCCATTCAATAGTGGAACACACAGTCAGTTTCAGTGTATTGCTTAAAGCTACAAATACCTCTTAAACTTCTATGGCATCCAGTTTTATTATGAATTATTGATTCTATGGGTATTTCAAATAAATATTACAGAAATATGTTAAAATAGTAAATAGAAAAGTAAATGAAATACTTTTGGCATTGCTTTCTGGTACTACCAGTTTGGGAAATGCATCCTTTGACATCATAAAAGAGCTGGAATGCCCCCTTGCCTGATAGTAGTAGGATAGGAACAGTTGGTTACAATACTAAAGGACTTGGGGATGGTTTAATAACCAGAGAACCAATACACTTACAGTGGGCCATTTTATGGAAGCTAATATCTAAAAGGAAACTGTGCTGTGATATTATTGGAGGTCTACCTGTGTAACTGGAGATTTACCACTTCCACCTCTCTGGTACTGCAGGAGAGAGCAAAGAACAAGTGGCCAATTCTGCCTTTGTGGAACGTGTGAGAAAGCGTGGTTTTGAGGTAATATACATGACGGAGCCCATTGATGAGTATAGTGTTCAACAACTGAAGGAGTTTGATGGGAAGACATTGGTATCAGTCACCAAAGAAGGCCTGGAACTGCCAGAAGATGAAGATGAAAAGAAAAAGATGGAAGAGAACAAATCTAAATTTGAGAATCTTTGCAAATTAATGAAGGAAATACTGGAGAAGAAGGTTGAAAAGGTGAGATTGTCATGCTGTTGCCTTTTATTGTTGAGAGCATTGATGTCATTATGATGTCATTATTATGGTTGTTGGGAGCGTACCTGTGCCCCAGCCCAGTACCATGACTTACAATTTGGCTTATCTTTCTAGGTGACGGTTTCAAACCGGCTAGTCTCTTCCCCCTGTTGCATTGTTACCAGCACCTATGGTTGGACAGCCAACATGGAACGTATCATGAAGGCCCAGGCTCTACGAGATAACTCTACTATGGGCTACATGATGGCCAAGAAGCACCTGGAGATAAATC
The DNA here is from genome assembly GCF_051295495.1 of Thamnophis sirtalis. Lineage (NCBI taxonomy): Eukaryota > Metazoa > Chordata > Lepidosauria > Squamata > Natricidae > Thamnophis > Thamnophis sirtalis. The sequence goes on along the minus strand of NW_028261386.1, from coordinate 58,745,756 downwards.
CTGATCACCCCATTGTAGAGACTTTGCGTCAAAAGGCTGAAGCAGACAAAAATGACAAGGCTGTCAAGGATCTAGTGGTACTTCTCTTTGAGACAGCATTACTTTCTTCGGGTTTCTCCCTGGAGGATCCACAGACCCACTCTAATCGAATCTATAGAATGATCAAGCTGGGATTAGGTGAGTTGCTAAAATCTCCTCAGGAATTTGATACTTATTTGAAGAGGGAAAACGTGCCTAGTGACTGTTTCACGATATTAGTGTTTTGCCCTGATGTTTTCACCTCAGAATAGTGGATCTTTGGCTTCAACGAAAACATACCTTTTTGATATGGGTAACAGTATTCCTGGAAATCTTCCCATAAGTTTGTATTAACCTTTTAACAAGAAGAAATGTGTCCTGAAAGGGTAAATAAACTACATGGGGTGATCCACATAACACTGCAGTCTTTCACATTGGCTGGCTATGGCTATGAAGCACTGCCAGGAATCAGATACCAAACTCTGAAGCACCAAGAAAATATTTGTAGCCCTGATCCAAACTGGCAGTTTGAAATACCAGATGTTTACATACTCAGTAAGAGTAAGCGCCCTGCCTCAGATTCATTATACATGCACACACATTGCTGTACATACAAAAACCTACAATAAGGAGAAAACATTTGCTCACCTTCATGCTTAAATTGTAGAATAAACACTGATGCGTAAATATGATTTACTCAGATCTCTCAACATATCTAAATAACCATATAGATATTCATAGTGGGCTTTAGAGTTTTAGTATATTTGTATACCTTTAGCCATACTAAGATCATGGATGTGTAGCGCTATTTCTAATTGGGCATGGCCTAAAATACTTAATACTTTCCTCCTAGGAATTGATGAAGAAGAAGTTCCTGTTGAAGAATCCATTTCTACTGTATCTGAAGAGATCCCTCCCCTGGAAGGAGAAGAGGATGCCTCACGCATGGAGGAGGTGGATTAAAGAGGAGGAGCTGATCTTCCCTCTTTCCTGCCTCCCTCTTTCCCTGTGCCATCACCTTGCTCAGGAACCCTGGCAGTACTAACTGCACCCTCAAGATGGTCTCTGTGTCTTTTATAAATGGTAACTAACGTGGCAGGCAGCCTTCCACATTTATTTGGTCTGTCTGCTTGTTCAAAAATGCTGCTTTAGGGGGAAAGGGTCAGTCTAATTGTTCAAAGGGTTTTTGCTCCCCTGTCCATGAAGATTTTGTTCTAGTTTTAGCTTGACCGCCAAACATCCATCCCACTATAGCTGAAGTAAACACCCAGAGAATGTCCTTCCCTCAAATATAGCAGTGAGACTCCCCCCCCTCCCTCCCCCCCACCAAATCTCTCGCTGCTGCCTGTTGTCTTGAGAAAGCAGGGACTTGCAATCTTGTTCACTGTGTATGGTTTTGTTCTACTGGAATTAAAATAAAGAAGAATATGGTTTACAATGAAATGGGCTTGTTGATTTCATTATCATGGTCAGTTGCACAGTCAGCCAGATGTTTAGACTGAATGTTATCAAGTAATTTAGGAAGGGCAGATGCTGTTTGATGGTATTAGAAGGTATTGTGGCAGGATGTAAACTGTTCCAAATAAAGATGCCTTTTGCAGTTGATGGATGGTGATTTGTTAGTGCTGATGGTGTTCGTGTTGCTCCAGACAACACCCAAGACATCTATTACTTTTTGTACAATCTTTGCTTTAGTTTACCACAGTCATTCTACTTCTATTTGCAGGTCTTTGTTATGATTGTCTCGTTTTTTCTGATCTATTTTGTTGCCTCCAGGTCAGTGTTCCCATTACCACTCCACTGTCCACTATCAAGACTTTTGTGTCTTTCCTTATCAACAGTTGTTAAGTCTCGGGTGTTATGTGGCAGATGCTTGTCTGCTTGAATTCTAAAACCCCAGAGCACTATAGTTTCTTCCATTTTCTATTTTGTGGTCCCACCAGTTCTACCTTGCAGGAAAATGAGATTTCTTGCAGACATTCCAATGCATCAGTGTTGCTACTTTGGCATGTCATTATTTATGGCCAGCTTGTGTTGATTTTCTTGTAGCAGCTCACTAGGTGGTGCACTATTTCTTCAGCTTTTTTGTGGAGGTAGCATTGGTGTCTTCTTAATTCTGGCATTGCATGCATTTCTGCTTAAGGCTTGGTTTTGTGAAGCCAGAATTAATTAGCCTGTTTCTTCATCGTAACTGCTTTTAGCCATTACCTGGTCTTGTCATTTGCTTTGCCTGCTATTTTTTTAATATATTAGCCATATAATACTTTACCTTGCGATGTCTCTTTTATTATTCTTAATTTGATCTTTCTTCTAATCTAGTTTAGTCTCTTTGGTATTCAGTCAGACTTCATGGCTTCAATGCATCATTTTATTTTTTTGCAATTAGCTTCAATGCATCTTTTTCAGTGTTCTTCAAATTTTCTTCCAATGCACTACTTTCTTTTTCAACCATCTGGTGTACTTGCAACATTCCATGCCCAACTATTGTCCTTGGCAAGTAATCTAACATCACTGCATGGATGAAGGGCATAATTTATTCACATTATTTTTCTTGTCTTCCTATTCAGGGCTTTTAGTTCTGCTTGTGTCCAGTCTATTAGTCCAGCTGATTTTTTTCTATTGACGAATTGTCCAGGTGATAATTGCCTTAATGGTGTTTCCTCCAATGAATTTGGACTTTAAGGTCTCATAATGAATTCACTTGTAACCTTCTTCTTGACTTCAGTATGCTTTATGTTTGTCAGTTTGAAGAATGCTCAGATATTTATAGTGTAGTGATCTTCACCCATATTCTTGAGCTATTTTATTTCTATAGGGCATCTTGATACTTCAGTTTTCACTATATGTGGGTAGTCTAAGACAGATGAAAACTTAAGGTCCTAAGAATTATTAAGATGAGGGCCTAAGAATATAGATAGTTCCAAGCAGAATGGGGCTTTGTGTAAAATTAGAATGTTCAGGTCCAATAAATTCAATATTTTCAGATACTGAGTGAGTCTTTTAGATATTACTCCAAAGGCTCCAATCACAATTCTACAAGCAGACCTGCAAGTCACATTCGTTCATAATATTTTCTAATTGTTTTTCCTCAATCTTTGCATCCTGGGCTATATAGCAGCATCAACGAATAAGACATCCTCCTTCTCCAATAAATTATATCAGGCATGTTTGGATATAAAAAGTTCAGTATCTCAACCTGCTCATTTTCTAAAACTTTCTCAATGTGATGGTCCCAGTGGTTTTTATTATGTCTATACCCAAATCTCTAACAATACTCCCAATGAATAATTTTGGCAACTTGGTCGTGACACTGCTTTCACTTTCACGCAATTCATTGGCAAAGCTTGCTCTTGAGCCACTAGAAACAAGCCTCCAGTTTCTTCTTTAACATCTTGATCTCAACCAATTCCATGTGGGGTTTTTATTGACTTTTCTTTCCAGATACTTGCACAAAACTACAGCAGCTGTAGTTTGGATGTTATAGAATACACATCTGATCACTAATCCTATGTCAATTCTGGATATGCAGAGCCGGTTTGCTGTAGACCTTGGTTGTTTGGAAACAGTCACCCTCTTGCAGCTCTAGGAAGGAGACAAAGGAAAACTACTTCCAAAACACTTTGCCAAGAAAAATTCAGGGACTTGTCCAGGCAGTCACCAGGAGTCAAAAACTGACTTGAAGCACACTACCACCCCTAATTTCCACTGTACAATGATTATTGTGGAAATAAACTAAATAGAGTTTTTAGCTCCAAAAGGAATAATAGTATGCCAAATAGCTTCAGCTCTGCATAGACAAGGGTACAGTGGTGGGTTCTGGCTCCCATTGCAACCGGTACGCTACAATGGGGCCGGGTGTCCACCACATGCACACATCCGTACCCACTGCCCATGATGCCCTGCGCATGCGCACCCGGTCAGCTAAAATAGTAAGGAGAGCAGGTGGGTGGGCCCTCTGGAGCGCATACTGGAACGGTACCTGGTGCTCCGAGCAGGCACCAGTACGCCTGTACCGGAATGTACTGGTCGTATCCCACCACTGCAAGGGTACCTCACTTCCTATTTACCATTTACTAAGAGATCTGCTTCCGGGGGAGGAGTCTGCCGTCGCCGGTGGCTCAAAGGAGCTGCCCTCAGAGTTCTGGTCTGTATATCTAAAAAATCTATAGATATCTCCCCTTTCAGGCAAGGAAGGGGCAGGGAGGAACTCAGTCGTTAGAATCTCTTTGTAGTTCACAGCCTTTTGTTTTTCGCTGTGAATGGAAAAGAGGTTCAACAAAAGCTGAGTTTTTTTTTTTACTCCAGCCAGATCTTCTCAGCTGTTTTTTTTCAGCTCAAGGCAGGTTGTCCCCCCCCTCAGGACAAATCTAAGCTATTTAAAATCGATCTGGGCAGCGACCATTCCTGAGAACCTTTTTGTTTATTATTATTCAAAATACCAGCTTCAATCTTACAAAAAACTCCTTTGTTTAACTGCTTTTCAAAATGGCGATTTTATAGCTTTCGCATTTGATATATGATATACTTAACTAGCCCCGTTTCCCTGAAGACTTCTCTTTACTAACTGCCAAAAGCTTATTGAAAGTATTTTATCTTAAATCAAGGTGAGCAGAGACTTTGTTTGTTTTCTTTTTTTCTTTTATAATGGCTCCAAAAGCAACCGAAACGTTTTTTCAACAATACATCCCAAGCAATTGCTATAAAGCCACAGCCTTTGTCTTCTACGCCCTCTACTGGAGATTTGTTAACGAAAGAATTTCTTTTTGAAACTCTTAAAGAATTTAGGGCGGAAATGAAGCAACTTGTTTCGGAATTATGTGATAAACTTGATGCCAAGATTGCTCAAACAAAGGAGAATATGATCGAGGTTATAAATGTAATGACAGATTATATCGCAGGAATGGAAGATAAACTGGAACTTTTGGAAGAAGCTAATTCTAATTTGACATCTAAAATTGAAATGTTGCAACGGGAAGTTGAAAATGCAGAAAGGCAACTTGTTATGACAAATTATAAAAAGACTGCGTTTGCAATAAGAGTTAGGGGATTGCGTGAAAATGAACAGGAGAATTTGAAACAGACCTTTTCTGAGGCTTTCAGTCGTTTGGTGGGAAGTCCGGGACTCAACTTTGATTGGCAGATCCAAAAAATTTACCGCCATAATTTGTGGACAGCAAAACAGAGACAGCTTCCGAGAGATATAATTATATATTTTGCTACAAAAGAATCCAGAAATGTGATACTACAAGAGTTTTACAATAACAGGCTGCGAATTGATGGACAGGATTTGATCGTCTTCAAAGAAATACCACCCCAAATGTTAAGATCCAGGAGAGACTATGCTTTTTTAACCAAAGAACTCAGAAATAATCAAATAGAGTATAGATGGGAGGTGCCATTTGGTATTACGGTTACATTTGATGACCAGAAACATCGCCTCAACTCTGTTTGGGAAGCCCGAGATTTTTACTACAAGATCCTGAAGGCGGGACTTCCTGAATCACCCGGACACGGAGAAAGACAAGGAGAAGTAGAAGAGAAACAACCAAACACACAACTACAAGGTGGGAGGTATCGTTTTTCCCCTCCGGAAGGGCAGAAGAGCAGAGAACAAGGATTTAGTTTTGCTTCCAAAACATCTGCTTAATTTTAAGTTGAATAATACTTTGTGACTTCTGTCTTATATAAAATGGTATAGTGATATACCGATGAAGAGACATTAAGGTTGAAAGAAATGATGCTGATTTTCTCGGAAAATATACTGTATGGGACTTTAAAAAAAAAGACTTGATGGATAACTTTGAACTTTTATATAAATTGTTTATGATTTATTCTCTAGGGTGAGGAGGGCGGAGATTGTGATGTTTCTGGATTGTGGCTTAGGTTGAATGGAGTTGGGAAGTGTGGTGCAGACGGGAGGGTAGTGAAGGTTCAATTAGAGCTTATTCGGAACCAGAAAGTAAGTTGATTTTTATAGAAATTGTCATGGTATTTGAATATAATGCTTGGAAGGATATATTCAGGGAGTTTGAAGGAAGGCGGAGCAAATATGAGAGGAGTACGGATGATATAAAATATATATATGGACACGGGTAGAGGCAGGATGAGAGGAGTTAGAATGGAAACCATGAGAAATATTTGAGGTGTTTAAATTGCTTTATAGAGAAGGAGGTAAAAGGGACAAATTAAAGGTTTGGAAATGGACACATATTTAGATAAAGAGATAAGGCCCCTAGCTACAGTAGAATTTTATCTGATTAACTCACTTGGTTTCAACATAGTTTGAAATCCTGCAAGTAATAAATTAACTGAGATTAGGAATGATGCACATTGCTTAAGTTTTAATAATGATGGGAAGCTGAGCTTAATGTAGAGAGTTTATTGATTTTTCCCCCTTTTTTTCTTTTTTCTTTTTTATTCCTTTCTTTTTTTCTTTTGGATCCCACTTTTGGATCTCTAGACAATTTCCTGGTCCAATATTGTAACCATTCTTTTTAGGCTTTGAGAAGTGGTGTCGCTTCCACAAGAAGTTATTGATACCTCAAAATCTTAGAGACTGATCTATTGATCTAAGACTCTGAATACAAAATAAATGGAATAGGGGTTGCAGCCCTACCACTGTCAATTTCTGTACTGGCTTACCCATCATACAGCAATAACTTCCACCCAAATGGGTGCATGAAGATCCACGTTGTAAATAAGAATAACTGCTTATCACAATTCTGTTCTGTGTGAAGTTATCTGTCCTTATTTATTCTTGGATTAAGGGACTAATCCACAACACAGTAATTTTAGGATGTAAGGAAATTCCCAGCAAGTGATTAGTTTGCTTTACCCTATGCTCAACATAATATAAGATTACAAAACAATCTGAGCCATTTCTTTGCTGCATATTTTAAATTTAATAAAATAAGATAGTTGTATTTCAAGAAATATTTGCCCTGCACAATTTCAGCTTGGCAGTTTAAAAATGGTAAAATCCAGACATTCTGGGTGGAACTGGCAAAAGTAACCCCAAGGCTATAGTGAAGTTTCAGAGCAATTATGTTTCGACATACTCATCGCTCCTATCCTGTACAACTCAGAGCTACTGTTTCCTAGTTCCAAAAATGATAACAGACCAGGCAACTGCTTTGAGCAAAAACATTCCAAATTCTCCTCACCCTCAACAGTTACACCACGCTGAGCACACTATGTAAAATGAGAGTGTATATGCCAGAGCTCTGCAATACTCAAGTTTTCAAGGGAAGCCATCTTGCTGGAAAAATACAAGGCTGAGCTGTTTGTCTTATACTGCTGGTTCCTTATGTAAACTGAGAAGTCGTAACAACCTCTGCAAATCCATTAGGGGAGGGATGAGGCAAAAGAAGTCAAGATGTACTGCTGTAGCACCTTGTCAAGGACAATGAAAAAAAATTGAGCCTCTTCCAAAAAGTTCAACTTTTAAAAAGATAATGGGTGTGCTTTTCTGAACTGCTTGCTACAATTATAAATCCCAGGAAAATGTTCCGAGATTTGGCTCAAGGTTCAAGAAAATGGGTGAATGGCTGACGGTCAGCTAGCAAAAATCAACAGAAGCAAAAATGGTGCACTATCTAAACCTTTCAGCAAAATTATGAGCACACCAAACTATAAAACGCATAAGCAATAATTGGAAAGCACTCACTTTTTAGCAAATCAAATTCTGTAGGGCAGGAGTAAGTGGGGCTACAAATGGCCCACGCTGCCCTTGTGCAACCACAGCTAAATTGATCTAATTACACAAAAAAGATGAAAAGCAGGCTTGTTAGGCATCTGAAAGCTTTAAATGCTGATTTTGTACTTCAGCATTACTTCAAATCTTGCTGAAAGATAAAAGAGGGGTGAACATCTGGCATTAATGTACCAAAATATTGCCATGTCCCTATGGCTCTTACAGGTTGAAATATTTTTTTCAGTGCAATCCCCCACCCACCCCGTTATAAAAAAGATTACCCGCAGTAAGAAAAGTCCCAGGTTTCCTGTGGGAGCTGGGCTAGGTTGGTCTCCCAATAGTGAAGTCTGGATATTTTGTTCTGATTAGAACTTTTCCAAGTTTTATTCTTGGTATTCCCTTTCACACAGCAATAGGATGGGAACTGTACAAAAACAACTTCACTTTGCCCTGATCATAAATAAGCCATCTCTTATAAAACCACAAGTCAGGGTAAGCCTATTAGGCTCACCTCCATCTGTTCACGGAGAAAAGGATCTCGGTACCACTTGCTTTGAGAAGTCTGTTAGACATTAACAGTGAGAAGAAACACTCCTTCATTTCCTTCAAGTCAACCCAGTATTTTTCCCCCACAAAAAAAATCATCCGGGAAAAAATAATCGAGGTTCACCTCTTTTCCAGCTCTTTACTAAGTTCATGACCAGGATTAAGCAAATGCTTTGGATCTGTTGGGGAGGACAAAGCTTTTCCTGCAGTCCTAAACCTTTTGTACTGCGCTCTCGCCCACGGGCACTTTTTTTGCCCGCTTCTTCATGCGGCTGCGGGCATAGACACGAAGGAAAAGTGCTATGAAGACCACAGCTACTCCCAGCCCACCCATCACGGTGACTGCGTGGCCATAGATGAGACAAGAAAGCAGGATGGCAAAGGCTTGGCGTAGAGTCATGATAATGGTGAAGACAGCTGCTCCAAATTGGTTGATGGTGTAGAAAATGAAAAGCTGTCCAAAAGCGGAACACACGGACAAAAGCACGGCGTGAGCAGCAAACTCCGAATGTCGTGCCATAAAGTTTATTGATTCTATCAAGGCCCCCTGCTCCAGCAGTGAACCCACGGTGAACAGGCATGAGAAGACATTCACTCCAAACATCATTTGCACCGAGGACATCTTGTAGGTGAAGAGGGCATCCTGCCAGTTGGAAGTGAAACTGTCAAAAGCAATGTAGCCCCCAAGGAGGACCACGCCAGAGAAGGTAGTGACACTGGAGAGATGCTTGTCTTGAGTACTAGAGAGCAGGAACATGCTAACCCCTACTGAAATGAGTGCTGCTGTTAAATATTCCCAGTACTCATAGCTTTTGCGGGACACCAGCTTTCCCATCAGCATGACTGGAATTACCTTGGAGGCTTTGGCCAGCACTTGGGTGGGGAAACTAATATACTTGAGAGCTTCATATTGGCACCAGCTGCTGAGAATGTTGGAGAGGGAAGCAAAAGAATACTTGTACATGGGAGCACCATGACGGGGCTGCTTGATCAGAGCACAATAGAGGCCAGCCACAGTACAGGCCAGGATCCGGTTCATGAAGACGAGGAACTGAGAATCTTTGAACTTCTCTCCGGGCTCTGACTCACTTGCTCCGTAGGACCTGGTCATGACACGCTCCTGGAGGACACCCCATGTCAAATAGGAGATCTACAAAGGAAGAGAGAAGAAGGGAGATTAGGAGGGCAGTTATCAGGGAGGAAGTGACACATGGTGACCATCTGACAGTCTGAGGGGAATCTTCTAACTCTTTATCTAGCCAGGGTAATCTAAATGCTTGTAAACACTTTATCAACACTAACTGAAAGCTAACAGTCAGATATGACCATATCCTTTAACCCTTACAGGTAGGACCTAGTCTACCACCACCCCAAAAAATCTGACAAAGTCAAATGGAGATTGTTATGGCACCACCAAAGTTTTAATGTTGCAAAAATCAAGTCTAGTTTAACCTCAAAACAGTTGAAAATGTTACTGGTCCTTATATAGCAAAGAAACAAACTGGTCCTGTAGAGAATAGATACAGGGTGTACCAAAAGTTAGGCCTCATAAGCAAATTACCATATGCTTTGTTAATTTTATTTAAAATGTGCATGAAAAAAAAATTTCTCCTCTGACAAGAGCATGGCAACTATGATATTATCAGTGTGTCCTGATTGGAGTGGAAAGAAAAGAGTTGACAATTAGACAACTCAAGTTTTTAAAAAGTTATCAACACCTAATAGCCTGCTTGTTAGAAAGAGGCAATAAGAAACTGCAGTAATGAAAGGAAACCCAGCAAACTCCTAATAGAAAATTAGGGAAACTTTATTTTTTTAAAATCAATAGTTTATCAATATGAGCCAAACCATTAGGCTTAAATTAAAAACGATTGGGTGAAATTTTACAGTCTATGCATTTGTGTAAAAGGTGAATTCATGGAACTTTAAAGATTCTAAGTTCTAGATACTGCAAATTTCTACATGTTTTCCTAGCATTTCCCTGACCCAAGAAAAATTTGGTTAGTACACATAATGTTAATTGATTATTTTAACTAGTTTGTAGAATAAACCATAATGCCCTGTATGTATGTATGTATGTATGTATGTACATACAAACATACATACATACAAACACACACATTTATTTCATGCAACATATACCAGTCTTACAAATTATTTTCCTGTAACTGGACTATCCAAATCAATATAAAAAAACTTCTTCCCAGCTTCTGTTATTACAAAACTGGTACTTGGCTTTCTCATAAAGGTAAATCTTAATTTAGGGCCGCAATTGGGACTAGAAACTTTGTTGCTAAGCAAGTTAGTCATCAAATAAGATGTGACCACTTTGCTTAGCAACCACAACCCCAGCACTTCTGCCTACCATTGATAAGAGAGAATCATGGTTCATTAAGCAGACCATCCCAGGAAAGGAGCACAGGATACCTCGGGGTGGGGATGGCCTGATCCAGGCCATGCATGAATTGAGGGTGTGGTGCAAACTCTGGAAGCTTCAGCCATCCTCCCTGTTTCTTTCATTTTGCACAAACTGCAGTCTTCTTGCAAATATACTGCATTCTGTCGTTCATACACTCCACCTTTGTCGCTCACCTTCACTGCACCCTTCTTTACTCCCATACATAGCATGGCCTCCTTCCCTTTGCTCACTCACACTGTGCCCTCGGTGCCTTCTTGGCTCACTCTCTGCAAACTCTCCAGGGGCACTTCCTGAGAACTACCTGTCAGTCTCAAAACTGGGTCTTTTAAAACCGAGTGATCTAAAGCCTATCTGTTCTTTACCTGTAAGCCAGTTGCACAGAATAGCAGCTTAAAAATCTGACGGGCTGTAGATGACTCTACAGTCTCATTTCGAGCTGCCGAAATGGCATCATCCTGATGCCCTGACTTGGCGTCATTGCCAAAAACACAGGATTTGATTACTGGAAAACAAATTCCACGGCCTAAGAAAGAAAAAGAAAAAAAGAAAATTATCTACAGCAAGCAATTATCTCCATGGCTCAAGGTAAAGATTTCCCCTTTCTGGTCCTGTCCAACTCTAAGGGGGCGATGCTCATCTTCATTTCTTAGCTGAGGGAGCCAGTATTGTCTAAAGACATTTCCATAGTCACATAGTCACATTGTTACTTTAACTGCCAAAGTGGCACCTATTTATCTACTTGCATTTACATACTTTCAAACCACTAAGAGGACAAGAGTTGGGAAAAATAATGAGAGCTTACCCCACTGTGTAGTGCTCAGATCTCGAACCCTGGTTGTCATCTTTCCAGCTGGCAGCTCAGCATCTTTAATCGTTGAGCCATCCTGCCCCCATTCATTAATGCTAATTACAAGCTTATTCCTACCATTATCCCTGTTAATCCAATTTTATTTTCATTTTCTCATGTTACTTGTTCCTGCTAGGATATATTTTTTGTATTTCTGGCCATACAGAAAAGCAGATTCACATTCCATGTCTCTTATTCATAACATTGCACTCAAGAGTTTGCTAAGCTAATGAAAGACAGGCCCAGAGGATACATTTTATTACAGATATAATTGAACAACAGGAGTGTTTTTTGGGGAAGAACAACACAGTTGAGTGATTAAAGAAAAGCACTTCAGTAATAGTATTAACAATTTTTATTTTAATAAACATAGTTTTCACTCAAATACCCAAAATTCAAACTGGTTATAAAATCAGAATAGAGCATAATAATAAAATCTTTGAAAAAGTATTAAAATATGCAACTAAAATTACTGGACAATTAAATTTTCATTGGGCACTAAAGACACAGTACACATTTGGGTGGGACTTTCTTGGGCAGGAATTTAAATGTGTAAGGGGCATCTTAACAGAATGGGGGGGGGCGGGGGAATAAAACCAGGTAACCAAAGCTTTACTACTTGTATAATGGGGGTTCCAACTGGCTGAATTTTGCCCATTTTGGCAAGCTAGCATTGACATTTTGCACTACCAATCCAATGGGGAAGCTATCCATGCATAGAATCCTGCCACCACATCAATTCTTACCCAGAGACAGTATGTGAACCAGCTGGAGGCAGTAAAAGGTACTTTTATAATATCTACTAAGGTCATCTAGGACAGTGCAGGCTCAAAGGAAACTGTCAAGAGAGAGGCTTGATCTTTGAGAGGACCGAGTACGCTTATGCCTCCTGGGCATGGAAGAGTTTCTGTCTTCCTGCAAGTCAGTTTCAGTTTATTGACCTTATCCTGCCCACTAACAATTCCAAACATCAGTTCAATACGTGGACAGCTTGATATAAGTAGCTGACAAAAAGATAAAAGGAGAAAACGTTCTACAGGTACTTACCTGTTTCAAGGTAATTCTTCCTCTTAAAATACTGTATGAGCAAGAAACCTGGCACAAGAATGCTTGCATAGCCTGCCGCATTGACCAAAAACCGTAACAGCCAAAAGTCTCCCCAAGAGTCCTGGTGAACAAGGGGTGCACCTTCATCTGCAGCCACCGCATGAAGAACCGTTAGCACAAGAGACAGGCAGAACCTGCTAAGAAGAAAAATGTAGGAATAAGGCCAAGGAAATCCACATATCTCCCTAAGAACAGGGGGGGAGAACATGCAAAATGCTTCTTCATCCACACCCGGCTCCTCTTTTACTAGGCAAAACTAGGAAAGCAATTACAGGTGGTCCTCAATTTACAACAGTTCATTTAGTGGCTGTTCAAACTTACAATGGTACTGGGGGTGGCGGGGATGACTTAAGACTGTTTTTCACACTTACGACCGTAGTAGCATCCTCATGGTCATGTCATCCAAATTCAGACACTTGGCAACTGACTCATATTTAGGACAGTGGCAGGGCCCTGGAGTCACCTTTTGCGACCTTCTGACAAGCAAAGGCAATGGGGAAGCCAGATTCACTTAACAGTCATGTTACTAAATTAAGAATGGCAGTGATTCACTTAGCAACGGTAAGAGATAAAGTGGTAAAATGAGGCAAAGCTCACTTAACAAATGTCTCGCTTAGCAACAGAACTCTTGGGGTCAATTGTGATCTCAAGTGGAGGATTATCTGTAGGCATTTTTTTCAACAGTTTCAAAATAAGTATTTCATAACAGCTGGCAGCTTCCAGCCACACATGTCTGTCATGTTTGCACATTAAACAATGCATATTGGAACAAGCAGAAGTAAGAAGACTGTCCCACAAAGCAAATATTAGTAGCTATAGAGAATCACAATAAAAAAGTACCATCCTCACAATAAAACTCACCATTTCCAGGGAGGTAAATGAACAGGGGGAGGGCAGTATTAAGAGCTACCTCTCGAGGATAGTGAAAAATAGGAGAGGTTCTTTCATGCAACACTGTATAGATCCTCCTAAACCCATTGAGCATATTGATCTGGACTTCTGGGGCTTATGACTCAGCCATTTGTGCATAAGTGCTGGAGGAAATCATAATGATGTATTTTCAGAGGTCAGAATGAAATTAAGATATTTGCAGCAGGGGAGTAACACCTTTCTGTTGCGCAACAGCATAGTGGACAGCCAAAAGAAATATTACAGTAGTCAAAAGGCGTAAGTACATAAATGCCCTCCGATACCCTCTATTGTTTGTTCATCCTATTCACTGACTAGAACATGTCCTGATGGAATTTTACAGCAAAGTTAAGGTTAATGATTGATAAAATGCTGGAGATGGCAGTTTTAATTGAGCCTCCTCCGGAACTCTATACATTCCCACCCCATCCCCATGCAATAGAGGAAGTAATGCCTGGAGCTGTGGATTGCCTCACTTTCTGTTTTCAGGAATATAAATGTTCAGAATAAACAACCATCCAGAAGCAATTTCTCACAATGAAACAGCTTATTTCTGAGCATGTACAGAATTTCTGCCTAATAGTTAGTCCACTACAGTACCAAAGCTTTCAAAGCAGACTATGTTTCCTAATGAAAACCCAAGCCTTCAACTGTTCCAACAGCACTTCCCTTTCCGTCCCATTAACCGTTATGGGCAGAAAGTATTTCATTGCAAGACTTTTTGCAAGATATGAGATAACATATCTCATATGGTTTTGGTTTTGACAAAGTCTCACCAGGAATTTATATCCCATTTCACTATGATGTTAGTTGCAACACCTCTTGCATAATTATTTGTGCATGCATGGGGTGTGTATGCTCGCATTGCATTTTGGGGCCTCGTGCAGCACTCCCACGCCCCATTTTGGACCTGGAAAGCCTCTTGCACCAACCTGGAAGCCAAAAAATGGGCAGGAGGTGGGGTGCATGTGTAAGGGGCAAGTGGGGAGTCCAGCACACATGCCCATGAGGTTGCGCTCACATGCGCTGGGGATGGGACGTGCGCAGGAGCTTGCACGCATATGCACGGGGTGGGGTGGAGGGCATGCGCACATTGCATTAAGGGTGTAGGCGCACATACACACTGTCATGTATGCGTGCATGCTTTCGGCACACGGTGACAAAAAAGAATAGTATCTGTGTTTATAGCTCTGTGAAACAAGCTATAACAAGCTCTGTATTTCTTGTCTTTTGTGATACATTGCATAAGACTTGAGCCTAATATTAAGAGTGTATTAAAATTAGTCTAGTTTTGATCAATGTCTACTTGACAGAGTACTGAGCCTGCTATGATTTAAATTTCCTATTTGACACTGAACTTAAATAGGCGGTTTTGGATTTGTAACACTGTATTGAATTTACAATTGTAAGATATTGCATATTGGACACATTAAGTTGAAAGAATAATATAAACATCCAAGAACTGCAGTGCATCAGACAAAAACAATATGCTCCAGTACTGGCCAGCCACATATTTATGGGAAGCTCACAAGCACAAGATAACATCCCTCCACTCAGGTTATCCAAAAAACCAACATGAACACTTATTAGTAGCTGATATTAGAAGCCATACAGAAACATTTTAACTAGCTGTAATTGGTGGTTTTGCTTTCCATGCATTTTGTCTTTTAACGCCATTAAAATTATTGGCTGTTACTCTGTCTTACGGCAACAAACCTCATAGTCTGCTGTTCAGACAAACGTTAAGGTTAGGATTTATTCATCAAGCTGGAATACCATTCAGCTCCGTATCTGCAGAGTCTTGACTGGGAAGGAACATAAGTAACCATGAACAGACCCTATCAATCCAGGAATGGGCACAACTGGTGCTATCTGACCCAGGGTTTTTCCTTTTTTTAATCCTAGATGCAATAAGAATTTCACATCCATGTCTGGCACACAATCTGGGGGTTTTCCTGGGTTTTCTCTTCCAGCTTTCTACAACAGAGCAGCTAGTGTTACAGGTATGGTAAGCTCTTACTTCTGCCTGGCTGGCAACATCAGCTTCAGCACTAGACATGAAAGAACCTTTCAAAATTTCTAACCCACCAACTTAGCAGGAAACTTGAGCTCCTACATTCATGTACTGTTTCCCATCTACTTGGACAGGCATACTTTTCATGCCCTAGTAGTTAAGGGCAAAGGATATTTGCAACAAAACTGGCAGTTTTTTCCATTTTAGCCCTCCAGGCAACTACTGATGTAAGAGATAACAAATCCTCATAGACTCCAATTCCAAATGCCAATGGCAATAAACAGCAAAGAAAAAAAAATCCTGAAAATGACCCCTTAAGCAGCCACTCTGTAACATAGTTCTACTTATTAGACTCTTATGTAACAAATTTGAACAAGAGTCGGGGTAGTTTAGGACTAGCAAAAGATTTATAAATTCTTTATTAATACACACGTATTAATGAAAGATAAAGCCTGGTTTCCATTAAAGAATCCAGGTGCCAAACTGGAACATTAAAAACATCAGAATCTGATTTGATCAAACCGAAAGCTATTTAGTGTGACATTATTCTCTTAAGCAGATATGCTTCAGGGACACGCACAAAAAGGACCGGAACATTATGCTATTTCTGAGAGTGAGATGGATGGTGCCTAAATTTGGCAAATAAATTTTTAAAAAATCCTCTCATTCTCCAGAAAAGAATTCAGAGCCAGCATCTAATACCCAACACTCCTCAATTATAGAAGCCATCAATCTGCCTGGTCCCCATTATTAAAGTCATACAAGTACACATATCACTAACTGAAAGCAAATTCTACAGTCTAACTAGGTTCGATGTGAAATAGTTTATAATTATTGATCTCTACATTTATTAATGCAGACTATGAATATAGGAACTTGTATGTGTTTCTTTAAAGTGTTTCCAATCAAGTTAAAAGAATTAGCTATTTACTTCATCATGAACCCAGAGACTTCATTGACTCTGAATTAAAGAAATCTGTTGTGTAATTTTTATTTGACTTCCAAGACCAGTTCCCAAATATAGCTGAAATTTGATTGGAGATTCCTAGTTGAATTAAATCAGTCTCTACTGGTGATATATTAAAAATACAGCACAAAATTTAATAAGCTCCTTATTGTTGCAATAAAATGCTAGCAATACAAAGTTGCCTATTTAGTAATGCTTATTTTTATAGTATAGTTCAATGATGGCTAACCTTTTTGTCCTCACATGCCGAAATCACGTGCACACATGCTCATACCCATAATGCAATGTGCTCCTCTGCATATACGTACATGATCTCACACCCACCCACACCCCTTTTTGGGCCGAGCAGGCCTCCCTAAAGCCTTCTGGGATCAAAAACGTGCTGCAGAGAGGGGGAATGGTGCACACACACACTACACATGCGTGGTAGAGAACCCAAAATCAGCTGGCTGGCATGCGCGGTGGAGCTGAGCTGGGCAACGGATTGCATGTCCAGAGAGGGCTCCACGTACCACCTGTGGCATGCATGCCATAGGTTCACCATCATTGGTATAGTCAGGTCTGGTTATCAGGAGGTAATCATTACTTGTGGTTCCAAATTACTAGTTAATCATTGCAAGCTGAAATCACCAGCAAAGGATAATTTAAAAACCAAAGAAATTCTAAAATAAAAACCCACAGAAGCTGGGTGTTCCTATGATTGGCAATTGCAGCAATTGGGCATCCTTCTGCAATGGAAGGTTTTCTGCCAAAAAATCACCAGTTTTACAGAGATAAGACTCATAACATAAAAAGTCATTGTTGACAACAAAAGTACATATGAATATATACACAAGTAAATTTAATGTGACAATGGATTGATAGTTTATTAGGCAATATTCCTTTTGCATTATTTCTTATAACTCTAGAGAAATCCAGAGATTCCAATGCACTATTTATGGAATAAAGTAAATGGTGTCTGAACCATAAAAAGGAGAATACTGTGACAAGAGCAAACATGAATAGTTCTATAAATTTACATATACATGTGCAACACCAGTGCAAAGCCTAGTAATATTAAGCAAAATTATTTTTCAGAAAGTTTTCTTTCTTGATGTTCCGCAATGAAAATAATTGTTAAAGTTCACTAGCACAAGTTTGTTCTGAGTGTGTAAGGAGTATTTAAGATGTTGCTACAATATACGTAGCATGGAGATCATGAAATATTAATCGGTAGTATGAGAATGTATGACGGGGGGAATTATTCTGAAGATTCAGATTAGAAGGAAGGATAACATTTGGAAGGTTAACTTTTAACATGATTGATTGATTCAGGGTATCAAGTATTTTAAATACTAACTACTAAAACTAGAACTATTCATGTCAAATTAAACTTTGATATTAATAAATCACGCCAATTAACTCTGTGCTTATTTTATGTGGGTGTACGTATGGGTGTGTAAAGTGAGAGCCTGTGTAATACAGTGATTAAGTTTCTGGACTAGGAACAATGAAACACAGATTCTAGTCCTATCTTGAGTTTATATAATTTCACAGGACAGATTATTTTTTGCTTTTCATCTGTTTCTTACTGGAGGTTTTGTCAACAGTTTTCCAGCCTTGTTTGTGTAAAGAAAGTAAGATTTAAATATGGTTAAATCTAGTTGGAGACTGTTTTTATGTTTCTGTAAAAATACATATTTGAGTTCTAATGTTGTGCTAAGGCACTGAGTGTCATTTGCACAACAGGCGTAACTGATGATGGGAAAGGGAGTAAGGTAAATACGGTATGTTATATAAAATCCAAAACAACAGGTAATTAACCCAACAAACCCAGCTAAGTTTAGATTTTTTTCTTAACTAGACCAATTCTTGTTTGAGGATAAACTAATTCCCATCAGTCCTTCCCACAATGTAAAAACTGTTTGTATCTCTGCCATTCAGTTATTCTTGATTGCTGCCAACTACCTGGAGAAGTAAGTAAACTTCAGGGTTTAACATGAGAATTAACTGTCCCTTCCAACATTCGTGATCACAACAAAGAGAGATCTTATAAAAACAGACCTTTTCTATACAACAATGTAATTCTGTAACCAATTCATCCCAGTAGCCACTTGTAAGGGGGAAGGTAAAAAGGGAGCAGAAATTGGTATTCCAAAACCGGTTAAATAATAGCAGAGATCTTGCTATTGCCAAAAGAAGTTCCTCAGTTCCAGAGGAGAGAAAGAGAGACAGGAAGTGGTAAGGGTTGTAACTGTCTCTCAACTCTCTTTGTCTTTGGCCAGAAGGACTAAAAACTTGGCTGCCGGTCAACTAACTCCATTGTTGCACACAATATATGATATCAATCAAAAGTGACTGAATTCACTGGAGGACAGGATCACTAGGTTAGCCATGACATATGAATAAGGCTTGTGTGACCCAATCAAACTACAGTCCTTGATGGGATAAACTGGATTCAAATCCTTTTATAAACGCACACACCCCCAAAAAGAGGACAGAATGAAAATTAGTGATCAAGTCTCAGAACACATGCAATATAAAAACTACATCATCAACTTTGAGCATCAGGCAAACTTTTTGAAGTAAGATTTAATATGTAAGTCTAACAATGAGGCCTCAGTGAATAAATTTGCTAGTAATCGTGCATAAAATTATACAGGCATAGTGAATACACTTTAATCACATCTTTGCACACTCAAATTAGCAGAATATTTTTTTCCAGCAGAGTTGAAATTTTCAGTTATGTGACAAATGGGTAATTCATAATTTATCTAGATTTAAAACTCTTGTTCCACAGGCTATATTTGCAATTACTTAATGTGGATCCAAAGCACTATTCTATTCAAATGCTACAGCCCACCCATTCTGTTTCTCATTTACCATTTGTGCTTTTAGTAGAAGGTGTTAGGAACAATATTGTCCCTAATATTGTATCCAGATCATAGCTGTCCCAAAGGTGCTTTTTCAAGTGCCAACTGGACTTTCTTGTTTTTCTTTGAAGACTTTTTCAAGTGCCAACTAGACTTTCTTGTTTTTCTTTGAAGAACACTTCCCATCCAAGGAGCTTCTTCAGCTCTGAAAGAAATCTTTCCATTCCCCACCACCTTGGATGAAAAATAAAACGTTTTCAAAGAAAAACATGAAAGCTCAGTTGCCTCTTGAAAAAGCACCTTTGGGACAGCTATGATCTGGATAACTGAGACTCTCTATAGACTTAGGAACAATATGCAATTTGCAATTACATGAAATATTATGTCTCCTGGAATTAAGGAGAAACATCCTAACTTCAAAGACAATTAACTAGTGGAACAGCTTGCTGTAAAAAGTTGTGGGTGCTTCATCACTGGAGGTTTTTAAGAAGAGACTGGACACCACTTGTCTGAAATGGGATAGGATCTCTTGTTTGAGCACTGGGCTGGACTAGAACACCTCCAGGGATCCCTTCCAGCTCATTCCTATTCTATTCTTTATCCTAGCCTATCTTATTAAAATGCAGCCTGGGTCCCTTCAAATCAATATAGTTTAACAGTACAATTATCAACCCAGCTCTTCGTCAAACCACACCGAAAGGCCAACTTTAGGCAAATGCTGCTCTGTAGTCTCCATTCACTCCTATTGACCGCTGAGGGTTCATTTCATCCCGCTTCCAGCCTGAAAAAGTTAATCCGTAAAAGCCGTGACTATCGCCCACCTCCCGGTGCCGCCGAAACGAGGAAAGGAAGAGGGGGAAAAAGCGACCCAAAGTGCCCGATTTCCATGGAAATGTCTCCACACCGCACGCGCATAACCAGAACTGCCCTCCGCTTTCCTCTGTCCCGGTTCCCTAGTTGACCGGGTCCCCGTTAGATTCGCCCAGGATCAGCATCCCGCGTTTGGCCGAGGCCTGCGGGAGCGGCAGCTACTCCGCCGTGGGTTTAAAAAAGAAGCCCAAAGGCACCTCCGCCCCTCTTTGCCCCCCAGCACCGGCTTCTTTGCTCGGCCGCATCCCAACCTTCCAGATGCCGGCGTGGGTTGGCGCCTCCCCGCGCGCCGCCAGCCGGGCACAGCAGCCTCCATCCCCGGCCGAGGCCTTCTTCCTCCCTCGTCCGCCAAAGCAGCTCACCTGCGGCCCATGATGCCCGCGGGACCGGGTTGCGCGATGGTCCCAGCGCTTTGGATCCTTCAAAAACGGCCGCGCCTCCGTCCCCGACGCCACAGGCCGCAAGAACCGGCGCTTCGGCCGGCCGGTTGGTCGCGCCTCAAGTGGGGCGTCCCACAGCGTCCCCTGCAGGCCCGGAGGCCGAAGCGCGGTTCCGAAGGGGAAAGGGAGCCCCGCAAGCGGATGGAAAAGGCCGGGCAAGACTGGGACGGAAAGTGAACGAAGGTTCCGGCGAACAGGTGGGGAGCGAGCCCTCTCGCCGCAAGAAGCAAGCGCTGCTTCGCTCCAAGGATGCCCACGAACGGCGCCAAGACGGCGGGCGAAGCAAGCAGCCCTAAGCTGGAAAACAACGTCGCCGGTCCAGGTTTGAAAGGCCGGCTGACTGTCCCTGGTAGCCAGAGGTTTAGTCTTTTCAATCTGCCTCTATGGCTCCTAAATTCGTTTTGTGTTATATTTAGGATTTCTGGTACCCGTGAGAGCAAAGGCACTATTATTTTGCCTAATAGCTATGGCCTTCGCTTGCTTTCCCCCCCCCCCCCCCACAGAGGAAATTGAAGTGCTATTGGTGTACAATACTCTGATTCTGCTTAGCCTGACTATTTTTGGGGTTTTTTCAGTAGCTCCAGACTGTGTGATGGCCAAAAGCATCAATTTCATCAGTACCGTAGGTCAATAATTGTATTCCTGAACTCCTGTAAATTTACGCTTGTGTCTTCAGTGAAACTATCTGATTACTGTATTTAGTCTCCCCCACCCCCTTTTTTAAATTGTCTTTGATTTGCCACAGGTCAGGCATAACCATCCTTTCCTAACTAAAAGGAGTCCAAAATGACAGAACATAAATTAGGATTCACACCTTTTCCGATTTGCATGGCAATGCCACGGGGAGCCATGTAAAAGGCAGATATTTATATCACATTTAATTCTTTGCCCTCTCTTCTCACTCCAAATACCTATGGCTTCAGATCTTCTTCACTTACTCCTGGATTCTCGTTATGTCTCCAAAATAAAGCTTCATTTTTTAGGGTGCTTCCATTGAGCAGGCTTCATGTTGCTCTGAATAATTTGCTTCAAGCTATTTATTCTCAATACTTTTTCCAGCTCCACAATTTGTCTTTTTGAAGCCTTTCTGGTGATCTAGCTTTCACAGCAGTAGGTTACAATTGAGAAAAGCAAGGCCTTGACAATGTGTATCTTTCTTGTCAGTGCAATTTTAAGGTTTGGTCTAGGCAATTTTGTTTTTCCCCAGTTTTGTTTTTCCCCAAGTAACAAATGTCTCTTTATTTCCTGGCTGCAAAGCCCAGGAAGATAAGATGTATTAACTTCCTCAACTTGTTCTTTACCTTTCTGCGCTGATTTGGCATTGCCCTTGGATATAGTTTTTCTAATACTGAGCAGGAACTCTCTTCTTCCACCTTTAATGACTTCCTTGTTTCCAGTTATCGGATGTTGGGATCTAATATCTATCACGGTTCGCTGTTGGAACACAGGGGAATTGAACATTTTCATTCCCACACTAAAAATATTATTTAAGAGTGTAAGGCCTTTTTAGATGAATTCAATGGTTGTGGAATTTCTTTCAGTTGAGTAAGCCAGAGGGCCAAGTGATGTTGCTCTGATCAGGGGCAGCAGTTACTAGCTTGGTGTAATGGCCTCCAGGAAGATTCAGGCAGTGAGTACGAGCACTACAAATAAATGTAGCTGAAATATTACATCATGATTTATGAACATTATGGATGGGAATGAGAAAGGGAAACTTTTAAGACATAAACTGTTCCTTCATATGATTATACGTTATGAAAATGAAAAAATAAAAAACTTTATATAAAAAAAATAATTGAAAAGAAAAAAAAAGAAAAAAAGACATAAACTGTTACTGTTCCCATCATTACCTCCCTTTTTTTTAAAAAAACAGTCTAAAATTGCATGATCAACATTCATCCATTTTGATGGTGTAATCTGGGCTACTTGTAGGCTATAAATGGGGAGCTGTTGGGTTATATAAGATCTATGGGGGGTCCCCCTCCAGTCAGACAGCAGATTTTTCTTTTTATTCTGATCTTTCTACACAATCTTCCCATGTCACTGAACAGAAACCATGTGACTTAAATGTGTACCATGAACAAAATATCAATGAAAAGGATATGGTTACTGATAAGTATTTAGTCCCTTTATCTCACCTGAGGGAAAGCTTTATTTTGGTAGAGTATAAACCAAGTGTTAAATCAAAACCATGAGACTAAAAGCATCACTGAAGGTTTTCTTTGCCAGGTAAAAAAAAAAAAACTATTCTGACAATATTTCATGATTAAATGCAATGGATACTTTTAAGATAATTTTGCACTAATGAATTTTATATTTAAGTATGAGAACATTTGGTACCTAAATCAATCAATCAATCTTCAGATCACTGCCTAAGCCAATCAATTGTTGAAATTGATCAAAACTTTCTGTATCTTATAAAAGGCAAATAGCAGCTGTCAGCTCCGGCCAGCCCAGAGGCCTGGAGCTGCCATTCAGGGTAGAAGACTGGGTCAGCTGCCAAGACTCACCATCCCACCTCCACAAGCTGAAGAAGGTCCTGCTAACAATCCATGATTAATTGTCGGGTGGTTTTCGCTCTGGATGTGATGGGTGTGCGCATGCAGGGTGCGGATTATCTTAATTACCAATGTAGCGATAAAAGGTGGTGGGAAGCACAGGGTGGCAGCTCTGGCAATTTATTCATTGCCTTAGTGCTTTGTTGGTTAGTTTGTGCTGAAGGAAGAATACAAACTGCATGTACAAATGTTTCTGTGTTTGGTTGGTTTCATTGACCCTTCGGAACCTGACAGCAGCAGCCCCCAACCTTTTGTGCACGAGGGACCAGTTACCTGGAGAGAAATTTTTCCACAGGTTGGAGGAGGGGGGCTAGATTTGCATGCTGCCTGCATCCTGCGGATGGGGCTTCACTTGTTTGCATGGCCAGGTTTCTGGCATGCCACAGACCAATGCCAGTTCACGGCCTGGGGATTGGGGGCCCCTGGCATATACTACCTAATAATGTAAATTAAACCATACAGGAAGAATTCATTGTAGCAAAGCTGGTTTCTAGCATCTATCAGCCTTCTCTGACTGCCACTATATGCAAAATTAAATTTACACTGCATTATAATGGTCTAAGTCAGAACAAAATGTGTGTGAAAACTCAATCTTTACTTTGGTAGCTGACTGTTGATTTCCCCAGCAGTCATCTGCAGAACAGTTATTGGGATGCATGAAAGAATATATTTTATTGCGGCTATGCCTGGACAAAATAACTTTTCTGTTCTTACTGTTAAAAGGTGATGTGTCTCTCCTCTTCCAGAAAACAATGCGTGTAGGCATGTGAAAATGTGTGGGCAGTTTCTGATATAAGACGTGGGCAATCTCTTGGGAGTCACAATGGAATCTAAATGTTTGCAATGACATTCTACTAGTAAGCTTATGTGGAGGCTGAAAGAATTTCCCAAAATGAGTAGGTTATTATATATTCCACCTCCAGTTTGGTGCACAGGATGAAAGGTCACAGTCACCCAGAGTCAGATTTACACCAAAGATGTTCTAATGTAGTGGAGAGAGTAGAGTCTTTACCAAGAATCTGCAGTTAGTAAGATTTTTGAAATCTTGATTTGCTTAGGGATCTCTTATTATCATTAATTGGAGACTGCTGTCATATATTGTGGGTCATATCTAACAAGTAAAACAAGTGGAAAATGCAGTATAAAAATGATTTATATGGTGGCATAATAGGGCAAATTATAGATAAAATGTCCTGCGAAATGCATTGCTATGAGCATCCTACAACTTTCTTCATTATGCAGGGAAATCAATTGAATTATTAATGAGAGGTGGCTATTAGCTTCCTCTTAAAAATTTCCAGAGATGGAGACTCCACAGCTCTTCCATTGTGGTACAAAACTTATTCTCATGAAGTTTTCTACATTTAAGTGAAATTTA
Source organism: Thamnophis sirtalis (assembly GCF_051295495.1). Classification (NCBI taxonomy): domain Eukaryota; kingdom Metazoa; phylum Chordata; class Lepidosauria; order Squamata; family Natricidae; genus Thamnophis; species Thamnophis sirtalis. The sequence goes on along the minus strand of NW_028261386.1, from coordinate 58,721,138 downwards.
GGTAGCTGCAGAACTCTACTTATTACTTTTTGCTCTGACTCTTTGAGCTTAGTTAGCTCTCCCCTCTCCCCCGTAGCTATTTATCAGAGGAACTAATGCCGTAAAGAAGATCATATGAAGAATTTTAAAATATAAAAAGTAAGAAGCAGTATGAATTATTTGTTTATTTATCCTTCTTCACCTTCAAAAACGTTGTGGAAAAAATGGTTTTAAAAAAGCAGAGTAAAAAAAAACTTCCAAGTCACAAGTGGCAAAATCCAGGTTTACAGGATATAATTTGTTTTGAAGTTGACCTCAGGAATCTACAAGTCAGAGCAGACATGCAAAATAAAGGCACAAGCAAGAAGACATTCATTAATGTATTTATTAAATCAATGTATACGACTGCCCTTCTCACAGATGGGATGCTGGGCAATACTAATACATTAAACCATGCAAAAAAAAATTTGCCCCAATATCAACAAAACACATGAAACCTCTACAGTGGTGATCAAGTGTGAACCTTATAAGCACTTAACAACACAATGATACCTGATTTCACAGGCCATCTAACATTTCTGCTCTGCCCCTTGGAGCACATTCCTGTGTTCAGTGCTTTGTGAAAGGCTGGAAGAATTAGAGCCAATCTAATCTTGGTACAGGGTTGGGTGGGATGGGGTGGGGGATATGGAGTTCAAAGGGCAAGTGCTGTGTCAAAATGGCCTGCTTTCCGCACCCCATTTGATGGCCTTGTTTAATTGAGAGGACTCAGAGCATGCTTTGACTTTCAGATCCTACAGGAAGGGTAGAAACAACTAGGGAAAGGGGGGTTCTGCAAATAGCCCTGTTCCATGCCATGTTATAACTTAATTTAAAAGTTAAGGAACACAAACTCTCCTGAATACATTTGTCCCTGCCTGGACAAATCCTTGCAGATTTCTTGGCAAGGTTTTCCAGAAGTGGTTTGCTATTACCTCCTTCCAAACAGCTCAAGGTTTGTACCCAAAGCTGGACTACAATATACAGTCTCCCAGGTTCTAGCCCAATGCCTTAACTACTACATCAGCATTGGTTCTCTGTCAATCTATCACAAAATACCTAGACATTATCAATGGGATCCAATTTACATTTTGGCCATTCCTGAACACAATTTCATTGCATCAGGCAAATAACTTATGCAGTGTATAAACTCTCATTTACTCTCAACTATTCAGATCTCAAAATCCACAGACGTTCATTTCTGTGAATATAAATTTACTCAATATAAGTACATGCTGAACTGCTTCATCCAGGGAGCTAAACCATTAGCATTTACAGGGGGACCCAGATTTTATTTTCCTCAAACATTCTAATGTTGTCTGTTCTACTCATACAAAAGCTGAAGTGCATTTATAGTATGATCTTGCAACTTGGGATTGGGAGACAAGCACAAGAGGAAACTAGCATTACAATCAACCACAAGGTGGTAGCATATCTTAGATCTAAGCAACTCACCGAAACGTATTCGAAAAACAATTTATTTCTGTTGCATACTTTTCCTTCACCAGCCCAACTGACCCTGAAATTTATGGCGGGGGAATTTTCATGCACTTTGGTTTAAATCTGACTTGCACTTTTCCTTGCATTTCCAGCTGAAAGATTTTTCCCAGATGGAGAATATACAACATGAAGAAAATGCATCTTCCAGACCAATGGATAAAAGCAGGATATGTATTCATTTAAGAACCTTATTTTGTCAGTGAAAAACAAAAGTAAAAAAGAAAAAAACATAAATGCATCTAGACCAACACAGAAAAGCAAGATATTTATTCACTTTAAGAACTTTATTTTGTCATTAGAAAGCAAAAGTGAAAAAAACTGGAAAAGAAAGTAAGAAGCAAAAGGATCTCAAGTTAGAAAAGGATCTCTCTGGTAGAAAATGTTTTCCAAAACTGCAGTTTATTTTTGGAAGTAGTTTCTTCTCTGAAAAACGGGGGGAAAGGAAAACCCAAAGCCTCTCCCTAGGACATCCCAGTTCATTGCACCATCCAGGATTTGCCACAGTTACAGATAGCCACACCCAAGCAGCAAACAGTAGGAGGGAGGGAACTGGGAATTTCCCTGCTCCAGATTAAAGTTTATATATTAGAAACTCTTGATGGCCCCAATGATTTTCCTACTAAATGCATGATCTATGTAAAATAATTGTTATGAGATTGGAGACCACAATCAGCGAAGGCAGCGCTGTCTCCCAACAAATGCTTAGATCTTTTAGGCTGTGCCTTTCCAATTCCCAGTGGTTCTGCAGCCCTTTCATGATCGTGATAGCTTAGCTACCCACTTAAAATGCAGAAGAAATCTTAAGCACCCATGGATTGATGCTAGTATATCCAGTCATAAACTGAACACAACTAAATGCTAAGTTTAAGAATGTGGGAAACAATTCTGATTTATGATCATCCTTCTCCCATCAATTAAAACTGGAAAAATATGACCAAATGCCAGTCATTATCATCTCTTTTGCAGTTTATGTTTCAAAGAAAGGAGGGGATGTATCAAAACTTTCAGTCTCTAAGGAAGGGTGGCAGACCCTCCCTTACTCAGTATGTTCAACTTTAGACTCAGTTCCAAAGTTGCAAGGTCAAGTGCCCAGCATAAAGCTACACAGGTAAAAATCGAAGAAGTTGGCACTTCCCTTTACAGTAATACTAGCAAATTGAGTAGAACAAAAATTGACCTTTGATCTCATTCTGAGAACATCAATTATTCCAAGGAAAAAAGTGATTCAGACTCTACTTGTCCCTATGAGCTTAGTTTTCATGTTTTGTCAGTCCCGGAAGCTGCTGGCTCGAACAACACAATATTCTGGTCTTCACAACTCTGTCCTGCCTTCATGGGAGGCAAAATCGGAGCTAAAGGGAGAAGTGGGGGATTCTGGAGTCTAGACACTGAAACTAGGATCCTGTGGAGGCTGAATTAGCTAGAGGAAAAAGCAGATCAGGCTAAGGGGTAGAAAAAATGCATTTTGTTCAGGAAAAAATACCTTTAAAAGAAATTATTTTGGTAGACACAAAGGGAGCTCCTGGCATGTTTCATCATAGACTAGGCAACAGAAGAAAAGGAAAAAGTGAAATCTGAAATATGTATTCACAATATGGTCTGGAACACAATTATTAAGGACTTTGTCCAAATTTAGATAAACCAGGGAGAGCAAGCATGGGCCCAGTCTATCCAAACCCGTGTCTCTTCAAACAGGCAACATTTCCACATTCTTATTCAGGATTTAAAGTCAACAATCAAAGTTTTCCTTTCCCACACTGGCTCTATAGTCTAAAAAAAAAAAAGCAACTGTGGTTGTCCCAAGGCTCATATTTCAACAAAGAGAATGATTCTTTGGTGGCCAGCTGTGTCACACTCAGACTCAAGCAGCAATGTTATACTCCTCACGAGGTTAACTTTCCCATATGGACGTTAGGATGTTCGGCTGGAGCACATCACAGGCTTTCCAGAGATCTTCAGGTCATCAAAAGGCAAAAGTGTAAGGATCTGTCAACAAATAATGATACAGTGGCGAGTCAAGAAGGTTGCATACAAAAAAGCTAGCATTGCCACTTTAGCATGGAGAAAATCCATCCTTGCGGATGCTAAGAGTCAACATTGACTCAATAACTTGACAGTGTTATTAATCATCACTTCAATCAGTGACAGAAACACAAAGCACAAACAGTTTGCAAAGACTGTCAGCTATCTAGTGTGGTCAGAAAGAGCAATAAACTCTATGGTTAAACCCTTCTACCCGTTATGCAGGAAGATACTTTGTGATATTTTTCCTATGAAGAGCAGGATATTCACAGTTAATTTACTACATATGATCCCTTTCTATGTGTTTTGGGGACTAACAAGTTCATGGAAGAAAACAGATCACCCATGTGGACACTCCAAACTTTCCTAAACAAGGCTATATTCATCCACTATAGGTACTTTGGTGGTTCTCAACTTTTGGCGACAACAGAGCCTGAAAAATGTGTTGTTAGTTTGGGGCAGTTATTAAGTGAGAGACGTTACTAGGACACTAGTTTGAATTCTATCCTAATATATAAAAATATTCTATTTTTTTAAAAAAAATATTTTTTTTCATGATAATCTAGCAACTTCCTCCACATCAAGACCATGAGTTTTATTCTACAAAGAAAGAATACATTGTTCTAAGATTTCAGGGACATAAGATATTACGCATTGATAGCCTTTCTTTCCTAAAGGAGACTAAGCTTTAATGTTTTATTTCCCTAAACTACCTAAGAGGTGAAGTAAGGCAGGCAACATGCCAGCAAATAACTAAAGGTCACCATTGGAAGTAACAGGAATCAATCTCTCTTAAGTACAATGCAGAAGTCTATCCATTCTATCATAGAAGACACCAGAATGGCCCTGGTCTCTGCAGTGGGTTGTGATTCATAGCAGGAATCTGTGCATGTAGGCCAGTGTTTTTCAACCTTTTTTGTGCAAAGGCACACTTTTTTCATGAAAAAAATCACGAGGCACACCACCATTAGAAAATGTTAAAAAAAATTAACTCTGTGCCTATATTGACTATAGATAAGGTGTTTTTCCCATGGCACACCTTACACTATGTCACGGCACACTAGTGTGCCGCGGCACAGTGGTTGAAAAACACTGATGTAGGCTAAGGGTGCCCAATGGCTTTTGATTTCCATTTCTATCCATTGTCTATAAATTAATAATGAAGACAAACACTATTCAGCTTCAGAGTAAAATCTGGTACTCAATTTGACATACATGGAGTTCTGGTTTGCTTAGATCCTCATCTTCCTGATGTAGGAAGGACATCAGTTATCATCCTGATTCATTGCAGCACAATTGATGAAGTCTGCCTATCCTGCCTTGCTTGGAACTGAAAGACGTTACAATGATGCCAAAGCAGTAACAACCCCAAGGCAGATTAGCCAGTTTAGCAGCTCCTCCCTGCACGTAGCCTTTAAGATTAAGATCAGATGGATGTGAACTGCAATTTGGCAAATCAAAGATGCAAGGATCATCATGGAAACAGAGACAAGTGCAGTTACCAGAACTCCCAATTCTTGCCTTTTCGCTAAACATCATGGGCCGAAACTTAAGAATTACACAATACAACTTGTATCTCTGCCTTACCTTCAGATTGGGAGTAGGCAACCTATAGCTAATTAGCTTCCCAGCACCCTGGAAATGTGCAGATGAAATTCAGGGGCAAAATAGCTGCATTCTAAAGGTGAGAGGTTTTGCAATTAACATTGGGACTGAGAACCTTCTAGGAAGGATACTGCTTCTATTTTCTTTCTGAAAACCATTCAAATACAATACAAAATTGACATTTTTTTTATCTTCCCATTTTTTGGCCTTGGGGTTGGTGTTTAGTGTGGGAATAGAAAGCCTCTCAGAGTTAGGTGGTGCTATCCCTTGCTTTTAACCCCTTTAGCCTCCAAATTACTTTCTAAAAAATGACCAGCTCCCTTTTCCAATTCTTAACATCCCTTTCAACAGGCCAAATATTTAAATACTCCATTTTGTGTTGTCACTGGGTGGCTTTTTGCCTTCTAGAAAATAGATAGACTGAAGTTGGCTTCCAGATTCTCAAAATGATGCCCATCCTTATTTGGCACCTGATTCAGATTACTTAGCTCTTGCCTATAGAGCCTGATCTATTGCAAGTCATTCCAGAAAAACTCTCACATCATCATTGCCATCTGCCAGATCTTGAGCTGTCTCATTTTCCATATTCCGCAGTAAGGTATCTGCTCCCGAATGGCACAGGATTGCAGCAATGGCAGCATCGTTCCTGCCTACAGCCAGGTGCAGTGGGGTGCAGCCATTGTACATTTGAGAATCCACCTGGCCCCCCCATCGCAGGAGGTGCTTCACAGCCATCTCATCATGATTTTCCACTGCCAGATGTAGGGGTGTCTTTCCACTCGTGCCATCCTGAAAGAGCAAGAGACAGGGGGGTTAATTATTTCACGAGATTTCATGAGCAAAATTCCATAGAACATACCTCTTTCTGTGTAGATACAATAAGAAACCAAGTGTCAGGCTTTTCCTATTGCAAAAGCCTGACACTCCTTGGCCTTTGAGTAAAAAGGATAGCAGTGAAAGCCAGTTCCAAACACAAATAAGAGAAGGGAAAGTTCTTTCCTGGGCCATGGTGCATCTGAGTAATTCAAACAAAATAAGAGAAAGAGAAAGTTCTTTTCTGGGCCATGGGGCACCTGAGATACAAGCAGTTTGCTGAAATCTAGAAGAGCCTAGGGAGGGAATCACACTGGCGTAGCAGTTCCTAAATCAGAGTCTGAGCATTCTCTTCCTGAAGATGCAAAAACTGAACAAGGAGCTCTGAAGTAATCAGGATTGTACATAATTCTGAAATGGTCATGGCTCCTTGGAATTGATATTGACTCCTGGGAAGTAGGATCATGTGGATGATCGTCATTTGGTTAGCAGCAATGCAGAACTGATTTTTTTATTGCTTTGTTCCAGGATGTTTCTTGTTGTTGATATGTTTGTTGGTGTCCCAGTCATCTCCACAGCCAGGCAACCTCCCAGCCTGCTCTGACCCTGTTTAGCTTTCTAAAATCAATATTCTGTTGATGGCACATAATCACTAACTAAATTCAAATTTCATTCTAAAGGTTTTATCATATAAGTTTAAAAGTTATCCTGTTTCATTTGCACAACGGAAAGGAAGAGAAGATAGACAAAGCTACGGCTCATTTTTTCCCCCTTTTGTTCAGTTATGTCCAATTCTCAGTGTCTCCTGGATAAGTTCCTGAAATTTAATTGGCAAAGAATTTAAAAAATGGTTTGCCATTGCCTCCTTCCTAGGGCTGAGAGAAAGTGACTTGGGCCCCAAATCATTCAGCTGGTTTTGTGCCCAAGGCAAAACTAAAAATTAGTGGTTTCCTAGTTTCTTAGCCTGATACTTTAACCACTATATCAAACTGGCTCTCACATAAGTACATTAGCTTTCTTGTATCCCATCTCCCCACTTTTGGAGATTTTGGAATAGCACTCCCTATATTTTTAGTATTAGATTTAGCTATTCCAATACTGTCAAGCATCCTGGAAATCAGGAGATTCAGGCAATTCAAATGAATATAAAGATTTATTGCAAGCTTAAATTCACTGTAGGAATCTGACCAACTAATGGTCAAAAGAAATGAATGGGGGATAAGAAAGGCATTTGAAGGTGGGCTGAACTTAGATCACTTGGGAGTACATAGGGACTTGTGACTTATGACACTTTTGACGTGTTGGGTTCAGCTGGGTGATCTACATCTACTTCTTATAAAGCCAATTTTTTAAATTCTGCAGCCTGCCAAATTTTCTGAATTGACATACAGTATATCAGGGATGGAGCTCTGCTCAACGTCCCTAACTTACCTGCACATTAATGTTAGCTCCATTCTGCACCAATAACTCCATCAGTTGAAGGTTCCCTTTCAAGGTGCTGATGTGAAGACACGTTAAGCCTGGAGGGAGAAAAATAAAACCCAAATAGCTCAGAAGCACTGACTTTTAACACTCATCAGACACAATCACACCACACACTCCTTTACCTTGCCAATTCTGGAGCTGCAGATCTTGTACAGTTTTTCTAGTCTGCATCTCAGAGACTGGTTTCTTCAGAAGCAGCAACAGCTCAACACATTCCAGACTCTGCCGCTCACAGGCCAAGTGCAGAGCAGTATTTCCATTGCGGTCTTGCAGTGCTGTGTTCACCCCTTTCAGAATTAGTGCTTCCACCACTTCGAACTGCTCCAAATACACAGACAAGTGAAGCGGAGTCTGCAAATGGCAAAAAGAAAAAAAGAGAAAAAAGAGGAATGTGGGCTGGAGAAGAGTGGAGAGGCAAGGAAAGTATGCAAATAAATCTAACAAACAAACAAATTTGGATTCACTTGGATTTTAACTGCATCACAAGAAATAAAAAATTCAGCAGTGATGCAAGGTTTAGCATGCTGAAAATAAGGAAGGAGAGCAAGTGGACAATGCCTAGAAGACAATCCTCTAAATACAGCACTTGGTCCTTAATAGAATATCTAGTGATTAGAAGGTGTCCATGCTCATAATTGGTTCTTTATTCCTTCCTCTGATTGGCAAAGGACAGAAAAATCTATTCAGAATAAGAATATTTTAAATATCCAAATAATGAATAAAGCTGATAATCTAAACAAAATCACAATAAAAAACGATTATCTTCTGTAATATGAGGCACTGATGATCAAGATTTTTTTTTGGACACGCCAGGGATCTAAAGCAGATTTTCTTTATCATTTTTGGTTCTTAAATTATATTAAATTATATTCTACACTGATGTGCTATGTAATTGTCAACAAACAAGAGGTTATCAGACGCCTGAGATTTGTAAAGTTACTTTTTGTGCTATTTCAAGAAATTTACAATCTGTGTATTTGTAATGTATACTCACGTTATTTAGTAACTGCTAAAATAAATATACTTGTACAATACTAGAAATCAATATAAGCAATTTGTAGATGGATTAATGAAGGAAACTATGAGGTTTAGTACTGGTTTTACAATTAATTTATTTATCCAGTGGTCAGTGGTCAGCATAGCTCAGATAATAATGATAAATTTAAACAAAAGGGTTATTAACTAAGAAATAAAATTCCAATTATGATACAGAAACATATTTTTACTATTTTAGATATTCTATTTTAAGAAGCAAAATAAGGAGCCAGTGTCATCTTAAATAATATAGGTTAAATAATTTGGAGTATCCTGGTGAAAAAATTTATTAATTGGTTTAAATTTCAGAAGGTACAAAATCCTGGAGGAAAATGAAGGGCCTATACAAGCTTTCAATTCTGTCTTACATTGGAGGGTTTTTTTTGGGGGGGGGGGATGCTATACACTTTACTAATGCAGATGCATATCTGTATATTTTGATGATTGCTTATGTGCCATCAAATCATTATTTTTGAGTCCTACCAACCAGTATTCTCATCCCAGTTCTTATCTGGATTTCCCCTATTATTTATTTATTTATTTATTTATTGACTTATATACCACTTCATAGGGCTTTCAGCCCTCTCTAAGATTTTTAGCAAATTGAGTCAGCAAATTGCCCCCACAGTCTGGGTCCTCATTTCACCCACCTCGGAAGGATGGAAGGCTGAGTCAACCTTGAGCCGGTGAGATTTGAACCGCTGAACTGCAGATAACAGTCAGCTGAAGTGGCCTGCAGTACTGCACCCTAACCACTGCGCCACCTCGGCTCCTATAATTAGACCCGAGTTTTGAACTTGTATCCCTCCTTGAAGAGACACAAGTTGTTGTATTATTTATTTATTTAATTCTCCCCGCCTCCAATGATTTTGGGGGGCTTACAATTAAAAAATATATATGCTGCACTCAAAATACTAAAAACATTTTAAAACAGAATGTTTTTGTCTGTTAAGGAGATCATTAGCTTCTTGGCATAAGAAATAATATAACAAAATCCCAGAATGTTACAGTGAAGCAGAGTAGATCTTTATGTTTAAATCGCTTTTAGAGTATAGACAAAAATATTTACTTAGCATCAAGAGCACTTTAACAACCAGCCTTAGATTATTACCACACTGCAACTTGCTCTCCTCCAGCTAGAATAGAAGAAACCCTGATCCTTCTTCATGTCTCTTACCACCTACTTGGAATAAATCATTCTGGAATTCCAAAACCTCCACAGGCATTTGGGCAATGCAGAAGGACGCAATAGATGGCACACAGTGGATGATTGCCAGGTGCAGTAACCTGAGAGGGAAAAAGATTAGTCATGCCAACCTGTAAAAATAAAGAATGACTTTCCTTCAAGCAAAGAAAGCATTCCTATGTAGCAAAGCCACAATTGCTCATTTATGTTTAGCTTTTAGAAGTAACTTGCTTATTGGAAAATTGAGTTCAAAGTTACAACTGCACTAAAAAAAAAGTAACTAATGACCATTTTTCGCATTTATTACTCTTGCAGCATCCCCATGGTCACATGATTTACATTTGGATGCTTGACAGCTGATTCATACTTATGACGGTTGCAGTGTCCCAGTGACATGCAATCCCCTTTTGCAACCTTCTGACGAGCAAAGTCAATGGGGAAACTAGATTCACTTAACTGTTGCTAATTTAACAGCTGCAATGATTCACTTAATAAATGCGGCAAGAAAAGTAGTAAAATGGGACAAACAATAAATTTTTCACTTAGCAACATAAATGTTGGGCTCAATTGTTGTCATAAACTTTTTGATGGATCAAAAGGTGAGGCACACATTCTTAACAACTGCCCCACCAACTTAATCAAAATTGCCATAAAATAAATGCTGGGCTATCAATATTCAAATGCAAGCCAAATATCTGTTTGCTTTTAAAGCATGCAAACAGATAAAGAGGTTGGGTTGGATGAGTTCAAAGACGGGCAGCAAAATTAAGTAATGCCATGCAGAAAGATTCCCTTACGTTCTTTCAACTAGATCTCAATCAATCTGATCTAAAAGAGAATTTTATTTCAAAGGAGAAAAAAAGTTTAGTAAGGTTTCCATCATTGAAGATTAGTATTCTTGCACTTACGGAATAACAACATGGCTAAGGAGTATTTTTGAATATACAATTCTTCATAGTAAATCGTCTTTACAGTGATCTTTAGCTTTCCTGATTATTGTTTAGTAATTATATTTTAACAGAAAAACATCACGATGAATAGTCTTTTCTACAGATTGGGAAATTGATTGAGCAGCCACCCAGGAGACTCCAGAGTAAGGAAAGAGGTGTAACAGAAACCAGTTAGTCCAGTGAAACCCTTTAGCATGCCCAACAATAAAATCAGCTAAAACTGCAACCAAGAGAAAATGCAAGAGAAAATTTCAGCCTTCCCCAAAGTATTGTAGAAAAAGAATATTTAGAAAAACAAAACAAAAAAAGAAACTGCAAAATGGTTGTAACCCTGGATTGATTTAAGGCATGTGTGGGAGGGACTCAGATTTCTTCAACTTCCTTACAAGTGACATCAAGCTCTCCTCCAGTGAGAAAAGGCAAGAGAAGAAATGGTGGTACAGACACATCTACATTTCCCAGTTATTATAAAATAGCTGAACAGGGAACAAGTTTCAGTCAAAGTACTGTAGCAAGGCTGGATTCTGAAGCTTTACAGGAATTCTGGTTTTCCCACTCTATCATAGTTACTCAGAGAAGGGCAGAAGGCAAAGGCAGTACCAAAGCTATATCTTCATTAAGGATGTCAGTGTATTAAGAGCAAATGATGGTGGTGGTACTATTCTATCTTTTCTGTTTTTATTTTTAAAAAAAACAAAACACTTGGTACAGAGTGTCCCTAGATTTCGTTGTTTCGTTTTGTTATCTAGAGATTGCATTTCGGAAAGAAAGCTGGCTACTATTCTGCTCCAAACTGCCTTCCCTGCCTTCCGATATCATAGTGAGGCTACTTGTGCCCCCCCGGAAGCAGGCACCATTTTGGAATAGACCAATTATTAGACTAATTGGGCCAAGCTTTTATGGAGGTTGAGCAGGATGTGTAGAACCCAACAGGGTGAGAAAGCATATTGTAATTGTATGAATTAAATGGAAAATGTATGTATGTATGTATGTATGTATGTATGTATGTATGTATGTATTGTATGTATGTATAACAAATGTAACAAAGGCAACAGTAAAAATATTGGGTTTCTGTCTGGATGGTCTCTTGTGATGAGCCGATAGACAGAGAATGGAAGCAGTTAGCTTCCTCCCATATTTGGGCATACCAGGGGTTGTGACACTAATTACATACATACATACATACATACATACATACATACATACATACATACATACACACACATATACATATACATACATACATACATACATATATTTGTGTTTGTATGTATTTTTTTTGTATATATATATACAAATATATACATATATACATACATATATATATGTATGTATGTATGTATGTATGTATATGTATATGTATATATATGTGTTATATATATATATATATATATATATATATATATATATATATATATATATATATATATATATACACACACACACACACACACAAACAAACATATACACACACACAAATTTCCATTTTATATGCATATTTTACTATTTAAAGCCAGTTCTGTTAATTTTCTTAGCATAAGGTACCAATAGTCATTATAATAATTGTAGATATTGAATGCTAATATCCTTTTATAAACACACTTTTACAATATTTAACATGGAACTGAACTCATGAAAACTCAGCTGAATCCTGTATATACAATGCCACAAATTGAGACAGTTGCTATTAAGAGAATAAAAAAACATGAACAACACCTGCAGATTAGAAGATAGTTATTTGAATAAGAAAATGAAAAGCAAATAAGAATGCACACTGTACAAGACTTGTTGTACAAGATTCAGAAGGACCTAATATGGCTAATAAATCTATGCGATATCTAATATTTTCAGTTTTTTGAAAATGAGTATTTAGCTAGTAGCAGAAGAAATAATAAATGACTACAACTGAAACAGAACTAAATTACTGCCTAATCAGACATTCTAGAGGGAGGGGGGAAAACTTTGTAATCTTTTTAATATAGAAGTTATACCAAATATTAGCTAAAGTGGCTAAATAAAATGAGTTGGTTTAAAAAACAATGGTTATTTTTTTTAAAATCACAATTGTTTCCTATCTCCAGAAATAATTTCAGAATCAATGCAAGATGCAATATTAGCATATTAATATATATGCCAATGTATGTATGCCATCTTTTTAAAAAAGGACACTAATATTAATTTGTTTCATATAACATTTTCTCCTGGAAGTTAACCAACTTTACAAAGATCACAATGCACTTTCAAGCGGGTGCTTAAAATAAAAGATTCGTTTTTACTGTATGTTTTTAAGCCCTTTGGTGGTCCAAGGCATGTTAAAAAAAGGAGGGTGGGATTTCCATAGAAGCCAGTGGAAAGAGCTGAGCAGCTTTATTTGCAGTTGCTGAAAAGAAGAAGGAGGGCCAGTCTCACAAGCAATCCGCTGCGTGGCCATAGTATGGGCTTTTTTCTTTCTTTTTGAGCTGTGCACAAAAGCATGAATGCTCTGCTCCATAAATAGAGCGGCTGCAGTTCAGGCAACCAGCCTGGGGGAAGCCCAAGGTCACATGGTGTGGGGAATTTCCTTGCCCACACGGTTGCCTCAGCAACAGGATGAGGAGGCCAAAAAGCAGCCAATGCACAGCTGTTTTTTCCAGTCGACACAAATTGCTGGGGGAAGAGACAGGTTACTTTGCTCTGTCAGTAGCATCTCCTTTGGCGGTGCTGAGGTTTTACAAGACTGCATTGAAAATTTAATCCTCAATTCATAGACAACAGCTTGGTTTTTTGTTTTTTTTTAATTGCATAGCTACTGTCTTTTCCCCTAGAAGCTTGTGGTGTTTGCCACACAGCTACACATGTCTCTAGGACAGCCTCTCTGGGGTTAAAGGAATAAAAACAGAAACCTTTTTTTAAAATTAATAGTTGGCAATTCCGATTGTTCTGTCAATTTCAGAGGTGGTATTCTATCGGTTCGAACCGGTTTGCCCGAATCGGTAGCGGAAATCGCAGACAGTCCTGACCACCCGCCCTGGCTCTATGACATCCCATTTAGGCCCTTTTTTTGCCAAAAGCGCATGCGCGGAAGGCTGAGTGCATGCACATCAGTGGTGGGATTCAGCCAGTTCGCACCTATTCGGGAGAACCGGTTGTTAACTTTCTAAGCAGTTCGGAGAACAGCTGTTGGAAGAAATCTCATTCTGTTTTTTTCCACTTTACAGGGCTAATCCTGTAAGGAAGGCAGGAAGGAAACATTCTGGTGTTGTTTCTAGCCTAATCTTTATTGCCTTGCTTACAGAAACTGCTTCTCCAGTTAACCCTTATTATATTGTAACAGCTAAGACAAAGCGCCCATCGGCGTGAGTGACATTGAATTGGCCATGTCCACACGGTCACATGACTACCGAGCCACGCCTACCCAGCTGGTCATTAGGGCAGAGAACCGGTTGTTAAATTATTTGAATCCCACCACTGATGCACATGCACTCACATCTGCAAAATAGTAGGGAAGGTAAATGAATACAACTCCTGCAATATGTTAGGACTGGTCTGCCAATCCTCTCAGTGATCTTCTCAGGTGCATGTAAAGCAGATAACCAATGGAAAACTAGCTAAGAAAATAAAATAAAAAAGCAGGATAGTAAAAGAGAAGCTTCTGTGGATTACTTTTCTAGCTAAGTGAACCCACTTCAATCTGGAGTTTTCCAGAAGATGGACAATAATTCCCAGAATTCCCTGCCAGCATTCGTCTCTCCTATGCTGCATGGTAATTGTAGTCTAACATATTTGAAGGAATCTGGGCTGGATCTGGTCTGGGCTCTTCCTGGCCATTGTTGCTCTGCTCTTCAGTCATCACTAACCATACAGACATGGAGCCCACCACTCCCATCCAGAGAAGTCCTTGGTTTTAAGAACGCCTTCCCAAATTTGCTTTAAAGTTAATTTACTACGTAATAGGAATATTTAATTGGAAGGAAGAAAAAAAAGAAGAGAGTCCACCCTTATACTTTTTGTGACTACTAGGCAATGGAACAGGTAGCCATTTACAAGCTTGGCTGAAAGAAATTGCCAAAAGGAAAACATTTTTAAAACCACAGCTCAGCTTCACTCACATATACCATCTGCAAGTTTTGAAACTGCTTTCCAGATCAACAAGCCCTTTATGTGAACTACTAACTTCTCAAACATGCTACATAACACCTTAAATAAATATAGCAAAGAGGCACACAGGTTAAATTTACAGACCATTTTTTTTCTAATTTGTCGTTTATCTGAAAAGCAGGGTGATATGCAGCATAGGCGTAGGGATATAGTTTACAACATCACACTATGCTTTTATCATTATTTTTCATTGCAGAAGCAGTACAGGGATAGAAATGACACCAGAAACAGGAAGACAATGGTTGAGATAAAGTTGCTCTAACTGAGAAAACTCAGGGTCAAATCCCTTCTTAGTTATAAAGTCTCCAGGTGATCTGGGATCAGTCATTCTCTCGACTTAGTAGATTTCACCCAAAAATTGTAGGGCTAAATAGGGAAGTAACAGTGGGATGGGGGTAGGGAGGACCAAGAACAATTATCATGTCTCTTATTCTTGTACGATATGTATTTATTATTTGTCCAAGTAGTAAATATAATTTGAGCAGGTCCTGTCTTTCAAATAATGCAAACAGATAGGCAGAGTGAATCCTTCCATTGAGTCTAATCAAGCAGCTTTGGCAGCATATTGAAAAAGGAAAAGAAAAGAAGTCTTGAAAACAATGTTTTGGAAAACCAGAGGCAAGATGATATAAGTGTATATCTCCATGAAAGGGGACTCATCTTTTAAATCAGGGGTCTCCAACCTTGGCAAAGACTTGTGGACTTCAACTCCCAGAATTCCTCAGTCAGCAAAGCTTTGCTGGCTGAGGAATTCTGGGAGTTGAAGTCCCAAGCCTTAAAGTTGCCAAGGTTGAAGACCCCAGTTTTAGATCAACTTCAAGTCTCGTGAACTGACCTAATTAAGTTTTATTTTTAATACAATGTTCCATTATCATGACAGGAATCATTTGGCTCTCCATCATACGATCCAAGGAAAACTACAGATAGAGGAAAAACTAATATGAAACAGAAATTCTTAAAACAGCAATAACTCATTTTCAACAATGTTCCTGAGCAGCTTTTTCAGAAAAAAATAGGACCAAAATTGACATGAGAAGTTTTAATACCCCTGCAGCATATTGTGTCAATCAGAGACTTATCAGAGCTAAAAACTGCCTAGGAAACTAAATTAGTCAGAATAAGGGTGACTGGGGAGGGCACATTCTTATTTAGAAGGAGGCAAGGACAGAAATGGACAGAGCAGTTATGCAAAGTTAGCAGGGTTGAATTATGCACATGCTTGAAACGGGGGTTTTCTGGGGTTTAGCAGAAGGAAAACTTTAGTTCATTGGTTTGCTTGTTCCAAACCTATTTTAAGTGTACTTATGTCTCCCATCCCACAATGGTAAAACAAAATGATCTTGGGTTTTCAGTAATTGTACCACTAATATTCAGCAGTGCTGTTGGTGGGAGTTTAAGGAACCATAAAAAAGGACTCTGTGCTTTGCATTAAAATATTCTCAAACCGAATCAAAGCTAAAATTATACTAGATATGGATGTTCCTTTTTAGATAGCTAGATATTTTTATTAACATTTTTGGAAGTAAAGTAAAAGCTGATATAAACTAAGAGAAAGAAAAGAGAAAAATCAAAGAGAAATTTAAAAGTGCAAGAAAGAAAGAAAAATAGAAAAGAAAGAAAGAATATACCAATTAGTTGTTTTGGGGCTTCTAATTAATGGAAGTTATAAGTACAGTTGTAAATTTACCTCTTACTCTATGATTACAACATATCTCTCTTCTTTTGATTATCTATCCTGCCTAATCATCAGAACCATAAACCATGAGTTCATTTTTTTTCTATTTCACTCACGAAGTCTTTAAGGCATTTTCAGTCAGCAGTAAAGATAAAAGTTGTCTCTTCTCTAACTAAAGAAGTTAATTTATCCATCTGTGCAAGTTCTATCATCTTCACCAACCATTCCTCCCTTGTAGATAGTGTTGAGCCTTTTCACGCTTAAGCAAATAATACTCTTGCTACACCTGAGTTATATAAAAACAAAGTTCCCGTGACTTTTTTCTGATTGTACTGTATGTCCATTAGAGCAGGGAATTTCCAAAGCAATTTGAAGTGAACTTTAACCACTGCCTCCTTTATCTGACAATGCAATGCAAGAAAAACAGGATTCTATGACTTCTCCAAGCATACTAATTCAATTAGCAAGACTGGCCAGCTCTGTTTTAAAAGACTTGGCCCACTGCAAGCTTGGGGGGGATTTAAAGGGGGAAGCAGGTTAGGAACAAGCCAATGTGATGCTATAGTAGTTAAGACTACAATTAGTTAAATCTATAAGTTAACTAGGCCTTGGAGATTCTTCATTCTTGAAAGTCACTGACAGCATATTCTCTTCTCTCTCTCTCTTTCTCTCTCACGTGCATGCTCACACATTCACTCTCTCCCCATCCCTCCCTCCATCTCTCTCTCATCAGACAAGCAATTGAGAAATATGGAATCCATGCAGATGTATAGGTTCCACATGTTTCCTCTTTCTCAAACTTCAGGATGAGTGGAAAAGATGAGGGTTCCACCACAAAACCGCGGTAGACAATTGCGCGCTCGACAAAAGCGCGTACGTGACATCATCACAGCGCGACGAAAACATCGTACTGTGAGCAGTAAATTTAAAATTAAAGCGAAAACCTTACCCTAACCCCCCCAAACCTAACCCTAAACCTAACCCTAAACCTAACCCTTAACCTAACCCTAACCCTAACCCTAAACCTAACCCTTAACCTAACGCTAAACCTAACGGTAACCCTTAACCTAACGCTAAACCTAACCCTAATGCTTAATGTAACCCTAAACCTAAATCTAACCCTTAAGCTAACCCTAACCCTAACCCTAAACCTAACCCTTACCTTTATGTGAATCGGCTTGCTTTAATTTTATTTTAATTTTAATTTTACTTATTTTTTAATTTTTTTCATCGCGCTGCTGATGACGTCAGGTACGCGCTTTCGTCGAGCGCGGTTTTGTTGACCGCGGTTTTGACGGGTCACGAAAGATGAGATCCAAGCATCTGGTTAAATTACAAGTCTTTCTGGAACAGAAGCCCATCTCATGCAACTCTACCAAATGGTTTTCCTAACATGTTCTTTAAAAAATAAGTGGCTCTACAATTTCTACACAGCACAGCACAATTTGAAAATGTGTGGACTTCAATTCCCAGCCAGCCTTGCTGACTGGGGAATTCTGGGAATTGTAGTCCATACTTCTTCAAGTTTCCAGGGATGAAAAATACTGAAATAATCTATATTCAGATTGAAAATGAGCAATCAATAATGTTTTCTTTACTTAACCAAAAAGCAGAACAAGAAATCTAGAATATGTATCTATACCAATATCATATACTGTATGATCCATCCAATAGGCTACCTTCGTCTTACAGGGAAATACCTTCTCCTTTCATGAAACACTATTCTACCATCTTAAGATTCCACTTTATCATTTGACAATGTGTCTCTCAGGCCTATGAAATCCACATTTGCAAGGCATTAGTATAGTCACTGTCCACTAAAGCATCAGGCTTCTTCTGAAAAAAATACAGAACAAACATTGATCGCAATATATTTCCAACTATTCACCATGATAATTAAATTCCAAGTATTTTCAGCTGACAGAGCATTTCATAAGTGCCAATTCACATGCACAAAAATGTGTCTTCCATAAAGCCCAACATTTTCTTCAAAATATAAATTGTGGAAATCTTTCACTAAGAAAGAAAAAAAATCTTTATATTTCTGATTCTAATTGGCTGGAGAAACAGGACTGAATAGTGGTCTGGCATCAAGTAGTAAAAAATCAGATGGAGGAGAGAGAAATGGATAAGCAGAATTTTAAAAAAAATTATTTATACTTCCAATTTCTAAATCACCCAGTTGCTCAAAGAGCAGCTCTGGACAGCATACAATATAATAATATTATACAATGTATAAAATTGACATTGAAATATCAAAAGCATTTAGCACTAGCACTTAGACTTATATACTGCTCCACAGTGCTTTGCAGCACTCTCTGGGTGGTTTACAATGTCAACGTGTTACCTCTAACAATCTGGGTTTTACCAACCTTGGAAGGATGGAAGAACAGTCAAGATCGAACTCCTGGCTGTGGGGAGAATCAGCCTGTAATATTGCATTCTAACCACTGCACCACCACGGCTCCTCCCTAATTAATTAAAATTAATTTAAGATTAACACATTTTTAAAATTATAAATGAAATTTGAAAAAGGTACAAAAATTCAAAGTTGGACACTGAGTATTAGTTAATACAGGTATGGGGGAAGGGTTCTCATGGGGACAGCCACCCCCAGGGTCCCTCATGCAAAGCCGCAGTGCCAGATTTTGACCCCCTTTCAGAAGGCCAAGAGAGTGAGGGTCTGTCTCATCTATGAGGATGGGGGCAGGATATTCCATAATGCAGGGGTGGTAGCAAAGAAGGCTGTCTTCCTAGACCCTGTGATCGACCCCATTTTTAATGGGGTCTCCAGCATATCTTTCCTGCTTAATCGAGTGACAAGGGTTGATGTGATGGGGCAAAGCCAGTTCAATTGGAAGCCTGGCTCTATGCCATGTAGGGCTTTGTAGATAATAACCAACATCATATGAATTGGACCTGGAAGCAAACCAGGACCCAGTGCAGTTGGCAGAGGAAGTGTGTTACATGTGCCTTTCTTTGGGCAGCCAATATGGCTTGCGTGGTCCAGTGGTGGGTTTCAAAATTTTTTAGAACCTCTTCTGTAGGTGTGGCCTGATTTGTGGGAGTGGCTTGCTGGCCACGTGACCGGGTGGCAGTGGCTTGCCAGCCATGTGACCGAGTGGGAGTGGCTTGGCAGTCGTGTGACTGGGTGAGCATGGCCAACTTGTAAAATGTGGTGAAACTCACTTAACAACGCTCTTGTTTAACAACCAAAATATTGCCTCAGAAACTCTGGCATTTGAAGCACACAAGTCTTAAAGCTGTCAAGTTACAAGACCCTTGCAGCCCTAACCCTTTAGAAAAAAAACCCCAGGGGTGTTCAAACTTGACAGCTTTAAGACTTTAAGGTTTAGATAGGACTCTTAGAGGCGGGCGGGGCTATTGGTAAGCCAGCCAATCAGTGAGTGGCGGGTAGGGTAAGCGTAGTGCGGATGGGCAGGGGGAGGGAGCTGGAACTGGTTCTAAACAGCACGGTAGATTTGTGGAACCTCTTCTATAGAAGAGGTTAGAACTGGCAGGAACCCACCCCTAGCATGGTCGCACTCTGCACCAATACACTAGAAAAGCAGCTGCACTACCCAGCTGCTTACTTCTCTCTGTGTTTTACAAAAGCAAAAAATACATTTAAAAAAAAACGCAAACTTTTCCTTTTGGAAAAAAAAACCTGGAGATTTTGTTGTTGTTGTTGTTATTTTGTTATATAATAACTTCGTGATTATATATATTGACAGCAGCAAGACTATTTTATGCACAAAAATGGAAGGACACTTTGATTCCTACTATGGATAAATGCTTGCAGAAGATGATGGAGTTGGCCGAAATGGCCGAAACTGACTATTTTGATTAAAGAAAAGAACATAAGTACTTTTGTTTCCACATGGAGACTGCTTCTGAACTTCGTGCTTGATGTGGAAAAGAATGAAAGGTTGATTTGGGGCTTTACCAATTAGATTGATAGATCTTTGCAGAAATGGCTTGTTCATATTATTATGAAAAAGAAAAAAGTTATGATTTGATGTTAATGCCTTATTTTACTGCAACAGAGAGTTGGAAGTCAATGCTTCTCTTCTTTTCTTTTTTCTTATCTTTCCTCACTTCTCTTCCCCCTTTTCCTCCCTACTGCTTTTCTATTTAATTTTGTATTTTACAATATTTTATAACTCAATAAAAATGTTAAGATGGATAAAAGCACATAGATATCTCATGTGTGCAATTACCTAATTTCAAAATACTTTTTTTTTCTAGGAGAACAACTCTAGTTACCATCCAAAACAGAGGACATTTGTTGCCCGAGTAAAATTCATGGGAAAAGTGCATCTGTGGAAAATTCTCAAATTTACACTAAGACAGTGAGTGGGAATGTTCCCGTGCCTGATCAAACATGTCATGAGGCAAGAGAGGGTGGGAGTGAAGCTTCAGCAGCTGCTGTTTACTTGACCTTGCCCTGGATATTACACCGTGAAGTGGGAAGAAAGCGGAACTGCCGATTGTACACCTGCTAGGCTAGGGAATAACCCAGTTGCCGAGCCAAGGTTGAAGCTGTAATTCCGCCCTCCCAAATTGGCTGAGTGAGATGAGAGAACAGAAGAGGAACCCAGTTCCACTATTAGCTCCTCTTTGCTATGCAAAGCTGTTCATGTAATTTTCTCATCACTTTCCATTTCCTTAGCCTAGTGGTATGGAATCCATGTTGATGAATCCAAGAACAACATCTAAATGAAACAGGCAAGGTAGGATGGCATCCATTGTAGTTTCAATCAATTTCCAGAGGCTTTCTGTAGATCAGTTACAATATTATCACTCAGAGATCAAAAAGCGGGCAAAGATAGAAGCCTCCAAATTTATGAAAGGTTACTGGAATTCAATTGAGGCTGGATTCCAAGACCCATGTATTCCTCTATACCCTTCTATTCTAAGACAATCTACCAACATGCATCTCACTAATATTCAGATTACAAAATAGCAGAGATGCCTTCAGTATTGATATTCAGACAGTAGCTCAGCAATTCTTTGCACAGCATGGTGTATTTCACAATTGAATAGTCTGCAAGAAATGTCAACTTCTTTGTAATAGAACTGGGGTTAGAGGAAGGCAGCCTTAAGGCAAACGGGATCAACCATGTAGAACTTCCTATTGTCTGGGCTACAACACATGGATTAAAATGTTGAGAGAAATAATTCCAACACATCTGGAGATTGGCATATAAGACATTACTAGAGTAACGTGTGCAGAATTGGGAGAGATTAAGCAGGCGTGCCCTTTTATTCTGTTAAAAAGTTACAAAATAATATTATAGTAAGTGAGGTATTATTGATTCTGACTGGTTTCTAGGACCTTAGACACAGCCTTTTCTATCACCTACCGTGTTTCCCCGAAAATAAGACAGGGTCTTATTTTCTTTTGACCCCTGAAATAAGTGCTTGGCCTTATTTTCAAGGAGGTCTTATTATTTTTGAGGTGCAGAAGGTGGTGAGCATGGTCACCTCATGGTTGCTACTGTGTCGTAATATTTCCAGGGAGGGCTTATTTTCAGGGGAGGCATTATTTTAGCGCATGCGCGCAAAAGCTCGATTGGACTCATTATCCAGGGAGGTCTTTTTTCAGGGAAACAGGGTACTATTTCACTCTAACTAGAATAATTGAGCATTAAATTCAGATTGTTTTGAATGCAAGACAAATGTTCTACTGCTCACTTCTGAATTGGCTGAATTCTGATGGCTTAATAATATATGTGAGATTAGAAGTACATACAAACCTTCCTGACATATATGTCCCTAATTGTTTTAGCCTCCAATTCTCATTGACTTTAGCCAACTTGGCCAGTTGACAAGGATGATGGAAGATGTAGAATAAACAATCTGGAGGGATTCATGTTGGAAATCATATTCTTGCCTCATCATAAACTTTAAAAAATACAAGAAACCACACTACTAAAAGCAGAATATATTATGTGATTCTCCCCAACGTAGACCATGCTAACATTTGAGCTGTTAACAATAAGAATAAGAAAACAAAAGGAAGGAAATATTGAATTTGTTGTTTCAACAATCAGCTCTCTCTCAAAAAAAAAAAGTCAGAAGGGGAATTCCATGCTTCCTTTGTGTTAATTTTTAAGATCATCATTCTGACCTCTTCTGCAAAGGAATGACATTGTTCAGTAATAACATTTGCAATGTTTTAGTATTTAGAAATTCTTATATCCTAATCAACACTGCTCCCTGCTATTTAAGTTTTGCAGCATTCCTAGAGTTTTACACACCTTTCTAAATAAATAAATAAGCAGTCTCATAATAGCAAGAGATGTATAGCATTTTAGAATACAGGAATCCGAAGGTGAAGACATCAGAAAATTACTTTTACCTTAGGGTCAACAGTACATTTCACCAACGTATTTATGTTCTTCAAATGTCAAAACTATTTCAAGCAGTTTCTGTTCATTATATCCAATATCCTATTCTAGAAACTTACATTCAATTTAGCAAAAAAACACATTGGTGTGAAGTTCTAGTGAGGCTAAACAGAGAAATAAATATTTATGAAAAGTGCCTTCATCTTTGTTGGATAATGTGAAAAGAAGGAGTTTGAGATAAAATGCAATAACATTAGAAGGTTTAGGAACAGCGTCATATTTGATTTATGGTTGTTGTTTTCAGGAGTATCCTACTTTTTCATATTTTGTTTGTTTATTTATTTATTAAATTTATATGGCGCCTGTCTCACTATACAGAATAACCCTGGGTGGATTATATCACTATATATTACCATACTACACAATAAATTCTGGGAAACTGCTATACATGCAATCAGACTGCTGATTATTGTCAACAATGAATAACTCTCTAGCCTTATGGGGAATAGTGAGAATTTAATAAGTTTTCTCACTGAGTCACTGCCAATTGTCTAACAAGTAAAGAGATGAAGGGGTATATGCAGCAGGCCTATAAAAGTAGCAGATGTTGGTAATGGTTGTTCTTACCAGCCCTGTAAATAGCTTGAGAGTGTAAAGTGTTTGTTTGTGTTTTGCTTAAGAGTCAGTGTTGACTCTTGGTGATAAGTCCCTAAAAGTTTTCTTGGTAACATTTCAGAAGTGGTTTGCCATTGCTATCCACCTAGGGCTGAGGGAGAGGTGCTGGCCCAAGATCACCCACCTCACTTTGTGTCTACGTTTCCTGGTTTCTAGCTCAGTGCCTTAACCACTATATCAAACTAGTTCTCATGGCTATAGTTAAGTGTACTAAAACATAATGTAAACTAAAAGCATTTACAGAATCTTCATGCAAGGATTACTGGAGAATTTTAAAGATGGTTGTATAATCTAATCAATTTAACCCAATTTAACATACTGTGCAGGTAAATCTAATGTAGCTTAGACCAGGAGTCTCCAACCTTGGCAACTTTAAGATTTGTGGATTTCAACTCCCAGAAAGTTGCCAAGGTTGGGGACCCCTGGCCTAGACCACTGAGCTTTTTAATGTAAAAATATAAATCTGGCATTAAAAAGATTGCATAGTGAAGTCATATTTCTATGGGAAGGATGTTCTACCATGTGAGAGGCCCAAAAAGGAATCTCCCCCCCTTGGTCAATAGCAATACTTTGTAGATGGAAATCTGTGCTAGTCTATGGTGGCCAAAAACACAGGAGGAACCTGATAGCACCTTTCCCAACTAATATGGTTTATTAAAAATATAACTTTTGCTGCCTTTGATGAAGTGAGCTGCAGCTCATAAAAGCTTTTCCCTTTTAGTAAATGTTTTTAGTCCAAAAAGCTGCTATCAGGCTCCTTTTGGCATCTATGGAGATCATCATCACCAGATGTTCTTAAGAGTTAAGCACTTATTTAATTTTTTTTAATTAAACTTATATGCCCAGCCATCTGGTCAAAAGTGACTCCAGGTGGACATGAAGACTACAGCACTTACAGATAATGATGCCATAAACCAACCAGGCTTTAGAAACTAGCACCAGCTCCAGTTCAGTTTCCAGTTAAAATCCTGGCAGCCACCCTCTCTAGTAGTTTCCAGACTAATCTGCAAGGGTAGACTATAAAGGGATTGGATCAGGGGTGAAATCTACGGTATTTTTCGGAGTATAAGACGCACCAAGATTTTGATGAGGCAAATTTTTAAAAAAGGTTATGCACTCTGCAAAACTCTCAAAAACTGCATGTTTTTCACAAAAGCGGGCTTGTTTTTTGTCAAAAAGGGGCATGCATAGCCTTTAGGAGGCTTATAGAGTGCTCGTGGGGGGAGAACAAGCAAAAACGGTCCATTTTTCACTCATTTTTGCCCTCCCCAGCCCCCAGGAGCACTCTGGAAGCCTCCTAAAAGCTATGCATGGCCATTTTTGCAAAGGGGGCAGGGTTTTGGGAGGCCAAAAATGCTGTATTCAATGTATAAGATGCAACCAGATTTTCACCCTCTTTTTTGAGGGAAAAAGGTGTGTCTTATACTCTGAAAAATATGGTACTTACCTTCACTACTGGTTCACAAATGTGAGCACATGCGCCACCTCCATGCATGTGTAGGACCTTTCCACACATACGCAGCGTGTCAAAAATGGACGTGATGACATTCAAGTGGGTGGGTGGAGCCTGCTACCGGGCGTGCCTGCAAAGGCAGCGGGGGGGGGGGAATCAGCTGTACCACGCGATTTAGATTAGCTGGAAAGTAGGAAATCCTGCTTTCTAACTAATATAAATCACTCATCACAGCTGATAGTTGGAAATACTGGTTTGACCGAACCAGCAGCTTTTTTTTTACTATTGGTTCAGGCGAACCGGTCTGAACCAGTAGCATTTCACCCCTGGATTGGATGCTAAAAACATGTCTCAAGAATTACATGCATCTTCCAGGCTGCAGGTGGCTATTCACTACAGTAATCCACTAAAGAGGTCACTAAGCTTTGGAACAGTCCAATCATGGTTTGCAGTCAACAGTTTGCAGTCATGGTTATAATCAGTCTGCCTGATAGAACACACAATAAGCCACAGTTATTACTTGGAGCTCAATGCTGATCAGGTAGTCCCTTGCTCTTTCAAGGATAAACTAACTATAATGCAAATCCCAAAGGTGCTTTTCAAAAGGCGACTAGACTTTCTTAGCCTTTTTCTTGAAAAACAAAGCATTTGAAAGACAAAGGTCTTTTGAAGACAGCACAGTCCATGTTATGGACAGAGAGGACCACTAGTCCTCCCTCAACAGAGTGGGAAGGATATGACACCACCTATTCCCTGTCTACAACATAGTCCTTACAGCAGTACCAAGAAACTTCCACACCCATTTGCACTCAGACTCAGTGACCCTGAGGGTACAGATGAAACCCCCAAGTCACCTCAACAACTCTCAGAGAGCTGACCACCAGCTGACCATTCAAAGCGCTAATGACCAGATGACTACGAAGAATATAAATCCTTCCATTCCCCACCATTCAGTCAGAACTAAAGAAACTTTTTGATGAGAAGCGAAACATTTTCAAGAAGAAACTAAGGAAGCCCAGTTGTCTTTTGCAAAGCACCTTTGGGACAACCATGACCATGGATGGTTGAGAATCTCCATAGACATATATAATGCATGTCTTGTTGCATTTGTTCAATTAATGTTTATGATCCTAATCAAACCCAAATCTAGGCACTTGCATAGCCTAACTAACATACATAGAAATAGCTAAATATCATCTGCTGATATCTCATTGCAAGTTTTTAGTTTTGTATCATATTATCCACTATGCTAGTATTATATGCTGGAAAACGGTGATTACATGCGATGCTATTAGGTTATCAAGAATAAAATGAACTTAATGGAGCCTTATAAGCTACTAGCCACATTATATTTTCTTTTTTCTTGAAACTAACTTTTCACATAGAAACAAAATTATTATGTCGCCATGCCTTCCCACATTTGTCATCTAGCAATATAACACAGAACAAAGTTACATTCCCATCTTCCTCTAGATAAGGATCATCCATCAACCAGGATCTTTGAAATTCTAAGATAGATTGAAATGGAATTAGAAAATCTGCAACAGGCAAAAGCTACTGCAGATAAAAAAACTAAAACTAAGCCCAACAGCCGATCTTATCCAACAAATTAAATCCTGTATGGTAGTTGACCACCAGATTTACTCTGGAAGTTCCCAAGTATAAATAAAAGGATAATAGTATCTTCCACAATGCTCCATGCCAGCAGTTATTTATTTGTTTATTGGTTCTTTATTTCTTTATTTAGTATATTTCTAGACCCTAGCATTTATTATTTAAGGTATCTTGCTCATGTAACAAGGTATATAACAGATCTGCAAAACATTTCTCCTAGGGATGTTCCACATAGCATCTCTTTTTCTTCTTCTTCTGACCACACCAATCTGGTTTGGAAGACGTATAAATGACCTCACCAAAAAGATGCCACGCTTTGAACTACCAAGTTAGCAATAGACAACCCTGAACAGTATCAATATTTCTCATTTTTGTAAGCTGCCCGGAGTCCTCTGGGATTGGGCGGCCTATAAATTCAATAAATGAAATGAAATGAAATTAAATTAAATGGATTCACAGCTCACATGGCGCCTGCTGGGACTCTCTCTATAAATGGGGCAGTGTGTTCTTCCCTCAGAGTGACGATGGGGTCACACACACACACACACACACACACACACAAAACATACACACAGTATAGATAGATAGATAGATAGATAGATAGATAGATAGATAGATAGATAGATAGATAGATAGATAGATAGAGATAGAGATAGAGATAGAGAGATAGAGATAGAGATAGAGATAGATAGATAGATACACACACATACATACATACATACATACATATACATACACATACACATACACATACACACACACACACACATACATACATGCACTTCAATGGTTAGATGGCCTAGACATTGGTATTTGAACAAACATCTTTTTAACATTTATATTTTATTGGGATCTACTAATCTAATTCAAATGTTAATTCATATTGCTAGTTCATGTATGATATGCCATATGCTAAATCAATCAATCAATCAATCAATCAATCAATCAATCAATCAATCAATGGGTCTGGTCATTCCAGAGCCAGCAGTCCAACAATTTTAAGTTTAATTCATTACAGTTGTTGATTGATAAGGACAGGAATACCACATGTAACCTCCTTTGCATACTCATTCTGTCTTCCCCTCTTTTCTTCCTCATCACAACCCAATTTAAATCCTACGTTAGTGTAGCCACTCTGTACATCTGATGAAGTAACCTGTAACTCATGAAACTTTATTTCATTTAATAACATTTGGTAGTTAGAAAAGCAACACTAGTTTTCTGATTTTTTCGCCCCACAGACTAATCTCCTCCAACCAGTTATAATGTTTACAGTAGTATGACATTTTGCTCAGTTTTCTGCACAGTCAAGAAAACTTATCATATACATGACTAAGAATTTCTAAAGGGTTTTACATGAATTCTTCATACACTGAAAATATACTGAGATTAGCTTTGTTTTCCTCTTACCGCCCACACATGCATTAGCCATGTGAAGAGACTATATATGTACCAAAATATGCATGTAAATACTAGCATATTAGTACTCTCCACAGAAGAGCACATTCTGATTGACAGTAATGTGAAGGATTCCTTCAGTCAAACATGCAGTGGGGGGAGGATGGCTACCCAAAATTATCCCCTCTTCACATTCATGGTCAGAATTTGAGTATGAATGGTACAATCACCCCCACATAACTTTCAGTCATGTTTCGAAACTTCCAGGTATCACCTGATGCTCACACATCATGGTTTCTATCTGCTTGCTCAGCTAAGACCAGATGACAAAATCCTATCTCAACTACGGTAAGAAGATTACTATTTTCCCCCCGGAAATAGCATGCTTTGTTTATGTTAGAAAAACGAAGGGTTTCATTGAAGGTAGTCAGGATTATTTCAGTCACAAACATATCATGGAAACAAGTATTTAACCAGAATATGTGCTTACCATAAGGCTAAGTAAAATCGTGCACATCTCTCCCAACCATATGTTCCACTTGGTGCACAGAAGTCAAAGCAGCCTTAAGTACTGTTATGTATAGGAAGTACCACATGAAAACTGAAAAAAAAAGCCCCTGAAGGAAGATTTAAATAAACTCTGCCACCTTCCCATTTTCTACTCCACCTTTATTCTAGAGCAGCTGTCATGTGATTTCCTACCAGTCAGTAGAGCATAGGACAAAAAACCCACGCTACAGCATTAGGCTTCCCTGACGCCTCCTCTTCTCACTAGAGTTCAAGCCATATTCAAAATAGCTACCACAGTTTCCATGCAGTTTCTCAGATTGCTACTTATTTGGGGGAATCCCATGTTTTGTTAAGTGGGGGCTCTCTCTAAAGCAAAGGAAAGAGCCACACTAAGATGGCCCTCTGGGTCTCTCTTTAGGAAGAGGAGAATATCCAATTCCATTGTTAGCCCCCTGCCATTGGGACAACTGTCCATGATTTTCTTCTCCATCCTGGAGTTGATCCAAGACTTTAAATTTCTGAGGGAGAAAAGCAAGTGGTCTCCCATCTCTTTGGTCAACAAGCACTGGGTATCCAGTTGAAATACAAATTAATTATTTAAAAGTAACAGAGTTGGAAGGGACCTTGGGGGTCATCTACTCCAACCCCCTGCTCACACAGGAGACTTATACTAGGGATTTGAACCATCAAACTACTGACCTTTCTAATTGATCAGCTCAGCATCTTAGCCCCTGAGCCACCTAGCCAGGCACTGATTTCTGGCATTGTAATTACAATTAAAATTATAATTGGTTGTCTCCTCTCAAGATTTGAATCATAGTAGCAAATTTTGTTGTTGAAGAACACCTTAATTCTTGTGTTTTTCCACAATTGTCACCAATTTGCAATAGTCTGCAAAAGTGCTGTCTGTGCAAATATCTGCATGGCAGTCTGCCTTTCCACCCACCCACCCTGATGTTTTCAATTGCTGCTCCCTTACTAGTTTTAGTGTGTTAAGACAAGAACAGGGCCATCTCTATTATTAGCTGTAAATAGAAGATGGCTGCTGGGAAACTGGTTCACTGGCCTTGGGGTCGTGTTGCCCAAACAGCTTGCAAGATAACCTCTAGGTTCTATGCTCAGAATAATTTGTGATCAGCCACGTCCCAGGGATCAACTCTAGCATACCTTAAATTAAAATTCTGTGGTTTTAATAGGAAAGGGTAAGTCTATGGGAGAAATCAATTTACTACAAACTAGGTGAGATGGTTCCTGAAAAGGCGATCTTTGACTATGCAGATAGTCCTTGACTTGGGACCACAATTGAGGCCAGAATTGATGCTGCTAAGTGAGAAAGTTGTAAAATGAGTTTTGAGCCATTTTACAACTTTTCTTGCCTCATTTGTTAAGTGAATCATTGCCGTTGTTAAATTAGTAACACGGTTGTTAAGTGACTCTGGCTTCCCCATTGATTTTGCATGTCAGAGGGTAGCAAAAGATGATCACATGACACTGCAACAGTCATAAATACGAATCAGCTGTCAAGCATCTGAATTTTGATCATGTGACCATCGGCATGCTGCAAAGGTCGTAAGTGTGAAAATGGTCATGTCATTTTTTTCAGTGCTGTTGTAACTTCAACAGTACTCACTTGCTTCTTTGACTTGACATCACAGTTACTTCAACAGTACTCACTTGCTTCTTTGACTTGACATCACAGATCCTCACTTTTCCACAGAAACTATTTAATAACTCTTATACTAGAAAGAAGCAATGAATTTCTCATTTAAATAAATTAATTGCAACACAAATACAGAATTGGGGGGGGGGAAGCACCCTGGGTTTATAGGGTAGGGGTGGGGTGGGGTGCTAGCAGAAGAACACTAGGGAGTAAGGATGCACATATTTCATTTCCCAACCTTTTCACAGACTTTTGAAAGGGCAATGGAATAAATACTAAAATAAAGTAACTGTAAACCTATGCTAAATAGTTTCTGTATTTCTATCTGTCATTCATACGTAAAGATCATCATCTGACATTTACACATGTGTGAGAATCAGACTGATTCACATATGTATACAAAAATGCTATTTAAAGTAAAGGTATCCAACTTTAGCAACTTTATGACTTGTGGACTTCAGCTCCCACAATTCCCCAGCCAGCTATGCTATGTAGCCGTCCTCTTCCAGATAGATCAGCTGCAAACACTAGTTTTCATGAACCAGCTTCATTATGGAACTATTAAAAAAAAAACAGGAAGTAGAAATCTGAAGCCACAAACTCCTGTTCTTTCATCATTAGAACTGTCATGAGGAAGTGATGATTGTCCATTGCTGTGAAATAGTGAATAAAAAGAATTTTAGCCTTGCTAAACTGGATTCCCAAAGACCCAGCAAACTAGCAGCTACTCTTTTCAATGGGACAGGGAGGAATAAGATACATATACTCCATGCTTCTTTAAGATACATACAGATTTTTAAAGTTTAACAAAAAAGGGAGTAATGAAATCTCTTGCATTGGGCTGGGAAGAGAGAAAGCCCAGCCTGCCCCAAACTCTCACCCTGCAACCCACAACTTTAGGTAACTCACATTTTGCATTTATCCTTTATAATGAGAATATCTTTTATATTTGCTCCTGTAGGTCAGCTGTCCCAGTTCCTTAAATAAGGAAAGACCACAGGAAGGGAAAGTGCAAATTCCCCCCAAGTTTCCCCATCGTGAGCAAATATAATCCCCATCGTTTCCGTTTCTTCCATTAGCCTTCCCTAACCTGATCTCCTTTTGAGGTGCTGGCTAACAGGCTTCTTGTAACCACCCAGCTCAGCCACAATAAAAAAAACTCTGCATAGCTAGAGAAAAAGCACAGCAGAAGGTTAGCACCACCAGGAAAACTAGAGATGCCCAAAGCAATAAGTAAAGTTAGTTTTGAATTTCAGGACACAGATTACCACTGAAAAAGTCTAAAGCAGAGAGAGGAAGCCTAGGAAGAATTTCAGGCAGAAAGGAGATGAGGACAAGAGCCTGAAGCTCTTATGATACATGGTTTTTGTTGTTAGTTGCAAAGTTGTGTCCAACCCATCATGACCCCATGGACAACATTCCTCCAGACCTTCCTGTCCTCTAATATCCTCTGGAGTCCATTTAAGTTCATGCCGACTGCTTCAGTGACTCCATCCAGCCACCTCATTCTCCGTAGTCCCTTTTTTCTTATGCCTCCATCATTTCCAGCATTGGGTTCTTCTCCAGTGAGTCCTTCCTTCTCATTAGATGGCCAAAGTACTTGAGTTTCATCTTCAGGATCTGACCTTCTAAAGAGCAGTCAGGGTTGATCTCCTCTATGAGTGACTGGTTTGATCACCCAAGGGACTCCCAGGAATGATTTTTGCCTAGCCCCAATTGCACCCTGTTCCCATTGCTTTTACTCTTGGAAGGAATTAGCTTGCTTGCTTTTTTCCTCTTTTTTTTGGTTCCCTTCTTGGCAGAGAAAATAAAGTAAGAATGAACCATGGAAGCCACAGCAGCTGCTTTTTCTTCTCTCAACACCTTTCTCCGCTCATGATTTGTGATCCATTCAGCTCCCACCCCACCCCATTTATGACATTAGCAATGGTGGGGAAGGAAGGGGAAACTAAGCAGGCAAAGGAAAGGAGAAGAGACTTAAGGCAGAAGCAAATAAGAAAGTATTGCAATCTTTCCCATGTGGTGCCCTCCAGATGTGTGGGATTATCTTCCATGTGCCAACCCCAGTTGTCATGCTCTTTCTTCATTCAGTTCTCCTCTGAAATGTTTGTTTCTCTTTTCTATTTAACTGCATGTAGTTTATACATTAGTTTAATGCCATGTTTCTTAACCTTAGCAGCTTTAAGATGAGTGGACTGCAACTCCCAGAATTCCACAGCCAGCTTTGCTGGCTGTGGAATTCTGGGAGTTGAAGTCCACCCATCTTAAAGCTGCTAAGGTTAAGAAACACTGGTTTAATGTATTGTTACTGTGCAAATGCTTTTGGATAGGAAGCAACATAAAAAGCTATTTACTAATATACCATTCTTCACCACATTATTTGTTCTGTTTATAGAAACAAAAAATGAAGCTCATGTTGCATTTTCCATGTGCTAAGGAACAAAACCCCAATCTTCTAGTTATGGAAGACTAGCAATACATGTAACAGGCCCTTCAGGGAGGGGAGGAGGTTAACCAAATCTGCAGGATCACAACAGAGAAGAAAAGGGGATCTAATTCTAAAACCCCAGGTCTTCACCTACAAGAAGGCTGTAAAAATAAGAGCGGATAAATGGCAATGATCATTAAAGTGAATGTGTTTCACTCTTCACATTAAGAGAATGGAAGTGGAGCAACGTGTCAGAAGAACTTTCAATCACAGCCCCAATTCACTATTGCTAGAAGAACATTCATCTCTATAAAGGATGCCTAATAGGAGAGAGTTTTGGGTCAGTTTGGGTTTTCCCAGTTGCAATGTATGGCTGTGAAAGTTGGACCATAAGAAAGGCTGAGCGCCAAAGAATTGAGGCCTTTGAACTATGATGCTGGAGAAGACTCCTGTGAGTCCCTTGGACTGCAAGACAATCAAACCGGTCAGTCCTAGAGGAGATCAACCCTGATTGCTCTTTAGAAGGCCAGACCCTGAAGATGAAACTCAAATACTTTGGCCATCCAATGAGAAGGAAGGACTCACTGGAGGCTAATGGGAAAGATTGAGGACAAAAGAAGAAAGGGATGACAGTGAATGAGGTGGCTGGATTGAGTCACTGAAGCAGTTGGAGTGAGCTTAAATAGACTCCAGAGGATGGTAGAGGACAGGAAGGCTCTGGGAAAGCTGCTGAGGAACTCTAGGGGGTCATGATGGGTCCTACACGATTTCGCAACTAACAACAAACCCTGTGTAGAGTTCCTCAGCAGCTTTCCCAGAGCCTCTTGCCTCTTACTACCTCTCTGTTCTATATAGACTGTTGTCTCCACAAGAGCCACTTCCAGCTATAGACAGGTTAACAACATATAGGCAAACGCCTATTAGAAGCACAAGCCAACACTGACTCAAGAAATTTAATAAATACTTGGCAGGTTGTGAGAGGAGGAATAGGGTTTCATAATTTTTTTTTCTTTCCTATCATCTGTTCCAAACCTCAGCTTCATTGTGTGAGCGTGGTTTCAATACAGTTATGCACATATTGACTAGGCTTCTTACTGTATGATGAGAAGTGACCAAATACATATGTTGATATGCAAAAACCGTAACTTATTCTCTTCTCCCCATCCCAGGCAGATACAATAGTTCTTAATAAATAATTCTATATTGGGTCACCTTAAAAAAACAGAGGAGTTCACCCAACTCATAATATATTGTAACCCTGCCTGTGTCTTTCCTGTATTCTCCATCTTGCAGATAACACGTGCATAGGTGACTGCAAGCAGGGTCCCTGTTTGTATGGCCAACTCACAGATGTGGTGCGGGAAGCAACACACACACACCCCACATAAAAACGGAAAGGGTTTCCCTCCCTTAAACTTCCAGGTTTCAGTAATAAGGGTTTGTTAATAAGCAGACGCGGATGCAAGAATCGCGCAGCAACGCTTAACACAGCATCGTCCGGCTGTCAACCGCGCATAGGGACGCATCGGGGTCACTCACGTGTCTCCGTCCTCGGATAGGAAATCAAGGGTCTTCAGCAGCTGCTGCCTGAGCCTCTCCTCCTGCTCCTCTTCCTCCTCCTTCTCCAGATTCGGCTCCCCTTGCAGCCCAGTTAAGGACTCCACAATAGAGGAAGAGCCGTAACTCGAATCAAGCCTCTCATCTGCCGGCTCTTCTTTACCTGGACTGGGAGTTCCAGGGATTTTATCCAGCGGAATCCTTCCGGCAGTAGCCGGGGACCGGGGCTCCGCTTCCCCAGGCTGGCCAGACAGGGAACGGATAAAATCGATACCCGAGTCGCACTGTCCTTCTTCCAGGTACGCGCCGCCGCCGCCGCCTTCCAGCAGCATCTCTTTCTTCTCCCCGTAACTCTGAATCTCCGACATGATCCCCAGCGCAGGAAGCCGGCGTGGCTCTCCCCCAGGAAAGACGCGGGGCCCCGGGCGTTTAGAAGACCGGCACACGCAAAGTCCGAAAACGAGGAGAAGCTGAAAACCCCGGAAAGCTCATGCCCAGAACATAGCAAACCAAAAGCCTGTGTAAAAGAAAGAAGCAAGCAGAACTGCCTGCTCCGCCCGAGTTCCTCCCAGCAGCAATAAAATCCGCCTCTTCTCCCACCCCCTCGTGTGAGGGCGCCACCTGGCGGCGCGAGTGAAAACGACTTCCTCCTCCGCTGGCCTTGGGATCCCGACTCTTGCTCTGTTTTCCGCACTGAGGTCACACTGGAGTGAAATTCAGCAGGTTCTGACAGGTTCTGGAGAACCCCTAGTGGAAATTTTGAGTAGTTCGGAGAACTGGCAAATACCACCTTTGACTGGCCCCAGAATGGGGTGGGAATGGAGGTTTTGCAGTATCCTTCCCCTGCGCACTCACCAAGCCACACTCACAGAATCTGTAGTAAAAAAATTTGAATTTCACCACTGGGTCACACTTGCCCTCTTTTCTTTCTTTCTTTCTTTCTTTCTTTCTTTCTTTCTTTCTTTCTTTCTTTCTTTCTTTCTTTCTTTCTTTTTTTCTTTCTTTCTTTCTTTCTTTCTATATTTAATTTGTCACTCATGTACAATATCACAGGAATAAGAATAAACATGAATAAGAATACAGGAAATGGGTACAAATAAATGGGGACAGTAGGACAGGTGCACTTATGCACGCCCCTACAGATCTCTTAGGAATGGGGTGAAGTCTACAGTATACAGTTTAAGGTTAAAATTATGGAGGTTTGAGGATGTAACAACAGAGTCAGGTAGTGCATTCCAGGCATTGACCACTCTGTTGCTGAAGTCGTATTTTCTGCAATCGAGTTTGGAGCGGTTTACCTTGAGTTTGTATCTATTATGTGCTCGTGTAGTATTGTGGTTGAAGCTGAAGTAGGGTTAGGAAGATACCAAAATGGAACTTTTCCGAATAGCATTTGTGCATTGAGACGACGTCATCGGGGTTGAATGTATTGAATTTGAGGTTGGGTGTGAATTTATTTCATTTTTTCCTCCCCGGTTTAATAATGTACTGTCGCCGTTTTATCGTTTTCATTTACGGTGGATGTCTTAATGTTGTGGAAACATCTTGGCTGAATTACAGAGTTAGAATAACTTTATTGTCACTTTGAATGCACACTAATCGGCATACATTAAAATGGAATTTCGTCGCATACACAGCTCTCTCCTAAAGGTGCTTTTTCAGGAAGCAGCACTGACAGGATTACCAGCTGTCTGCAAGGAATATAAATCCTTCCATTCCCCACTATCCTTTCAGAGCTGAAGAAGCTTCTTGGATGAGAAGCGAAAGGTCTTCAAAGGAAAAAAACAAGAAAGTCCAGTTGCCTCCTGAAAAAACACCGTTGGGGCAACCATGACCTGGGTGACTGAGAATCTCTACAGACACAGCTCCATGAATACATCTCTAACTAAACAGAATGAATAAATGTGGGCCGGGACAGACGTTAGAAAGCAACCCAGCTCAGCAGTTTTTAGATGCTGAACTTAATAAATCCGTATGATCCTCAGCCAATCTGTCCTCAGCCACAATAGGGTTGCAAACAACAGACAATTCCTATTTAGAGGAAAAGGAGGATTTTTCTGGCCCTGCCACTTGCATTCCAGAACATGAAGAGAACTAGAGTTCTTGTGATCTTTATACAAATGTACATGTGAAAATGCATGCACATTCAGGAATAATTTCTCTTCCAGCCGGCTTCATGTGTTCAATGCTGTATACAAATACAAGTAGTGTCCAGTTCACAACAGTTCATTCAGTGACTGTTGGAAGTTACAACGGCCCTGAAAAAAGTAACTCAAGACCATTTTTCACACTTAACAATGGTTGCAGCAACCCCCCCTCCGTTCATGTGATCAAAATTCAGGTGCTTCGCAACTGACTCGCATTTATGACGATTGCAGTGTTTCGGAGTCAGGTGATCATTTTTTGCAACCTTCTGACAATCAAGGTCAACGGGGAAGCCAGATTCATTTAGCAACTGGGTTATTAATTTTAACAACTGCAGTGATTCACTTAACAGCCGTGGCAATAAAATGGGGCAAAACTCACTTAACTGTCTCACTCCTGGAGAAGGGCGGCATACAAATAAACCAAACACAAATACACTTTGCAACAAAATTTTTGGGCTCAAGTTGAGGACTACCATATTTGTACAAAAGCCAGAATAAAGCTAAAGTCACAACAACAGATTTGCAGGCAAAAATTTATTACAACACTTTTTGTAACTACTCATTGTACACTTTGTGCATATATA